>NC_062561.1:28921944-29253888 GCF_022837055.1 Prionailurus viverrinus
TTACTTTATGAAGGTACCGAAAAATTTTAAATATAACCAATCTGTATATAGAAATTGTCAAGAGCTATGAATCTTCTATCATACTTATCTTAAACAGTCTCACAGAACTATCCTTGGATTCCCTTAAGCATCTGTAAGTGGTATCTGTCATTTGGCTGCATAGACATCCCCAGTCCCTATCTATAACTAACTCTTCCCAATACATCTGCCAAAGTAGATTGCATCATCTGTTGAGGGTAATGTAGTCAGGATGCAACGGGGGAAGAATGAATGCTATGGTAGTTTGCATCTTGCCATTGAGATGAGAGATAAGTAGGTAAGTGAAGATGTTGACCGTTCTAATGCAGCCAAGCATTCACTTAGCAAACACTATTGAGCATTTATGTGGTAAACACTAGGTAGGGAGTCAGAATTAGAAAGGTGAATGAAGGAAGGCTTTACCTCTACCTTCAAGGAGGTCACAGTTGAATTGGAGAAGCACCCAAGTAAAGAGTGACTTGTGTTAGAGCCACACTAGAGAGAATCAGAGAGGTAGGTTTGCTGCCTTCTGCCCTTGGGGGGAGAGTCAGGGAGGATAACAAGGCTGAATGCTTAAGGGATTAAAGGAGAAGAAAACATTGCAAGCAGAGACACTTTTAAGAGGCTGTGGTGCATTTTGGAAACTGCAAGTAGTCTGGTGACTAAAACAAAGGGTTAAGTGAGGGCATGCCCCATGATGAGGCTAAAAAGGGAGAGAAGAGTCAGAGGGAATCCCAGAAGAATTTTAAGCCTGACAGTAGCATGGTCAAATTCATAGTCTCTTGGTTTGAAAGGCAGTCTCTTGGTTTGAAAGGCAGTGAAGCTGGCAGCAGGAAGACCTGTCGGGAAGCAGCTGCAGTAATCAATCTTAAGTGACAGTCAGGGAGGCCCTGCTGGTGGCAGTGGGAAGGAAAGGAGGCCCACGAGCAAGAGAGATTTCAGTGGCAGAACCGATGGGTTCCGAGTGCCAGAGAGTCAAGGATTCAAGTAAGATGTAAGCCTTGCCCTCAATGAATTAACAGTCTTGCGGTCTTTTTGTCAGAAATAACAGAGGTTTCTTGTGTATGGTGCGGGGGGAGGGTAGGAGGGGGTTAAGTTTCCAACTGGGAAAGATTCAACCCCAGTCATCATTCTTGATGTGGATAATTAGAAAAGGAAAGAACTTAAGGTTAGAAAATACTCAGATGTGGTTGGTAAAGCAGATGGCAGAAAAAAGCGAGGTTTTTGCAGTAAAATTTCATGAAAGAGGAGAGAAAGGAAAGCCAGGCCCCAGAACTGTAGTCAGGCAACTTCTGTGAGGAGAAGGAAAGCCAGAGATGTGTGGAGCAAGCTGACAATATCTGCTTTAGCACAGAGTGACGCTAGGCACCAGCTCTAAGACAGCACAGTGTCATTCTGGATCTGGGGGAGCATATTTGAGAATTGTCAGCCAAGAATAGTAGGGTTCCCCAAATCTTTTTCCATCTCATGCATCCAAATGAGTCATTTCAGTGACGTCAGTGGGACCTGGGTGGCTGAGGCGTATACGTCTAAGTTATAAAGTGGAAACCATCACGTCTAATGCAGAGCCACCCAAAGAAAGGAAAAGCATACACATATTTGTTGTGTGCACATCACTTACAATGAAACAAAGTTAATTTACCAGTAACATGTGGGATTATAGGGAAGGGAGATTCAGAAGCTTCTAGCAAACAAGGGAGGGTAACTGGGAATAGTAATACCCATTATCACCAATTTAAAGCGTTTTGAGGGGTTTTTTTTCTATTTTCTCTTTTTAAGTATGCTGACACTGTTTATTTTAATAAATATAAATATTTGCAAGAGACTCACTTCTGACCTTGCCCCCTAAAACTTTATTTTCTATCAGGCTGTAAACCTGAAAATTGCAAATTTCTATAAAACTGTACCCTAAGAGTTTCTAACAGTTCCAAATGTGCAAATTTCCATGGAAACACAGAAGAGCAAGAGATTTGTTCTGCCCAGAAAGAAATCTGGGCAAGAGATGCAAGGGGAAGTAATGTTTGAATTGGGCCTTAAGAATGAGAAGGATTTCATCAAAGAGGCAGTAACAGCGAGGAGTTCGGGGCAGAGGTAATGACCTCATGGAAGCATGAAAATGGGTAGCATGTTCAAGAAGAGCAAGTAGCAGTTCAAGGTGGCTAAGGCCTAAGTTGGCTGGAGAGTAAGAAGAAGGCATAGGAGCCAAACGTGGAAATACTTGTCAGGGTTATTCTATGAAAGGCTCTAGCAAACTCAGTTGGACAGTCGAACCTAATTTTTACCAGAGGTTAGATTTAAAACATTAGGAGTGAATGAGGACTGCTAAAATCGGAGCTGTTCTTTTTCTTTTCCGAGATGGTAGTAATTGATGAAGTTTGGGGAGTTGGCGGAACTACCCTGAGAGGTTCCACTATTCCCGTGAAAATTAGTAGTTGTTGTGGTAAGGAGATATTTTAGGAATTGTTGACAATAGGTACGTCAACAACTTTTAATTGCATAATGCCCCTAGAAAGATCCAAATCTTTTTCATGTGTTTCTTTCCGACTCCAGAAATAGTATTGGCAAATGTTCAGAGAAGGCAGAAATTTGCCAGAACATACTCTTCAAAACCCCAGCTCACCTCTTTATGGAAACAATCTTAGACAAATCGCTCGCGTGTCATTCAAACTGTATTACTCTGCTTTGGTGTCCATATGCATCATGTTATGAATTGTATGCATGCTTAGAAAGAAATTTTTTTTCTTTTTGTAACTTGCTCAAGTGCTATAATTTGATCTGAGTCATAATTTTGGTGTCCACCTTTCTTTTAGTTAAAACTTTTACTTCCAGGCCTTTATTAATACTTCCACAAGGGATTAAGAAACATCACAACATATGAATTGAAATACTTCATTGTTTTAAAAAACATAAATTCATGAATGACATTGAAGATAAAAAGTAATGCTATTTATAGGCCTTAAATTCATCCTCCTCCCCCTTCAAATCAAATCCAGACATCAGTCCAGCTAAGACTTTAATGGAGTTAAATAATACAAGTGTCAGGATCTTAAAATCATGGAAAGTATCATTGTCATTTCTGTCACATCAGTGTGGTTAGAGTTAGATGACAGATTTCAGTAATGAAATATAGGGCCTTTCGTTTAGAGTTAGGTCCAAATTAATGTTGGTTATGTTTCTAATTCCAAAGCTTGCTCATTCACCCAAATACAATGCTTCCCCTTTCTCCTGGCTATTAACTTATTGAAGGGGAAAGAGTTAGTAATAGATTTTTGCACAGCTTACTGAGAGTACTTAGTCATGAAAAATAAATGAGGCTTTGGTTTGCCTCAGCTGGCCAGTCTGGGGCCCACAGGAAAAGACCTAGAACAACACTTCGTATTACCAAGGAGCAGGATGGATGGAGTCAGTTTGTTGTACAACTCCAGAACACCCCACATGTGTCTCTCTGTTATAGCTACTATTGCATTTGCAATTTTGTTGTGTGGTTCCAGAATCGTTTCTATATGGGGTACCTGAAGGTCCTTCCCATACCCTGCCAACCAGTTAGTGCTATATTTAGATGGAAACAGGCAGCCTGTAATTTCTGTATTAATGTAGAATGAGTTTGTAAGTTCAAACCAGATTTCATGAGTATCCCAGAAACTGTCCATAAAAACTGGAAGCTGAATAAAGTTACTTTTTCTCAAAGGGATGAAGTGTTTTTTTAAGCGTCTGTATTTTTTGTGAGATTATTAAGGGATATTCTAGATCCATTGTTTAGGGTAGATAGCAACCTGTCAACCAAGGATCATTTTGTAAAGCAATTGTCCACTTCTAATTAGATTTCAAGATGTGTAACTGTTTCTGTTGTCTTCAAAGAGCTAATTTGGGGATGTATTTAGAGTCTCTTTTTATAAGCTTTAATAAAGCACATACCTGTCTATGAGGGCACTGATTCTATTTGTAGGTATAGGTATTTTCACTCTGATTACTTTTAACTTCAGAGCACCAAGGTGATGCAAGACTATTGAATCTAACACTGAGGATTGCCTCTACTCACTCCAATGATCATCCAAGATTCCTCAGGCTGTGAGGAACTTGCAGATGACACCCGTCATTTCACAGAGGAGGAAATTAACACTCAGAGCAGTTAGCTGACTATTCCCTCCCCGGGTTTGTAGAGCTGATTAATAAAAGAACTAGAACTAGAACCCGGGTCTCCTGCATTTTGTTACACTAAGTCTTCTAGGCCAGAGGGAAATTAGGTGTGTCGTTCCTGTTTTCTCCTTCTCTATTTGAAAATCTAACTCTCCTTTAGTGAACTGCCGAAAGCGAGTGAAGAATACTGTTTGTTCCCTAAACAAGAAGACAGAGATTCTAGTCTGCAAGATGTTTTCAGGATCTGCCCCTTTGACACAGAAATGTGTTTTTCTTACATTTAAAAGAGAGAGCACGAGAGCCACAGGGTGGATCAGTCAGTTAAGCATCTGACTCTCGGTTTTGGCTCAGGTCATGATCTCACGGTTTGTGAGTTCAAGCCCCACGTGGGGCCTGCCTGGGATTTCTCTCTCTCTCTTTTCCTCTGCCCCTCCCCAGCTTACTCTCTCTCTCTCTCTCTCAAAAAATAAACATAAAAAATTTTTTTAATAAAATAGAGAACACAATAACCGTAAATCCCGTAACTCAGTGCCCCTCCCACCTCATTTCCAGTTAAAACAGGGAAGTGGGTGACCAATCAGGATAATTGTCCAGACACTTAAAATGTTATTTGAGGTGATAGATAAATAAGCACATATGTCCTTTTGAGAGATTTATGTCATATGAATTAGAAGAATTTCACTGTAAATTTCTTTTTATTTTGTGTATATGTTAAACATTAGCATTTCAAAGGGACAAAGCATATTCCACCAGAATGTTTGGTTCTGTTATTTTATGTAAACAGTATCTGAGCCTTACATGGTCTTAGTATGCATATGGAAATATTGTGTATTTTACTGAAAATAAAATAATTTCTAAATATAAATCTATACCCTTTTAATGATTATCAAACTCATTCTGAGCATGCATTTTAACTTATAGCCATACATACATTATTTTTAAACAACTTCTTAACTGTGAATCATTTTTTGCTTTTCCTTACCACAGAATAAGAAATTTATAATAAATTAAATGACAAATTAATGGTTCTTTTTTTAAAGATTTGAAGAAAATATAGTATGATTAAAATGCAAAGGCTTTCTTCTCAAAAATTTGTCTGTGGTTTTATAGTTTAGCATTGCCATATTTTGACAAATCACTTTATTTAAAAGTCACTTTAAATAAAAAGGAATCTAAACACAGAATAATTCCATTAAAGTCAGGACAGTAACTCCCTTGGTGGAGGTAATGACCTGGATACACAGGTGTGTTCAGGGCTAAGTGACACATTTATATGAACATTTCTGTATGTATATTATACTTCAATTCAAAGTAGAAAAAAAGTTTAAAGAGCTAAAATACTCTCTGAGACTTGCCTTGTACAACTTACAAATATGTGATTGGTAGTTTCTTTACTGTTTATTATTTGATGCCAAATTTAAAAGAATAGACTAGAAGTGCCTGGGTGGCTCAGTTGGCTAAATGTCTGACTCTTGATTCAGCTCAGGTTATGATCCCATGGTTCATGAGTCTGAGTCCGTCATCAGGCTCCGCTCTGATCATGCGGAACCTGCTTGGGATTCTCTCTCTCTCTTCATCTCTCTCTGCCCCTCCCCTGCTTGCACGCTATCTTTCTTTCTCAAATAAATAAACTTAAAAAAAAAAGAATAGACTAAAAATATGGTTGGATTGCTTCATTTTTTTCTTTAAATCCTTCCTGTACTCTGCTAGGAACTAAGATGTTAAATTGCTAAGTATTTTACCCATTCAAGGAAAAATATGTAAACCTTAATTATGTTTGTCATCAAGATAAAAACCAAATAGGACCTTAGCTTCTAAGTTTCAGAAATGTGAAGTCTTTTTTTTTCACTTTTTATTTTAATTCTAGTTAGTTAACATACAGTGTTATATTAGTTTCAGGTGTACAATATAGTGATTCAACAATTCCATACATCACTCAGTGCTCATCATGACAAGTGCACTCCTTAATCCCCATCACCTATTTAGCCCATACCCCCATCCACCTCCCCTCTGGTAACCATCAGTTCTCTATAATTAAGAATCTGTTTCTTGATTTCTCCCCCTCTCTCTGCTTTTTCCCTTTGCTGATTTGTTTTGTTTCTTAAATTCCACATATGACTGAAATCATATGGTGTCTGTCTTTCTCTGACTGACTGAATTTCGATCAGCATTATGCTCTCTAGCTCCATCCATGTCATTGCAAAGGGCAAAAATGAAATCTTCCTCTTAAAGTATATTCCAAGTGTTGTATCATAGACTGTCTTAAAATAAAATATAATTCACTTGTAAGTAAAACATTCTTCAAATTTACTTGTATAATAGATGGGTTGGGTTTTTCCTATAACTCGGAAACAAGAAATGTTTACTTTTCAAATCATCCTTGACAGGTTGCCTCTGCCAGAGCAGACGTTCATGGGCTTCTGGACGTTTGGTCAGTCAAGAAATGGAATGCAAAAACTGTTGTGTCCAGCAGTAACTCATCACATAGACGTAAAGGTTGACACCATCATTTCTTCATTCAAATACTGAATGTTACAACTTTTTCTATATGTTCCCTGGGGAAAACTCCATACAATCTCCAAAATAACTTGTTCTGAGGTTATTTTAGATTTAACTTCCACTCCAACTCTCAAGCCAGCCTGGCCTCTGAGGAACTCAGTGTAGGTCATTGTCAGTGACTAGTAGAATTCCTAAGAGCCAACGTGAATTAGAGTCAGGTATGTTGTGTGTCCTCCTAAAAGAGTTACTCCATGATCCTTGTTTTCATGTAAAAAGGCAAAGGAAAGGAGTACCAGTGGTTACAATAGAAACTCCTTTAGGTATTCAAGCAGAAAGGGATTTACTGTGGGGAATTGGATGCTTGTAATATCATTGGAAAGGACAGAAGAAACAGAAGTCAAGGGGCCACCACTGGACTTTTAGTCTCAAGGTCAGTGTGTCTGCTTCTACTACCATACCTGCTGCTGGCAGCGACACGGCGAAGCAGGATCAGCAAACTTTTTCTGTAAAGAGCCAGATGGTTAATGTTTTAGGCCATACAGATTCTGTTGCAGCTACTCGACTGTGATAGAACAAAAGCAACCATAGGTAATAGGCTAACAGATGAATATGGCTGTGTTGTAGTCAAGTTTTATTTACAAAAGCAAGCAATGGCTTGCACTTGACCTGTGGGCCATTTAAGTGCATTTAATTGGCAGAACTGAAATCACATCCAGAACCCTTACTGCAAGGGAGTTTGAGGAATGTTGTTTTTAGATTTCCAGCTCCAGAGATGCAGACTAGATAGAAAGGGGCAGGATGGAGGGTGGCAGGGATGCCACAACAGTCACCATCTAACCCAGACATTTTTGATTAATTAAGGACTGGGGGCACCTGGGTGGCTCAGTCAGTTAAGCATCCACTTCTGGATTTCAGCCGAGGTCATGATCTCACAGTTCGTGCTGACAGCGTGGAGCCTGCTAGGGATTTTCTCTCTCTGTCTCTCTGTACCCATCCCCTACTTGTGCACGTGCTCTCTTTCTTTCTTTCTCAATAAGTAAATAAACTTTTAAAAAAGGACTGTATGGCATGGGAATATTGAAAGTGTAGTTACATCTATATAATTCTTCTATATAGTTGTTTTCTCTAAGTACCAGCCCTAATATCAATAATATTATTAAATTAGATCCTCTGCTTATGTTTATATTGAATAATTTTCACTATGTGTATAATATTCTACCTTTTGTAAACAACAGTAGTTATCAGCAAGCTTTTATTTCAAAGACTGAAGTTTAGCCATTATATTCTATATAATGGTATAATAATCATTCTTTACAATGGAACTATATAAGGTCCTGATTCATGCATTTACAGATTATTTTCCTAGTTTGGACAGCCCCGGGTCCCAATACTTGGAGTTCAAACCTTGACCATTGTTTAGGAAGGAATAAAGTAATCAGAAATCCTATGGGGTTTTTCATCTGGTGTACCTTGTGAGTAAAAAGAAAAGAAAGTGAGAGGGGCGCCTGGGTGGCTCGGTCGGTTGAGTGTCCGACTTCGGCTCAGGTCATGATCTCACGGTCCGGTCCGTGAGTTCAAGCCCCGCGTCGGGCTCTGTGCTGACAGCTCAGAGCCTGAAGCCTGTTTCAGATTCTGTGTCTCCCTCTGTCTCTGCCTCTCCCCTGTTCATGCTCTGTCTCTCTCTGCCTCAAAAATAAATAAACGTTAAAAAAAAAAATTAAAAAAAAAAAGAAAAGAAAGTGAGAAATTAAGATAGGACAATTGAAAGCATTTATAAATGCAAGTATATGGTATTATTATTGTTATAGGTACCATGGTAGTCAACAAAATAAGAAGAGGTATATCAAGATGTTGGGTATTTGAATTTAAATTTCATATTTTAGGAAAACTTCAGTTTTTCTACATTTTAGTAACTATCCAAATTCCTAACTCAGACAACTACTTTATTATAGGGTCCAGCACTTATAAACATACAGGAGTATCCAATAGAAAGATATGAAGAAAGATCCCAAACCTTTACTGAAGAATGTGCCTCCTGCAAATTACCATTGGATGAAATTAATTTAATCTGTGACATTGCTACGTCATGTGGTATGTCAATTTATTCTTTTGATTTTTCCTTCCTGTACTGACTTTTTTCTAGAAGAAGGATTGAAAGAATCTCTAGACATCAAAAAGTCTATGATAGACTCAGTAACTGTGTCATATTGGATTGGATAGTAATTATATGCAATTTAGGCCTAATTTCCTATAACAACCTAACAAAATACTATTGTGGAATCCACATAAGCACCGCTAAGTTTGTATGCGTATGTCTGTTTCTCATTACAACTGTAGCACAAAGTTAAACACACCCAGGCATGTGCTAAAAATAGAAGGGAACAAGAAAAAGAGAAACATTGGATTTGGGGGCTGGGATTCCAGTTTGATGATGGCGTGAACCACCAAAGCACGGCTGGAGTGCTTTGCAGTCATTACATTTATTTTAAAGAACGGCAAATGAAGGACGTGAATTTTTGGCATCTACATTTCTGGACTGCTGCCATTTCCTACTGACTCATACAGTGTGCCCTGGGTACTTTTTGGCAGAAGTTTTCAATCGAGGGCCGTTCCTAAGGTCCTATTAAACAGAGGTGATGACAGAAGAAAGGGAGAGAGTTTCTAACTTGCCTAGGATGGGGATTGTTGAGGGGAAAATTCAGAAGCAAGTTTTTGTTATCTAAGTTCTATGAATATTATTTATTCCCAAAATCAGCTTTGTGGAATAAAAATATATGCTTTAAAAATATACAAGGTTTTGGGGCACCTGGGTGCCTCAGTCAGTTAAGGGTCTGACTCAGTTTCGGCTCAGGTCATGATCTCAGGATTCACCAGTTTGAGTCCCACATCGGGCTCTGCGCTGACAACCGGCTTGGGATCCTCTCTCTCTGCTTCTCCACCCCACCCCCATCAAAATAAGTAAAATGAGGGCAAAAAATTATATATATATATATATATATATATATATACACACACACACACACACACACACACACACACACATATATGCACATATATGTATGTGTATATACACACACATATATATACGTGTATATACACATATATATGTGTGTGTGTATATACGTGTGTGTGTGTATATATATATATATATATATATATATATATATATATATATACACATATACACAGGGGTTTTTGGTAACAGACAGGTGCTCTTATGAAGATATTTTACATTCACCAGTAGAGAATAAATACGGATTTTATGTATAAAGCTTGAACTTTGGCCCTTGTCCCATCTTTCAGAATTCGAAATAAGTATGCTGTGATCCTCTGCCCCATGCCAGTGAGAGGCATCGCTAACCAGGAGCGCTTTTCTGGTTAAACCTTGTCCTGGCCTCATGGTTCTCAGAACAACATTCCAGGCAGCTGCCGTCAGTCAGAATTGGCCCATAAAAATAATGCTGCCCTTTCTGTAATTGAACTCTCTGTTTCAGTATTGTCCACTTATGCAAACTGAGTTTTAATTGTTTTTTGTTTCTTTGTTTTTATACCTCTTCTGTATTTTTGGGAGAAAAGAGCATTTTGGGAGGTTAGAATTAAAGTTAATTGATATATATACATAACGTATGTATATCCTAATCAATCCATCACGGTTTGTCCACTGAGTTCCAGCTGTGTGCTCAGTCTCATGATTCAGATTTCACTGGACCTCTTGACCAGTCAGAAAATCTACTGCAGATCACACAGTCAACACCTTTTTGTCATTACAGAAAATGAGGAAAATACCCTCTATGTAGTTGCATGCAATCCCATCACCTTATACTTTCTGAACATGACGGGGAAAAGTGGCTACATGGTGGACCTCTCTGACCTCTTCCCAAGAATGGCCAGTAGAATTTGGCACCCATTTGTGACAGTGGCACCACTGGGAAATCCCCTCAAGGGTCAAGTGGTTCTCCACGAGCAGCAGGTAAGGCATCCCGGGCTACTCACATGGTACAATTACGCCAAGAGTAAGCTGTGTGAAGAAAAAGGCAAAGATGATTCGCAACCTACAAGTGAAAATACATGCTTTCATAAACATCAGGGAGGGATCAGAGCTGTGTTTTGTCAGTACCACAAAGGCAGGCTAATATCTTCTCTGCGGAGACTTCAACATGACCTATAATTCTGGAAGCATGTAAATTAGGGTTTCTCAACCTCAGCACTAATGACATTTGAGGCCGGATAATTCTTTGTTGTGAAACTTGCATTCTCTTTGGGGAGACAGACCATAAAGTAAGCCAACAAATAAATATGCTGGTTTCAGGCGGTGATAAGTGCTGTATAGAAACGAGACAATGTCCTGGGGAGTGATAGGGGTGGGGGAGGAGGAAGTGGAAGGTGGAAGTAACAGTATGAAGGGGTGCTCCCCTTAGGAGATGCGTTTTATTTGAAACCTGAATGACATTCTTAATGTAGACACAGCCACAAACATATAGTGAATGGACTTGTCTTGGTCTTGTTTGGGCTACTCTAACACAAGTAGCATAGACTAGGGAGCTTATAAACAACAGAAATTTATTTCTCACAGTTCTGGAGGCTGGGACATCCAAGATCAAGAATAAGCAAATCTGGATCTGGTGTCTGGTGAGAACCCACTTGCTAGATAGCTGTCTGTTCATTGTAACCTCACGGGGCAGAAAGAGCGAGGGAGGGATCGCATTGGTGTCTCATTTATGAGACGACTGATCCCATTCAGGAGGACTCCACCCTAATGACCTAATCACCTCCCATAGACCCCTACCTCCTAGTAATCCTAAATGCCAGGGTTTAGGATTTCAACATATGAATTTTGGGAGGACATAAACCTTCCGTTCACTGCACGATGACACTGAACTCCTTTGGTATGTAATGAAGCTCAAGTTTTAACCATCACTACTAGTGTAAGATAGCACTGATGAAAAGTACAGGTGTTTAGAGTCAAGCTTAAAATAATTCCAGGGGCGCCTGGGTAGCTCAGTCGGTTAAGTGTCTGACTTTGGCTCAGGCCATCATCTCACGCTTCGTGGGTTCAAGCCCTGGGTGGAGATCTGTGCTGACAGCCCAGAGCCTGGAGCCTGTTCGGATTCTGTGTCTCCCTCCCTCTCTGCCCCTCCCTGCTCGTGCTCTGTCTCTCTCTGTCTCTCAAAAATAAATAATAAAAAACACTAATTTAAAAAAAAAAATAATAATTCCAAATAGAAGGTATAGATCAAAAAGCAGGCTGTGTCTCAATTAGTGAGAATTCTGAAGGTCTAAGTTAATCTGTACCATACCAATAGAAAGGAGTGTAATGTTTTTGCATGCTTATTATCCACCTAGTATCTACCAAATACCATAGTATTCATTCAAGCATATTATTCATTCAACAAATTATATCACGTGCCTATTACTGGGGATGCTGCAGCAAAGAAAACAACAATAATTTTTGTCCTGAAAAGCTTACTTTGTGGTACAGAAAGACAGACAATGAGCAAAAGAAGTAAATTATATCTCAAGCTAGAAGAGGAGAAGCAAGGCTGGCAGGAAGATTGCCATTCAAAGTAGGGTAGATGGGCAGGGACCGCCTAACTGAGGAAGGGATATTTAAGCAAAGGCTTGAGGGACGTGAGGGGGAGAACAGATATCTAAAATAAGGGCGTTCCAGGCAGAGGCCCAGAGGCTGGAGCATGCTTTTGTTCCATCGTTAAAGAAGTGTGATGGGGAAGATTGAGCAAGGGGGAGAGCATAAGGAGGTGAGATCACAGGTTACTCAGCTAGTTGGAGCAGGGACGTGGTGCAGGGAGTGAGGAAGCAGACTGTGCAGAGCCTCATAGACCATTGTAATGTCCTGGGCCCTGACTGTGGGTGGAAGAGGAAGGTGTTAGAGCATCTCAAGCAGAGGAGTAGCGTGACCTAACTTATATATTTAAAAGATTTCTCTGGCTCCTCTGCAGCAAATAGTCTGTAGGTGGTAAGGCAGAATGAAGGAGACTAGTAAAGAAATTTTTGCAGTGATCCAGCAAGAGGTAATTGCAGTTTAGAGTATGGAGGTTGTAAGTAACGATGGGTTCTGGATATATTTTGAAGGTAGAACCAACAGGATTTCCTAACAGATCAGATGCATGGGGTGAGAGAGGATGGAGCTAATTAAGGGCAACTTCAAAGTCTAGGGCATGAGCAACTGAAAGAACAGAGGCGCCATCAACTGAGATGAGGAATTGATTTGGGAGGGAGTAGACCTTTGATTAAATGTGAGATGCCTGTTAGACATCCCAGTAGATGAGCCTGGAGTTCAGGGGAGAGATCAGAACATTTGGGAGTCTTGGCATGTAATGTTACTGAAAACCACGAGGCTGAAAGAGGTCACCAAGAGAGTGAGTGTGGGCAGAGAAGTCCAAGCCCTGGGGCAATGAAATATTAAGAAAACAGGGAGATACGGGAGAATCAACCAAGGGGATTGACGATGAGTGGCCAGTGAAGTAGGTGGACAGGGCAGGGAGTGTGGTATCCCAGAAGGCTAAGTGATGAGCCTCGCAAACAGAAGGAGCAGTTATTAAATGTTGGCAGTGTGCCAAATGAAAGATTACATACATCATCCCATGCTATTCTTCCAGTAGCCCACTGAGATACCCGTCAGCCAGATTTACATTTGAGAGAATGGAGGCTCAGAGAGTTTCAATAACCTGCCCGGTAGCTACATAATGAACTGAGATTCAAACCAGATTGGATTGGCCCCCCCCAGAATTAAATTCCATCCACCATCTCACTCACTATAGCTACTTGGGGAAAAGAATAGTGTGAAAAATTAAAAAGTATTCATAATAGGAAAATATTAAAGAAATGCAGTGTTGCTATTTACGAATACTTAAAGTCACTAGGAGAACAAAGTGTTACCAAGAAACAATACTTTTAGACTGTGTCTAATCAAGAGGAAATGTTGCATAAATAACATGTCAGTGTTTCACTGAGTAAATAAGTCAACTTTAACTTTAGGCCTTGCGTAAATAATTATCATGAATTCTGAGTTAAATTTTTTCAGGTTTTCACTTTTTTTTTTCATTTTCACTTTCTCCTGCAAGCAGAATTTATAAATATCCATATATTGCTTATAAAAGTTTGTATCCATGACATGGAATAAGGGTTTTGCTTTATATGTTCTTTTTTTTTTTTTTAGTTTATGTATTTTGAGAGAGACAGAGAGAGAGAGAGAGAGAGAGAGAGAGACCATGAGCATGAGCAGGGGAGGGGCAGAAAGAGAATTCCAAGCAGTCCCTGCACTGTCAGTGCAGAGCCCAACGTGGGGTTTGCACTCACAAACTGAGATCATGACCTGAGCCAAAACCAAAAGAGGGATGCTTAACCGACTGAGCCACCCAAGCACCCCTTGTGTTATAGGTTTCTAATAAAATATCAGTGGCATTGAATTGAATTCTACAATGAGAAGAATCTGTCATAAAAAACACATGCTATCTTGGTGATTTTTAATTCAGCAAGCCAATTGAGTAAGAATCTAAATTTGGAGTATTTATTCAAACAATCCTGCCAGATTTTTATTTTCTCAGAAGATCCAATTATTTGGCAACATTGCTGATTAATACTCTGTTCAGCATTTTACAACTGTCGTGGCCAGACTGTCAACTTCCATGGCCAGCACTTTGTCTCCTGACATTCTGACTTGTCCCTTTGACCACAGCCTGAACAGTTTTCTAGAAAGCTACCTCAGCACCCTGAGAAGGCATGCCTAGCTTGTAGGAGGAATATTCCCACTGTACCCTCTGAACTGACTCTTCTTTTCCCAAAGAGGGTATCTTAGCCATCATATTAAAACCGTGTTAGGAGGTAAGACCTCTTTAGTTTCAAATGAACAGCATGCGTCTGTAAAATTGGACAAATGATAAATAATTCTAATCAAATAACAAATGTGTGCACTGCCATCAGTTCCTCCTTCCCCATCCTGCCCTCACTGAGAGCAGAGCTAAAATATTGCAGAGAATCACTGCCATTAATTCCACTATCCCTTGTCTAAAGCTTGCTATGGATGCATTTCCCTGGTTAAAGAAGTTGTTCAAAGCTTCCTCGCTAAAATAAAATCTTAAGTGAGGAAAGGGAAACTTGGCCATGCCTAAAAATAAAGACCCTCCACCCTTCCCCCTCTCCTGCCATGAGATTACTTATTACATCTGTACGAAGTTTAGAATTTCAGACTTTAGGACATTGAGGTCATCCAGAGGTTACTTTTCTCCCAGTCAGATACAAACATAATAAAATTGCTCACTTCTTCTCCCTGCCCCCCTTAAAGGAGCACCAAAGCCACAGTTACATGTACTCATGTGTGACGCAAAATTCTATTTTTAAACTCAGAATATATCATTAGTCATTTACAGAAGGAAACCATTAACATCCAAAAGGATGGACCAACAGAACTCCTTCATGTTGCCAATTGTTTCTAAAACTAATTCTAAGTCCAACGAGGGCTGCAAATACATATATGCTTTCTGTCGTTCAGAAAGGCACAGGTTTTCAATTTGCTTATGCCAAGTTATGAGTATATAAGTATTAGACCCTAAAAAGGAAGAAAAATGCAAAACCATACTTATTTTTCTGCTTAATTGTATCTGTTTAATCATCTGCTTATTCTTCTGCTTAATTATATTTTGGAATCAAACATTATTTTTAGAACTTTCTTTTGCTTAGAAAAGTTAATATTATCCCAAACTGCTAAAGCGCTAAGAATTCATGTTAATGTTGTTCATATTTATCATACAAGAAAGAGTTTCTCCTTTAAAAAAATACTTCCAAGGGGCGCCTGGGTGGTTCAGTCGGTTAAGTATCCAACTTCAACTCAGGTCATGATCTCGCGGTCCATGGGTTCAAGCCCCGCGTCGGGCTCTGTGCTGACATCTCAGAGCCTGGAGCCTGCTTCGGATTCTGTGTCTCCCTCTCTCTCTGACCCTTCCTCATTCATGCTCTGTCTCTCTCTGTCTCAAAAATAAATATTAAAAAATAAATAAAATAAAATAAATAAAATAAAATAAAATAAAATAAAATAAAATAAAATAAAATAAAATAAAATAAAATAAAAATACTTCCTCAAAAAAAAGATTTAATCTAGAATGGAATAAGACTGTCACTTTTTAATTTGTTAATTAATACATTTTCTTAAGTAACTTTAAGGTACTTTAAGGTACTGCCATCCTTTTCAAACTTTCAAAGGCCAGAAATAATACCTCTCGTATGAAATGATTTTAAAAAGAATATCTGTAACACACGTCCTGAATGGAAAATTGCCTGTCATACCAATGATGCATTCTAAGAGTGATGTTTGTGGAGAAGTTTAAACTCTGTCAACATGTTTAATAGCATTTTTTAACAGCCAGGATTCAGTGAAGGAAACTGCACGGTACAAATACTACTTTAATTTTTGAGCACTTCAGTACAATTAGCTAGTAAAATACACTTGAAACCGCACTATGAGGTCCCAGGTTAGTGGATGAATCATCAATCTTTCTGCCTTTCTTTTTATTTCTTTTTTTTAACTTTAATATAATTTATTGTCAAGTTGGCTAACATACAGTGTATACAGTGTGCTCTTGGTTTTGGGGGTAGATTCTCATAATTCATCACTTATATACAACACGCAGTGCTCATCCCAAGTGCCCTCCTCAATGCCCATCATCAATCTTTTTGCCTTTCTTTTTATTTCTAACTGGACCACATAAGAGAGGGCAAGGGTCATGGTTAATTCATTATTGTGTTCTCCTTTGTGCTTTAAATATAAGCTGCTCAGTAAATACTAAGAAACAAGCCAACAAACATTTTTTATTTTGTCTCCTATATTTCACAAACTATACAGTAATTCTTTGGGTGCTTTATGACTTCATTTTCCCCAAAGAAAGTTTTTGAAATGAAAAGTTCCTAAGGGTTAGGATAGCTAGAGAAGCCCCAAATTTAAAACAAAACAAAACAAAAACTTTCTAGAAAAAGACCATTGCATAACAATGAGGCTTGACAAACAGCTTGTACGTGCCTTTTTGCGAACATTTTTGGGGCTCTCGGAGTTTTTTGATTTTTGTTTTATTTTAGAAAAAGAGTGTGTGTGAGTGGGAGAGAGAGCAGAGGGGGAGAGAGAGAAAGAAAGAGAGGGAGGGAGGGAGAAAGAATGAATCCCAAGCAGGCTCCATGGTCAGTGGTTCAGCATGAGTCCAACATGGGGCTCAATCCCAAGACCCTGGGATCATGACCAAGAGTCAGACGCTCAACCAACTGAGCAACCCAGGTACCCTGCAAACCTTTTTGTCTAATCTTCAAACATGTTTAAATTTTAACTTAAAAAAAAAAACCAAGCTAATAGCATCTCTTTAAAATATTTAATCTTTTCTGGCTTTCTCAATTTTAAGTTCTTATTCATGTATTTCTGTTCATTGATTGTAATGCTTGAGATTTACTTAAATTTTTTTTTCTTGAAAAAACACTGCTAATTACTGGGAGATTATTACTTCATTTGCAAAACTGTGATTAATACCGCTGGAGAGAAATCTCTTGTTTGTACGTTATTACAGCACCAACTGTGAGTTTTGAAATGAAGACACACTCATTATGAATTAAGTTCTTGAGATCCTGATATTTTCTTGCTAACCTATCTATTTATCATGTACACATTTTCTGAAGTAAATCTGGATTTGTGAAAAGCATGAGTGAGATTTAGTTATGCACAATGTAAGACAATTTTCAACAAAACACTCTTGACATGTAAGTTTTATGAAAGTAAATGGACTTTAAAAATTATCAATCCTCTTAATTTCAAGTATATAATAAAACAGAACCATGGTTAAAATAGCCTGTGTATAGAAGGGGATGGTTTTAAGATAAAATCTTCAAAGAGACTCCCTTCTGCATTACATAATTGAAATATTTTCATCAAACCATCTACTACTTTAAATTCTGTATTAAGGAAAACCATTTAGTGTCTTTATGGTGTCTCTTAAGTATTTCAATATTGTCATCTTCCTTTTGGTTTACCACTATATGTTTTATTCCCAGGTTGTCAAGAAGCTGCTGCTTAAAAAAAAAAAAAAAAAAAAAAAAAAAAAAAGAACATCTTGAGCTGTTTACTGTTCTCTTTATTTCCAGAGTAATGTCATCCTCTTATTAGACACCACTAGCCGAGCCCTTCGACGTCTCATCCTCCCTTCCGAAGAGGTTACACCTAAGAAATCTTCCTGGTGGAACAAGGAGGAAGCTGTAAGGAATACCCAACTTGTCCAGCAAGTTGCCAAGGACTTCTGTAGTTTTCTACCTTAAAGATGCATGCATGGCCGTTCTTCTCAGGGCCTTTTATTTACAGCACAAGAGAATTCTCTTATTGTGCGCTTGTAGATTTTAACGCAATATGAAAAGACACTGATACACATATAAGTAAGACACTAATACACATATAACTAACACCAATAGCTTTTTTTTGTATACATCGTACTCACATGAAGACCTGTCAGGACTGAGCTATAATAGCGATAGAGCTTCGTGGGCTTCTTGAGGGTGATATTCATGACAAATTCCTAATCATGCAGTCACTGAACTGTTTTTGAGTTAATATGTTTATGTTTTGGATTTATATGATAAACTGACAAGTATGACACCCGAGTGCACCTACTAGATGAATAAACATTTGAACTTATTAACTAAATTAAACTAGTAAATAAGTTTCAGGCCAACCCAAGAGAATTTATTCTGCCATTCAGAGAAAGGTAATGGATATAAAATACGACTTACCTTCTGCCCTGCAATACATAAGTCTTAAAAGACCATGGAAAGAAAAAAAAGAGAGATGTTTTAAATGCCGTAAATACATCCAAATCTACAAAAAGCAGTATTTCCTTTATGTCTATATTATGGTATAAATTCCACAGTTACTCTCCAGATAGCATATTTATCTCTAACCAGTATTTGGCATTACTTTTTAAACTTTTATCCTAAAAGATGTTTTAGCACATAGTTCACAATAAATTTTGAATTGTATTTAAATCCACATCACCGTAAGAGCCTTGGAGTAAATAAAGAGGCGGCTTCTCACAGGATTACATGTTTTACATGTTGGAGAACTTTATTTAAGGGAAAGCAACTGAAGACACATGACTGCATCTCACATATTTAATGTGAATATTTTGTTTGGTTTTGTCTTTAGGAAACTTATAAAATGTGTAAAGAATTTTCGCACAAAAACTGGCTAGTATTCTACAAAGAAAATGGGTGAGTGCTTTGCTATAGAAGATTTAAACTGGGATCCTTAGTTTGCCCATTCTGTTTCCTCATTTAATTATACTTGCTTATTATAAAGCCAATATAACCACATTACAAATATGCTATTGTAAAAGCAACTCATCCCACATTGCGAGAACATTTAAATCCAGACCTAAGAAAAGACAGTGCTCTTAATTTCAAAGTACCACCACTGCCAGCTTTGCGGTTATCAGCATCCATTATTTCTTCTTATGCATACCCCTACAGAGTTTAGAGTTTTATAGATCTGTTTTCTCAATTAATATTTCTCTTTATTATTATTTAGTCTTGAAAACATTCTCTTTAGGGTTGCATGAAGTATCATGAAATGACTGTGCCATTGTTACTCAATCGTTACCCTCATCATTTCCTTTCAGATAGTTTTCTTCTCCTCTTTCAGGAACAGCCTGACTGTGCTGGATGTTCTCGAAGGGCGAACACACACCATCTCACTTCCCATCGACCTCAAGACAGTCTTCCTTGTAGCGGAGGACAAGTGGCTTCTGGTGGAGAGTAGAACACACCAGTGGGTGGATTTACGTAGTGTCTCATAGAGCATTTACCCAGCATCCTTACTGTTGTGTCTTCCAGTCTGTCTTTTCACACACAGTTTCTGAATTTGGCATCTCTATAGGTGAAAGAAGAAGGGGAGGGAAAAAATGAAAACCAATTAAATATCACTTCACGGAGTAATCATGAAAGTGTTTCAGAGAATGACATTGAAATGAACAGTAGAAACATAATGACTTTTATGTCTGATCCATATTTCTTTGGATTTTTCCTATTAGTACATTGAGAATCCACTGTATTCTTACCAAACCAGAGATGCTTCAAAATAGATTTTTGATTTATCCTCTCTTCAGAGGGTCATAGTCTCTGCCCTAGAGCTGTTGCCTTTTTGGAACTTCACAGAATTCACCCCTTAGAAGTTTCTTCTTCATTCTATCTTGGTTGCTCTTACTTAGTTATGTTCGTGTTTGTGTTGCCTGCCACCATTGGACTATATACACTTCTTGAAGAAAGGGCCATTATATGCACTTGACATAAATAGGGTGCACAGTAAATTTTAAGTCCCCCTCTCTCACACATTACCTCTACTGGCTAAATACAGACTCTCTCTTCCCCTCGGGTCACAAGCAGAAGTAGCCTGCTGCAAAAGATTTCTGCCTATTTATACATCCCTATTTTAGAAATCTTAAAAATAAGTAGATCAAGGGGATTACAGTGGTTACAATGGTTAGGGCTTCTGTCCCTCAGCTGGTCAGAAATCAGAGACCAGGCTCCCTCTTGACTGACTGACTGATGAAACAGTCATATCAATAGCGGGTCCCATGATACAGGGGTGGGGGTAGTTTCTCATTAGAATTGCTTTATTTATTTGTTTATTTATTATTATTATTATTATTATTATTATTATTGCAGCCCTTCCTCTTACAGGAAGTGTTAGATTTTGGTTCATATTTATTAGTGCATTGTTATTATGCGCTGCTCCTGATACACAGTGTTGAGAAGTTATTTGTTAATTCATGAGGTAACTCAGAAACTACAAATTTTACTCTGAATATAAAAAAGAAGCCTTGGGGGAAAGGGGTAGAATTCTGATTTTTCATAGCCTGGACTCACAATTATTAAAAAAGAAGAACTTTTTTCACTTAGATGTTTTGTTTGTTTGCAGGAAATATCTTTTAACTAAGCCTGCACACATCGAATCTGAGGACAGCGGGGTTTGCCAGTTGTACGCATTGAAAGAGGAGCTGCCTAGCACAGGATTTGGAGTCATACAAGGTAAATCCCATGTTCTTTGTGTTTATGACTGTATGGGTACGTGCTTACAGTCCCCTAGAATCCTTTTAGAGCAGTAACATCAACATATGTTAAGTTCATACTAAAAGGGAAAGCTTAGTAACTACTTTAGAAATAGTAAATGAGAATCTACTCTTTTTTTAAGTTCTGTCATTGATTTTTCTAACTGAGAAATCAGAATTTTTATATACATTCAGGTGCCAAGTCTAATAGTCTTTTAGGGTAGCATCTTTTCTTTTTTTTACACAGACCATTAGATGTCTACTTAATTCATCACAGTTTTGGGGGGTGAATAGTACTTATGGAAAAAATCTAAAACATACCATTACCAGCACTGGTTGGGGCAGTTTCACATCATTTCTGCAGGGTGCTATTAGTGGTAATATGCATTGCTAATAAATTTTTTTAATGTTTATTTATTTTATTTATTTTTTAATATATGAAATTTATTGTCAAATTGGTTTCCATACAACACCCAGTGCTCATCCCAAAAGATGCCCTCTTCAATACCATCACCTACCCTCTCCTCCCTCCCACCCCCCATCAACTGTCAGTTTGTTCTCAGTTTTTAAGAGTCTCTTAAGCGCTAATAAAATTTTGAATTCAGTAAATACTTGCATTCACTTAGAGAAGACGCCTTGACTGTAAAAATGGAGTTTTCTCAAACAAAAGGCCATGAATATAATTAAACTGTTTTCTCTTTTTTAACTTGTGCTTTTCTATTTGAGTTGGCAAGAATGAAATCTTGCAAAAATTAATTCCTGGAGCATTGTAGGGGCATATTGTATCTAATGTTTCTCTGCCACTGCAGAAACAGATTTCAGCATACCTCATAAAATTTCAAGTGATCAACTATCATCTGAAAATCTAAGTTCAGCAGTGGGACAAAAGATTGCCTCTCCTAACCGAATTCTCTCAGATGAGACTAGTTATGCTATGGTTGTTGTCGGTTTCCCAGATCTCATGGTAAGCACCAGTATTTTCAATTATTTAATAGATGTTTTTTTTCTACTTGGTTTAGCCTCTAATCTATAAGGCTAGTTGAGGAGTGATTAAAAATGTAATGATATTCTGGTAAACATTTTAGATCAAGACTATATTCCAAATCAGTCATTAAAAAATGCATTCTACGTAAAGAGTTTCATTGCTTTTTTAAAATTACCATTTATAGGGTAATGCAATTATATTGGTTCGTAAGGGAAAGCCCATATTCTCCGTACATGGGAGTTCATGTGATACAGTTAACCGCTTAACCTACTGATATTGTCTTGTTGTGTGCTCGTGTAATCTGTCAAGAGGAACATTGGAAACTTAACAAAATAACATGTCTTCTGGAATTTTTTAAAGTTAAATTTGTTGGGGTCACATTACTGTCAATTAAATTTTTTCAGCACTCACGAACATCTATTCACCTTCCGCTGAGTTTTGCTCTGACTTATTGTGTCTTTGCAGCATCCAGATTATGGTGATAGTCTCAACTTAAATCTGCCTTAGATGGTCCCTCCTGCCATTACGTACTGTTATCTGTAAAGAAGGGACTATTTGTAATTGACTTCAGGTGAAGCTAGGTCCCATCTTCCTCTGATGGAAATGTGGGAAAATGAAATATAAAGGTGATTTAAGTCCATGTTGCCATCTAATAACCTTAGAGGTAGCTCCATGTGTTTTGATTAAACATTTAATTTTCATAATTTCCTTTGTAGCTCTTATTTTTAAATAGAATCATTTAAAGATAAAAACATGGGCTCTGCATGATGGTACACCAATCTCACATAAGTTCAACTTTTTAATGTAATTAATGAATGATGAGTACTTCAGGGTATAAGGCATTTGAAATCCAAAACCCAGTGGATAATATGTGGCTTAGGATTTTGCCATATGTCTTCCTAATTATCAAGGAGAAAGCATTTGCTATGGTATTATATAACTGAAAATGAAACATGTTGTTGGAATATAGTATCTACTGCAGCCTTGACTGAATGAGAGTTGTGTTTAGTATGCTTTCTTAATGAGTGCTGTCATCAATAGAGAAAATGCTAGAGCTATTTTTCTGAAGGTGGAATCCTTTAAAATACTGATCTTCCAATTGAAGAAACTAGTATAGAAATGTAATGTCACTATAAAGATTTAGAAAGTAAAAGTATTTTACACTGAGTATAAGACACCATTACCATAACCTTATAGGAATCCTTTATAGCCTGTAGGACTAGTAACCTTGTTAAATTAAAAGCTCTATCCCCACTTCTCCCTCTCCTCTCTCTCTCTCTGCCCCTCCCCCCACTCAGGTCCTCTCTCTCTCAGTCTCTCGAAATAAATAAATAAACATTAAAAAAAGCTCTATCTCCCCCTACTTAATATGGCACACAACATACAGGAGGTGTTCAGTGAATATTTGTTAAATGAAAGACTAGGGTCAGTTAAGGAGCCTTTCAACATTTTATGGTAACAATCATACCTTTTAGGACCTAACACAAAAGTCAGGCATTGCACTATTCTAAAACCTTTCATGCATGATAATTAATTTTTAAAATAATTTTACAAGGTTTTATAGATGAAGAAACAAACAGAGAAGATATATCTCCTGGGCCACACAAATTATGAGTGAGGGAGCTGGGATCTGAGGGTCAAGTGTGACTGACCCTCAAATCTGTATCCTTTCTCTTGTATCACAGTGCCTTCCTGCTTTTATGTGAATTTCTTTTAATCCTTCATAAAGCTATCAATAAGGAGGTATGTCACCTCTCATTAACTTTTTATAGCATTATCAGAGGCACTTAAATTATTATAAGCTTATTATCACTTTCCTAACTTCATGCCACCTAGTCACAAAAACCTATAGCAAATATCATCCTCAATAGTGAAACACTAAAAGCATACCTTTTCATATCAAGAATAACACAAGGATACCCATTATCGCCACTTCTATTAAACATTGTACTGGGGCGCCTGGGTGGCTCAGTCGGTTAAGCGTCCGACTTCGGCTCAGGTCATGATCTCACGGTCCGTGAGTTCGAGCCCCGCGTCGGGCTCTGTGCTGCCAGCTCAGAGCCTGGAGCCTGTTTCAGATTCTGTGTCTCCCTCTCTCTGACCCTCCCGCATTCATGCTCTGTCTCTCTCTGTCTCAAAAATAAATAAACATTTAAAAAAAAATTTTTTTAAATAAACATTGTACTGAGAATCTTAGACATAATCCATAACAAAATTTTTGATCAATTGAATTTCATCAAAATTTAAAGTTTTAGCTCTGTGAAAGACACTGTTAAAAGAATGAAAAGATAAGGCTGGGAAAAACTATTGGCAAATCACATTTCCAACAAAGGACTTGTACCTAGAACATATAAAGATTTCTTAAAACTCAAGAGCAAGTTGGAGCATCTGGTGGCTCAGTCGGTTAAGTGTCTGACTTCAGTTCAGGTAACAATCAGTTCAGTTCATGAGTTCAAGCCCCGCATTGGGCTCTGTGCTGACACTCAGAACCTGCAGACTGCTTCAGATTCTATGTCTCCCTCTCTCTCTGCCCCTTTCCCGCTCATTCTCTCTCTCTCTCTCTCTCTCTCTCTCTCTCTCTCTCTCTCTCTCTCTCTCTCAAAACAAAATAAAACACCTCTAGAGCAAGAAAACAAATATTCCAATATAGAAAACGGGCAAAGAGTGACCCCGTGTGAGGTATCAGAGGTCAGAGACTGAGCAGGTGAGGACATCCGTGATGGGGGAGGGTGTCGTCACTTGTGATGGGAATTCACTCCAGGCAGGATGCAGACGGTGCCCATGAAGAAGTAGAAGTAACATGGTGTAGGCGCCCAAGTAAGGCAAGGAGGGCATCCTTTCATGGGCGTAGCCCAGTGTGGACTGTCAGGACCAAGGAGAGTAAGGAGGGCATTTGCCCAGGAGGGAAGGTTAGTAATGGGATGGGATATGAGTCACATACAGTAGAACCGAGCAAGAAAGTAAATATATTAAAGATAATGAAATCTAGTTTCTCATTAGAAGGGAGTTGCAGATAAAGAAAGGAAAAAACCTAAAATGAATCTCGTTGAATTGGAATTGGATTTATTTGTGTGAACTCACAGTTTTCAATATATTTAGATAGATATAGAAATAACTTTGGAGGTAAATGTGAAAAAAAAGGGGGGGGGCAAAAGACTTAAACAGAGACTTTACCTAAGAGGATACGGAGATTAAGTACATGAAAAGATGTTCACCATCATTAGTCATTTAGGAAATGCAAATTAAAGTCATGATGAAAGGGACATCATGACTGACGCAGTCAGAAGCATCCGACTTTGACTCAGGTCATGATCTCGCAGTTCATGAGTTCAAGCCCTGCATTGAGCTCTGTGCTGATGGCTCAGAGCCTGGAGCCTGCTTCAGATTCTGTGTCTTCCCCTCTCTCTGCCTCTCCCCCACTCACACTCTGTCTCTCTCTCCTTCAAAAATAAATAAACATTAATTTTTTATTGACAATAAATTATAATAAAAAAATTAAAAATAAAAAAATTTTTAGATCATGATGAGATACTATATACGCCTTTGAAATGGCTAAAATAAAAAAAAAATACTGACAGTAACAAGTGCTGACAAGGATACAGAGCAAATGCAACTTTCATACATTTTTATGGAAAAGCAAGGACAAGTAATAATCAAGACGTTGCTGAAGAAGAACCTACTAAATTTCAAGGTTTATTATAAAGCTTCAGTAACTAAGACAGTGTGTTATTGGCGTGGGGGAAGAAAAATAAATAAGAGCAGAATGAAGTACCCAGCAACAGATGCATGCATATAGAGAACTGTATTTTATGATAGCAATGTTAATCAGTGCCATTTAGTATCTGGTGGTATTTGGACAATTAGCTATCCATGTGAAAAAAGGACGAATATGAATCCCTGCCTCATGCCATTCACAAAAATAAATCCCTAATGGGTTAAGGATTTAAATGTGAAAGACAAACTTTAAAATGTTTAGAGAATACATAGGAGAATGTCTATGATCTTGGAGTAAGAAAGGATAAATACATATTTGGTAAAAATTTGAAGTCAAGCAAGAGGGAAAAAATAACACAAAATTCCAGAAGAGTTATAAACATCTAGGGCAGACAGGAGATATGAATGGGATACAGCATTCAGGGACCTCAGAATGCTGGTAATGTCCTGTTCCTTATGCTAGAGAATGAATGAACCAGATATTTGTTTCATTTATTTCAAGGTAAAAAAAAAAAAAAAAAAAATATATATATATATATATATATATATGTTTTATATTTCACATTTGCCTAAAAATTATAATTATTGGTGAAGCAGCTATTTTCTACACCAGATTCAAAAAGGTCAAGAAATAATTTGGTTTTCTTATACTTGTGAAATACAAGTTTACCACCGGTATCTGCTTAAAGGGCTGCATTGTAACAGGTGTGGTGAATATAGTTTATAGTACCATAGCCCCTTGAACAACAAGAGGGGATTTAGGGTGCTGACCCCCTTCACATAATCACAACTCCACAAATATAACATCTGACTCCCCAAAACATAACTACTAATAGCCTACAGTTGACTGGAAGCCTTACTGATAACATAAATGATCAACACATATTTTGTATGTTATATACATTACATATGTGCAATAAAGTGAGTTAGAAAAAAGAAAATGTCATTAACAAAATCATAAGGAAGAGAAAATACACTTATTGCAATTAAAGAAAGAGAATCATAAGGAAGAGAAAATACACTTACTGTAATAAAAATCCACATGTAAGTGGACCTTCACAGTTCAAACCTGTGTTGTTCAAGGGTCAACTGTATTTCGATACTTTAATCTTTTTTTTTTTTTCTTTCAGTCACCCAGTGAAGTCTATTCTTGGAAAAGGCCATCATCTCTTCATAAACGAAATGTCACTGACACAACATTCTATGGAGGAAAGAAAACAAGTGAAAGTCCAAAGCAGAGCAATTGTGTGACTCTTTTAGATACTAATCAGATAGTCAGGATTTTGCCCCCAGGAGAAGTCCCTCTAAAAGATATCTACCCAAAAGGTAAGAAACTTACCAATTCCTAATTTGCCAAAGTCGTAAACCTAGTTTTCTTTTGGTAGGGATATTTAACTTATCATTGTCATTCTGTATTTATAAATGTGGATAAGTCTACCAGGATCTAGCAGCTTAAAAAGTCCGAGGGGTGGGCTCAGAAAGTTTTCAGTCAGTTTCTCGCAGTCTCTGATTGAAGCCACTGCTGTTAGAACTCTTTTTCCTTTGCTTTATAATCTGTACAATAACTTAACTTAGAAGATGTCTTCAAAGGGACTTTTAAAAATTCTTAGACTACTAGGCATAGAAAATGGGGCCCAACTTATGATGAAAGACCAGGGACTCATGCAGACTGATTCACTTAGTAGTTCTCTCAAAGTCGTCTTATATTTATTACCGCAAGATATATGCCAGGTCCTGTGCCACTTTTCTTTATATACCTTTATTTAATCTTCAAATCCCCATTCTGTCATCAGTGTACTCTCTAGCTTATATGCAGGGAAGCTGACAAAGGAAGGCAAGATGGCGTGCCAAGGGCCACACCACCGGTGTCTGGTAGAGCCCAGATCTGCACTAAGGTCTTCCTGTCCCAAGTCTAGAGCTACTTTTGCTGGACCACACAGGCTTTCATCATAATGGATAATTATGAAAATGTTTGATCATTGAGCCACAGATTATTATTTGCATCGTAGTGGTAGTAATATGTTGTCGTAGTGGTAGTAATATGTTGTCCTGTGTTTACATTCATTATATCACCGTGAACTTAAGAACTATAATGCTACATGTATTATAATCTATTACTGGGTTTGGAAGTCCTGGTTATATGATAATATTTAGAATTCACTTCTTCCAAATAAATCACCATTTCCTCAAAATGTTTTTTATGGTAGAAGAGGCAGGTAAAGAAAGTGACAGTCTCAGTACAGTGCCATGGTAGGAATACTCACAAGGTGATCTATGAAAGGGGAAGCTTACAGTCCAGACTGGTGATGATGAGCTGACCCTTGAAAGGATAAAGGGGATTGAATCAAATGAAGGAATTGTTTCAGGAACAGGGAATCCTATGTGAAAGGTACAGAGCCATGAAGGCATCCCAGGAAATACAAGAAATTCTATACCAGAATTTAGTGTTATCTCCAACTACCCAGAAACCTGGGAGTCAGCCTTGATACTTCTTCTTCATCTTCCTCTCTATCTAATCCAGTTACAAATCATCATGTCCTTTTGATACAGCCTGACTACTGTATTTTGTATCTACCCACTTGACTAGAGTTCTATTACCAACATCCAAATCACTGCCATCTTGCACCAGAATATTGCAACAGCCTCTTGAGAGTTTCCTCTTCCAACTCTTTCCGCATCCTACCCATTCTCCACACATCAGACAGAGTGATATTTTTAAAGTATGCATTTGTTCTTATTAAGTTTCAGATTATACAGAGTAACATTCACCCTTTTTTGTATATAGTTCTGTGAGTTTGACAAACACATACGGTTGTGTAACCATCACCATAACTGAACAGAGGACAGTTCCATCTTTCCAGAACCCCCACCCCCACCCCAGTGCTTCTTTGTGGTCAACCTGTCTACCTACTCCCTAACCCCTGACTGATCTGTTTCTGTCCTTATGGATTTGCCTTTTCCAGAATGTCGTATAAATGGAATCATATAGTATGTGGTCTTTCAAGTCTGGCTTCTTTCACCCAATATCATGTATTTGAGAATCGTTTATATTGTTTTGTGTACCGGTAGTTGATTTTATTGCCAAGTAGTAATCTGTTGTGTATATGTGCATGCTTTGTTCATGCTTTGTTGGTAGATAGTTGGATCATTTCCACTTTTTGACAATAATGAATAAGCCTACTCTGAACATTTATGCACAGATCTCTAAGTGAACATAAGTCTTTGCTTCACTTGGGTAAATATGTAGGAATGGCATTTTTATATTATATGATAGAACTGCTAACCTGTGTTCCAAAGTGGCAATCATTTCGCATTCCTACCAGCAATGAATGAGAGTTCTAGTTGTGCCTCCTCACCAGTTCTTGGTGTCGTCAGTCTTTCCGGCAGGTGTGTAGCAATAGCTCATGATGATTTTAATTTGTATTTTCCCTAGTGCCTAATGATGTTGAGCATCTTGTCACATGTACCTTCTTTAGTGAAAGGTCTGACTGTTTGCCCTCAGGTTATTTGGTGTTTTTGTTTGTTTGTTTATTTGTTTTAGGAGTTTTGTGTGTTCCTTATATATTCTGGATACAAGTCCACTATCAGATATATTCTTTTCAAACATTTTCTGCCTTCTTGATGAAGGGAACATCTTCCCTTCTAGAAATTTTATAGTTTTAGATGCTCCATTTTGAGATAATATTTTTTTAAATGGCACAAGGTGTGGATTGACACTCATAGTTTTGTATGGAGATACTCACTGTTCCAGCATCATTTGCTGGAAAACCTGTCCTTCTCCATTGAATTGCAGCATTCGGACCTCTGCTGAAAATCAACTGACCACATATGTCTGGGTCTGTTACTGTATTTTGTATTGTGTTCCATTGATCTCTGTATCTATCCGTTCACTAACAGCACATTCTTGGTTATTTCCTAGCTTTGTAGTTTATAATGAGTGTCAAAATCAAGTAGTATAGATCCTCTGTTGGTAGGGATCAGTGGATAGAAAATTACTAAGAGGAAATCAGGGATAAGGAAACCTATGGGCTAAATCGACCTAACAGGATTCTTGCTGAAGTCAGGCCAGGGTGATCAGACCTTACCTGGGGGGAGTAGAGGATGAGGAACCTGATCACATATTGAGGCGGGGGAGAGGATTCTTGCTAAACTTACTTATTAGCAGGGCTCTCGCTGAAAGTGGACAAGACAGAGATGGACACAGAAGCCCAAAAGTCGGGGTCTGTTTGGGAAGAGGATCCAGAAGAGCCTGACTAGAGTTTGGTCAAAGGAGATAATCTTTGTCACCATCCATGTCAATAGCACTTTCATTTACTTTCACTGCTGCACATATTACAGTTTATTCATCTGGTCTTTGTTGATGCACAGTTAGGTTCTTTCCAATTTTTGCTGTTACAGATAGTGGGCAATGAATATTCTTATATCCCTCTCCTTGTATATATGCTGAGAGTCTGTCTATCTATCTATCTATCTATCTATCTATCTATCTATCTATCTAAAAGTAGAACTATCAAATTGTTTCCCAGCATTGTTCCAGCAACATAAAAGGGTTCCTGGTGCCCCAACCTTATCCACTCTTGTAGGCATCTGACCCCGTTATTGTGGTTTCAGTTTATCTTTCCCTAATTTCTAGTAACTTGAAGAATCTTTTTACATGTTGCAATTTACTCTTCTGAGAATTGCTTGTTTATATCTTTTACCATTTTTCTCTTAGATGCCAGGAGTTTTATTTCCCCTCACTTGTTTAAGTAGAATTCCTTAAATATTCCAAACATATATAAAGTGCTTAGCATAGTGTCTAACACACAGGAGGAATTTTATAAATGTGGGCTGTTAAAAAAAAAAACAAAAACTAGGAAAATGACAAAAGGAGATACCAGGATGATAGTTGTGCACAGATCTAGGGATCAACTCATTCAGATGAGAACATATGAAAAAAGAATAAATATGTGACTAACAAACATTATCATAAGGGATAAAAAGTAATGAAATTTTGTGAAATTTTAAGGAGCATATATCAAAACTATGAGATAATTATCATCCACAAGTTAGGAAAGGAGTAACTGATGTTAAAGTGTTCTAGTGCCTTACAGTGTTCAGGAAGAAGGCAATGATATTAAGTTGATGTGTTGGTAAGTTAGGAATTGAGTATATAACTTCCAAAGTAGTAGTGAAAAGATTATAGCGTCAAAAATACTTTTGCTAGTTAAGAAGCAATCTTTGAGCTGATGCTGGTATAAAAAAATAGGTAATTTTTTTTAAGTAAATAGAATCCAACCATCTATCTGATTAGCCAGGAACTAATACATATCAGCCTTTTATTAAAGGAATCAATAGAAACTGTAAAGGCTACTCTCTTGGTGGCTTTTACAAAGATGGTATAGCTTTTGTTTAATGCAAACAAGGAGAGATTTACTGCTTTCTTCCAATCACTTTTCATCTAGGGAAATGTTAGCTGTTTTTGTTTTTTTGTGTTTTTTTTTTTTTTTTTATCACAGTTCTCAGCTCTTTAAGCACAAAATAATGACTCTGGATTGAAATTGATGCCCTGTGTTTTGAACTTTGAGTAAATTCAAAGATTTGGCATTGGCACGATTGCAGGGCACACATCACTCTTAATCTGTAAACACAGAAGTGCGTTAAACCTGGCAGTTAACAAATGTCCATCAAATTACATTGCTAGAAGGAGTGAATTTTTTAATATAATTTCATCTTCCCTCTGAATGTGTTCGTGGTTGTTTTGTCTGACAGCTTTTATACCTCCTACCTAACCTTGGCACTGTGCACGTGAGCTGTCCCCACTGTTTGCGGGAACTATGCAGGAAGCACTGCAGCCGTGACTTCCCTTTAATCATTAGTGAACTCATCCTCGCGCGTAGCTTACACCTATCTTGGAAATCCACCTGGATTATAAATGTAATGGAAATTTACTGAGCCTCCGTCCTCTCTACAGCGTTGAAACATTTAAAACGGATTGACAAGGATTTGGCTAACTTTGCAGGGAAGTCTGGCCACGATTTTCACTTCCTTAATTCAATCATGTATTCTAAGCTGATTCGTTTTCAAATCAGTAAACATCAACTCTGATCATTTTTCAAGCACTTACCATTACCACTGCTACCACTACCGTTAATACTGCTTTGATGTGCTTTATAACCATGAATTGCCTTTTCTGATACATGAAAATATTTTTTAGCACCAGGAGTAAAATTCTTGCTTTCTCCTTCTTGAAATAGACACAGTCATTATTGCATTTTCTCACCCTCTTTATGCCATGGAATTAATTTGCACAGTGAAAGAAAAAAACGATGTAGGGAAAAAAAATATTTTAAAATAAGTTGACTTACTTTGTTTTCACAGGCCATCTAAAAGCATTGATGGCCATAGCTCAGCTTCATTCTGCTATGTATGAAAAAAGTTCCCATGAGTGCCAAGGCAAAAATATAAGTCTGTTAGCTAGACAGCTCTAGGCATCCCAACCTCTTCAGTAACTGGTCATTTTTGGCAAAGAACCTGGGTCCATAAATAATTCAACCTACTTCAGCTGGGTCTTAGCCGCAGGAACTATCAAAAATGATAGATGGTGCAAAACCTTATCCGAGACTGACCTTCTATCCTAGGCAGCATTTCCAGTGCAGGCCTGTGTGACAGATGATAAGCATGCTTGTTTTCTGTAAATGGCCATCAGGGGACAGCCAATTGAGCTGGGTGGTCAGATTACCATAGTAACTCTCTTGTCTTACCCTCTCTGTTATCCCTGGACATTACCTCCATTTCCTCCTAAACCTCTGACCCCTGGCACTCCTTCTTGCCTTGCTCTGCAGCTCATACCTGGCCTCAGGCCCATGAGTCTCACCCTGGAGTCTTTTCCAAGTCCCGAAAGGCCCTCGGTGGGTTGGATTCGGTCTGGTTTGGTTAAAAGGAACTTTCCTCATTGTGCTGTGGGCTCCTTGAATAAGGGAGGAATCAACCTCCTTCTTCTCTATCCTCAGTGCTTTGTATAGTATCTGGTGCAAAGTGAGCTTAACCATGTTTGTTGAATAAATAAGAGATATTTTGAGTTTTGAATTTTTCAGATGGTCTAACTCAGAAATCTTCAGCTAAAAACATGAAATAAAAATGCGAAGTTTTTAATTTTTTTGTAAACTACATTGGATAAATCCAGTGTGAACATCCTGGATATCTCATTCTAATCTGGAATTGTAATAAGATATAGACAACTGAAAAAATCTTTAAGAGTAAGGGTTCTGTAGAGGCGCCTGGGTGGCTCAGTCAGTTAAGCGTCCACCTTCAGCTCAGGTCATGATCTCCTGATTCATGAGTTTGAGCCCTGTGTCAGGCTCTGTACTGTCAGCTCAGAGTCTGGAGCCAAATTCAGATCCTGTGTCTCCCTCTCTCTCTCTCTCTCCCTGCCCCTCCTCAACTCGTGCTCTGTCCCTTTCTCTCTCTCAAAAATAAACATTAAAAAAAAAAATTTTTTTTTAAAGTATGGGTTCTGTGTAAGGGAGATTTTTTTAAGAGACACTGATAGCCAATATTTTGTAAAACAATTTTAAAAGTTGTTGCCCTAGGGTCAGCCTAGGTAGGAGCTGTGTAGAGTGGTGGACAGAGCAGAGACTTCAAAGCTGGAACGGCCTGGTTTGAAAGCCGCCTACATCACCCTCCAGCTATGTCGCCACAAGCGAGTCACATTATTACCATAATTCTGTAAGCCTCAGCTTCCTCATCTCTCGAGCAGGAATCATAAGTCTTTGTTGTCAGTATTAAAAATACTACCTGTAAAGAGTAAGCAGAGTCTGGGGCACCTGGGTGGCTCAGTCGGTGAAGCGCCGACTTTGGCTCAGGTCATAATCTCACAGTTGGTGAGTCTGAGCCCTGCTTCGGACTCTGTGCTGACAACTCAGAGCCTGGAGCCTGGAGACGGCTTCAGATTTTGTGTCTCCCTCTCTCTCTGCTCCTTCCCCACTCCCACACTCACTCTCTCTCTCTCTCTCTCTCTCTCTCTCTCTCTCTCAAGTATCAATGAACATTAAAAAAAAAAAAAAAAGGACTAAGCAGAGTTTCTGACACAGCAGTGGCAGCTAGGGATGATGGGTGGTATAACTCAAGGCTTTGGAAAAGAAATCAGCAGGCCCCTGGAATCCTCCTGGAAACACTTCCAGAACTGGAGATGAGAGCTCTGGCCCCTCTATGTCATTCCCCTCTTCTTCCCCCACCATTTCATAGTTTCTGTGATCCAGAGCCCTCACCCCACTGGCCCATGCTCACCTCACCCTCTCCCATCTTGCGTGGCCCTCATTACTACAGGTACCGTGTGTCGAGCAACTGCTAATTAAGTGCTTTGCAATTACCCAATTCATCTGATCCCCCAAATAATGTTTATGATGCTCAGATGCTGTTGTTACCCCCATTTCACAAATGACAAAAGCAGTGAGATCATTAACTTGACCAGCCAAAAACGCAATTAGGACATATCAGAGCCAAGATTTTATACCAGGCCAGTCTGATTACAAAGTGGGTACTGATTCCACTACGTTATACTGTCATTGTGACTTCCCAGGAAGGAAAAACAGAATTCACGTGATGAAATAATTTCATATAAACTCTAAGTGCTGAAACTTCTCATCTTGGGAAGCTAGCAAAGACAATGAAAAGAACTTGGGTAATTTTCTGACAGCAAAGAATCATAGCCTAATATGCATGTATTTGACAATCTTTGTGTTTCCTTGACAAAGATATAACCTAGAGACTAGACTTAGCCCAGGACCTTGTCAGGTGGGTCTCAGAGTTTTGCCTGAGTGTACTGGTAACTTCATTCCACTTTTAGCAACATTCATGCTTTCTTTTGGTCTTATTTTGCTATCCTGCTGTAATTTAATACTCTGCTCAATGTCGTGACTTGTTTGTAGATGTTACCCCTCCACAAACAGCTGGTTACATGGAAATCACTGACCTTCGATCAAAGAAACTCCGATACATCCCTATTCCCAGGTAATCCACTTTCACCTTTGTCCTCCGTTTGTATGTCAGATAGAAAGTGAGCCAAGTCTTCCCAAGTGCTCTGAATAAATGTGTGCTTTTGCTTCCTTAAATAGCAAGCTCTTTCCCCCCACCCCCCCCCCAGTTGCACTTGGCTTATGTCTTGCTGCTGTTCTGCATGGTTTACTGCTATTTTTATTTTCATTTGGGAAAAATGTCATATAGGTATAAGTCTAACAAACTTCAAGGCTTCATTTCTCTTTTTTGATCTGTCCTAATGATAAGTTTTTCTGTAACTGAAATAGCATTTTCAGTATTGCAGAAATCTTCGGGCTTCTTAAATGTGTTTAAGTTTTTATTTAATTCCAGTTAGTTAACATACAGTGTAATATTAGCTTCGGGTATAGAATATACTGATTCAACAATTCCACATATCACCCGGTGCTCATCACAAATGCACTCCTTAATCCCCATCACCTATTTAACCCATCCCCCCACCTACCCCCCACCTCTGGTAACCATCAATTTCTTCTCTACAGTTAAGAGTCTGTTTCTTGGTTCATCGCTGTCTTATTTTTTTCCCTTTGCTTGCTTGTTTTGTTTCTTAAATTGCACATGTGAGTGAAATCATATGGTATTTGTCTTTCTCTGACTGTCTTATTTTGCTTAGCATAATACTCTCTAGCTCCATCCACCGTATCTATTAACTTTACATATTAGTTTTTGGAGGCAAATGTGTTCAAAATGTCAAAGGAATTTAAATAGCATTTGTTTAATATTGTTTTTAAATGTGCTACTGTGCATCTGTGGTTGTGAAGGCTATGTAGTAGCTAAAGGCTTCCAGAGATTTAGAATGAAACTCGTGATCATTCACTGCTCTTATTATTGTCCAATGACGGAAGCAAAGTATTCAAACCAGTTGGATGGAGGATACAGAAGGGAAACAACGTGTTTGGTGTCTACCCTTGAGGAGCACAGGTGTCCTCTCCAGTAGCCCATCCCTTTCTGGATGCATCCATGCCTGATCTCTCTCTCTCTCAGCCTAACTGAGCCCCTGCTCTGGTCCACCTGGCCTAGATTCTTCCTTACATTGCCCCCCTGGGGCCAACTCCTCCTTCTTCTAATTTTTTACTCTGCTTTGGCCTAGATTGACATCACATCCCCTACTAACATATACTTCCTGACAGGCAACTGAGACCTCACAACACAGGGGTGAAAGCCTCAGCTGAGATGCCAAGCAGAGGACCCTGGAGAGCCATCCAACAGGAGAGAAAGGCCAGCCACACCAAGGCTGTCAGTCATCCATGGCACCCGCAGGCCACCTTTGCACCCATTCCTCTAACCCCTAGAAGTAAATAGCTCAGCATGACAGTACACAGTAATTCAGAAGCACAGCTTTATTTCTTAGGACCCTTAATCAAGGTCAATAAATATGAAGAATAAAAGCATTACTCAAAAAAATAGGTTTACTTGTTCCAACATATAGAAGTATGGCTTCTTAGAGCATCTCACCTTGTCAATTTCATGGAAAATGGCTGTTGGTCATTTGGGGAAATTCCTTACTCCATATGAATTATATGCTTATTAAAATATACTATTAGTTCAAGCAACAGAAGCAAAGAACAACTTTTTGTTTTTTACATTTCTAAAGCATTAATAATCTTTTCCAATATTTCTCTTAATTTCTCCCTCATTGGCCCTAGGCTTTATTTTGTTGTTTTTCCGTTTTAACTTTCTATGTGGACCATGTTCTACCTGCCATAGGAACAACATCTGGAAGAGCAGCTGTGTATATAGCCAGTGCCAACTGGTCACTGTAATGCATTCATTTAGAGCTGTACTGTTCACCGGAAATATAATGCAATGTCATTTTATGTTCCTTCCTTAGCCATATTCAAAGAGGAAAAAGAAATTGGTGGAATTAACTTTAACTAAACATTTTATTAACCCAATGTATTTAAAATGTCATCATTTTGACACATATTCAATATAAAAGTTTTAATGAGATATTTTACATTCCTTTCTTCTTCTAAGTCTTTGAAATCAGTATTTATTTTACACTTTGGGAACATCTCAGTTTGGACTTGCCATGTTTCAAGTGCCACGTGATTTAGAGTCTGTTCATTATCAGTATATCCTGAATTTCTCTTGAGATTAGCTATTGCCATTTTTGGCATATATGCAGTCCAAGAGAACAACCCATCTGGATTTCAGTTTTCCTGCTAGTTGCTTAAATTTAGCATTCTGCTAGATAGCTGGAATTTTCCATCTGATGGCTAACTTCAGATAACAGAAAATACAGTGACATTGCATGTAACTACAGAACCAAAATGAGTACATCACTTTTGCCCCCAGTAAAATTTGAGTATTTTTCCTCAAATTTTTGTATTATTTCCATCTGTAAAATGATACTGCCTAGCTCTCATGTGTGGGTGTATGTAAATCTGGGCTTCCCTCTACTATGATTCTATGTGTTCCTTAAAGACCTTGCTATTATGTATAAAAGGGAATATGCATTTAAAACAAGGTGAAGAAGGGGTGCCTGGGTGGCTCCGTCAGTTGGGCATCTGACTCTGGATTTCGGCTCAGGTCATGATCTCACAGTTCGTGAGTTTGAGCCCTGCGTCAGTCTCCACAAACAGCACAGAGCCTGCTTGGGATTCTCTCTCTCCCTCTCTCTGCCCCTCCCCTGCTCATGTTCTCTCTCTCTCAAAATAAATAAATAAAACTTAAAAATAAAAAACAAGGTGAAGAAGAGATTCTAGAGCAAATTGCAGTAAATGTGATTTTTTCACCCTTTTTTTGACATATTTTGACATATTTCAAGTTTCATACTATGAAGAGTTAAACATTTAGCCAGTAGATACAGTACTCAACAGTCATACATCTTGAGTGCTCTTGGAAGAATTACAAACATTATTGTTCCACGTAGATAAATTTCATTATTCTTGAATAGCCCTTTACTTCACCATGTGTACCTATTAATTTTTTTCCTAAGGCAAATATTTCTGGCAGAGCAACGTGAGATAAATCCTGTATTATGTCAAATGTTGCCTTCTTTGAGTCCTTCTATTATTGTAAAGTAGCTCTGAAACGCTGAAGCAGTAGTTACCATCTTCTTCATATAAACATATTTTAAAGCTTCTGTGTCCCAGAGTAGCTGGCTGTGTCACCTGTGTTTAGTATCTACTAAGGCAGACTGGAAAAAAAAAAAAAGGTCAGGTAGTCTTGGTTTATTCTTTAGGAGGTTACAAGATTTGACCCAACACATAGTGGTTTTGTGGTTTCCCGAATCTACATTGATAGTTTATTATGTTTTTATTATCTGATGAGACTCCGCCTTTAGACCATTTATTTTACATAGAAAATATCAGATGTATTTAGAGAGCCAACGCTGGTAATTCAAATTTCTAATCTGTTTCTTTTGTATAGTGAAGGCTATACCTAGAAAAAGGAAGTGTGCAGTTGACTCATAGAAGCAAAACTGCATTCCTAGAAATGAATATGTAGCAAAGAAAATATGTATATGTATGAAATCTATATAATATGACAAATATATAAATTCCTTGTTATAAATTCTTGTAACTTCCTAAGTCAGAAAATGCAAAATATTAAATATAAATGCAGGTAAAGCCCATAGAAAAGATACCAGCTTTAGCACTTAGACTGAAACTTAGACCCCTGAGGAGTGAGTCTAACATTGCAGGTGCATGAGATATGAGTTGGTTTAGAGTTCTTTTCTTTCTGACAGTGAATGCCAATACAATCGGGGTCCACAAATACAGAAAAATGTCAGTAACCAATAGATACCTGTGTATTTCTTTTCTTACAGATGGATCTCTTGGTATCTTTTAATATGTTTACTATTAGAATTCTTTATAGCAAGTTTAATGAACCACAATTAGGTAAACTAGCTTCGTTATTACCAACTGATTGACTACTGTAATTTTCTTTTCAGATCAGAATCTCTCTCACCATATACCACATGGCTGTCTACTATTTCGGACACAGATGCATTGCTAGCTGAGTGGGGCAAAGGTGCTGTTATTACTGTCGATATGGGAGGTCACATCAGGCTTTGGGAAACTGGACTTGAACGTCTGCAGCGATCACTCATTGAATGGAGAAACATGATTGGACAAGACAGTGACAGACATATGCAGGTACCACTCTAACCCACTTTCCCTCTTAAAGGTGCATATTTATGTATAAGGTTAGTTCCAAATGGAAGTAAACCTCTGGCCTCAAAACTTAAATATAGTTACTTAAATACCTAATTTCTCATAATAGAAAAAGACGTGTCTTTTTCTAGATAGTGGGAAAGTTAAAAGGTGCCCTTTTTGCGGTCAGTGCTTAAATATACAAGTTCCTCACATCACAACATGAGAATACAAGACAATTGCTTCTGTTTGACCCCAAGCATTAATCAGCTTCTAGCATCACCTTTGCATTTGTTCTTTTACTACCATCATCTTGGGCATCTCTGCATGCTACCAAGGAGGCAGAAATACTGATATAAAACGCAGCACATTACCATAAGGTCAAAACCTTTAGACTAGAGAAGATATGTATATTATGCATCTAGCAAAGATGTGTTTTTACCAACTTCCTTATCTCCAGATAATGCAAACTTAGCAGTAGATAGACCCAGCCCTGCCCTGAAAAGAAATATGGAAATAGGTCACCAAAGTGAGAGGAAACTCCAGAAATGACTCAGTCACCACCTACTCTGGTTGGTCTGGAACCAATGAAGAAAGCTGTGTACCCATAAATACTAAAGCATATAATAAAAGGATTTATTTGTAATTGATTGATTTTAATCTTCAGAAGAAAACTTCTCTGTTTATGCTTCATTCTTATCCAGCAAGATAGTAAAGAAAGGTGGGTTCCTGCCAGCTGTGTTGCTCTGCAGAGAGCCAATTCACAAGATAAATTTCTACAAACTACTCCATTGATACTTGATTAATAATTACTATTTTGTGTGGTTATTTTTCTGATTTCCCTTAAAGGAGAATAATTGTGAATGAATAATACATATTTCTCTTAGATTCTTAAAACCTTATAGGAACATTCTGAAAATTCGACACCAATGTAGGCAAGCAACTTCAACTTCTTTTGAAAGGGTATGAATAGGGGCGCCTGGGTGGCGCAGTCGGTTAAGCGTCCGACTTCAGCCAGGTCACGATCTCGCGGTCCGTGAGTTCGAGCCCCGCGTCAGGCTCTGGGCTGATGGCTCAGAGCCTGGAGCCTGTTTCCGATTCTGTGTCTCCCTCTCTCTCTGCCCCTCCCCCGTTCATGCTCTGTCTCTCTCTGTCCCAAAAATAAATAAAAAACATTGAAAAAAAAAATTTTTTTTTTAAAAAAAGAAAGGGTATGAATATATTAATTTAATTAAGCTAAAACAAATGTATTGCTCTAACATAAACATGCCATTAAGTGCAATGAATCTATCATAGCAACAGACTGAATGTTGGTCACTATCCATAACAATAATTAGAAAATTAATTAACTATGGTTCTGATTCTCTTATTATCCTGAACATTAGTTTCTTCTCCCTTTGAATTAAGCTCCTCTTTTCATTACAGAGATTGGTAAATACTATTGTATTTGAATTTCTTGTATTTTATTTCAATTTCTCATGTGTCATAGAGATGAAAGGTCATATTTTTCCTATGGTCAAGAGTGTGGCCTAAATTAAGTGTCTTCCACAACAGAACTTTAAAAAAGAATTTTACACATGATTTTCATAACTGGTCTTGACTGCTACAAAAATTAACCCCTATTTGTGGTTTAGCCATACACTCTTCTTTCCCAGCGACTTCCCCGACTCTGTTGTTCATCTTTCTATTCCCAGCATAATGACTGATGCACAACAGGCAATTAATATATTTGTGTATGCTCATACTCATATATCCTAATTGCACTGGCCTTTGAAGCTATTTGACAAAAAAATGGAACTGTTCTTTTAAACTGTCACAAGTTATTCATTCATTTTTGTGTAACTGAATAAATATTTATTGGATGAATATATATAGTTATTAAGTTAGAAATGAACAGAAATATATTATCTAACATCTCAAAAATAATCAAAAGGTTTGGCTGCAGTATGCAGAGCAACATCTGATCCTTCCCAGACCTAACATTTTCCAGAAAATGCATAACTTTATGTCTCCCGTTCAAAGTTCAGCTATAACAGAAATAAGACTTATTCAGAAAGAAAGTTACACAATTCACAAGTGGATGTTAGTTTCATTTGGAAAATTAGAATAGTTGTTATCCAACCTTCTCCTAACATCTCTGATGTTCCTTGATCCATTTTGGTCGATATTGAAATATATATTTATCTACATACTCAAACTGAGAAACAAATTGTAAGCATATGTCTTTATGTCTAAAGAGACAGGATTAATTGCCCAGATGGTCTGACGTTGTTTTATTTTTTGGTCGGATCTGTCCTCTTCTCCCTGCTTGGTCAATAATGAGACTGCACAGGGACGCCTGGGTGGCTCGGTCGATTTGAGTGTCCCACTTGGGCTCAGGTCATTATCTTACAGTTCGAGTGTTCGAGCCTCGCGTGGGGCTGACAGCTTGGAGTCTGGAGCCTGCTTCGGATTCTGTGTCTCCCTCTCTTTCTCTGCCCCTCCCCCGCTCATGCTCGTCTCTCAAAAGTAGATAAACTTTAAAAAAAATTTTTTTTAACAATGAGAGTATATTTAACTGCTCGTATGTAGACCAGTTCTTGTTATTATTTACAAGTAGTGTACACAACCAGACCTAAATGGGAATCACTGTGGAGCAGTAGTAATAACAAGCAAAATATGTCTTTTACAGTTTCCCGTTCGGTGCAATCCCTCAAGCTCTTCCTCATTTATGGGCCTTTTATTCAGCATATGTCTCCTCCTGGTTCAGGAGCTTGAAAAATGCCTTTCTAGAAATATTGAGAAAAGAGAATATGTTCTTAGTACCATACTTCTCGCTGGCTAAGTTCCAGTCCTCTCCCTGTTCCTGGCAGAGTAACCCGATCTCCATCTAGTGGCAAAATGGACTTACTTTACATCGTAGAAATTAAAAGGCCTGCTTTGCATTCACTAGTTTAAGGAGGTTTACACACACCTGTATTGTTTGGTTTCCTGTTGGTCACGAGATGCTCCTTTAGGTCAACAGTGAAGGCTGGGCAAATACCCCACCACTTACTGACCCACTTTCTTCCTTGAGTCTTTTGAATGATAGCAAAAGAACTGTTTATATTTAGATTAACTATGTCAGTTACATGCTTTACCACTTTCCTTTATATCTTGCTTCATTTCAGCCTTCTAGAGTTATCAATTCTGAAGCCATTGTTGCTTTGAATTTTAGTTTTTGCTTAATGAATTCATTGATAGTTCTCCTTCATGAGTAGTTTGCAAGAGAGTGTTTATTGAGCTCTTCATATAAAATGTGTTCATTAATTTTACATGCTTTGATAGGAAGTGTGTTTTTCTTACAGCAAACAACTATAACAAATTCAAAGTATCACTGTAGCTGTGGTTCTAAAAGCCCATGATTAAGAATTCATATTTATTACTTTTAGACTTCATATTTTCAGAAGCATGTGTTAATTATAAGCCATAATTTTTCTGACCATGCTTCATAGTGTTCTCTCTAAAGCATATTTTTCATATTTTTATTTAGTTACACTTGGATTCATCCCAAGAAGGCTGTTAAAGCTACACCACAGGTTTCTTCAGAAATCAAACCATCTCCTTTAAAAAGCTCCTGGTGACTATTCTTGTGGGAACACAAAAGCTAAAAGGTTATAGCTTTCAAGTGTTATTGTCTGATTACAATAAACTAATTAGAAAGTAAATCCTCTGTGTGTTACTGGTAGAATCTCTTTGAGGCCTTTGAATAGTACTTCCTTATCTGTATACTTTTAAAATGGATAGGATCTTCGAAACACAGTGTGGGACTACAACTTACTCATTCTTACAGTGAAGATAGTGCCTGGTACACAATAGATACACAGTAGAGGCATCAGAAAACATACTTAGAAAAGATAACTAATTTATATTAAGCACCACTAAGACTTTCCCCCTTTTAAAGAAGATATTCTAGGAATATGAGTAAAGGTAGTTGTACTTTGGTAAACAAGACTGGCCTTTTCTTTAACTACAAGCCCAACAGTAAGGATTTTTTTAAGATATCAGTAAGATGGTAAGTCCTTCTTCTAGTTTTGGAAACCACTAGATCATTTCATTGGAGCTGTATTAGTACCTTTAGGTTTTCACTATGCAGACTATGTTTTCTCCACATACTCTGAGAAGGTTTACAATTTTTTGTTCTTTTTTTAAAGAAATTTTTTTAATGTTTTTTTTTATTTTTGAGAGAGAGAGAGAGAGAACAAGTGAAGGAGGGATAGAGAGAGAGGGAGACAGAATCTGAAGCAGGCTCCAGGCTCTGAGCTGTCAGCACAGAGCCTGATGCGGGGCTCGAACCCATGAACTGCGAGATCATGACTTGAACTGAAGTTGGACACTCAACCGAGTGAGCCACCCTGGAATACAGAAGAATTCTTTCTTCTTTTTAAGGGTAGCTTATAGTTTACTCTTGCACCACGTTCTTCACTTTGGCCAGTAACTGAAAATACTTAGCAGTCTGATTCAGTGGGTCATTATCATTATCGTACATATAACAATGTATATTTCATAGGATTGTTATATGTACATGTATCTTTGGAGATTTTCCTTGGCCCAAAAAGGCAATGCTTTTTTTTTTTAATTTTCATAAAAACATTCAGCAAGATGGTCTAGCCATTTGCCTATGCGGTAGCATTTGAGCAATGCCTCTAATGATTTTCCCATGTTTATTCCTGCTAGAGAAATTCCCAGCCATGGAAATCCATTTTGAATCTAGATCTTGAATAAGGTTTTCAGACTTGAATAAGGTACACTGGGAGTGTACTACCCGGTGGTGTGCTGATAGACCAGCCCTCTGGTGAGGTAAAGGTGGGGCACTTTATAATGTTTGCCAATTTCCCTGGTGTAACTACTCCCTCCGTGGCCGATTTCACGCTTCCAAAGATTAATAATCAACTTGCTCGATTTCTGAGTATTTAGCAGCCATCAAAGAAAGGAAAGAAGTACTAGGAACACAGACAAGATGGTGCCATCTTATCTCTGGTAAGTGCTGAAGCCCATAGTTGTGCCAGTTACAGACTGGCGATGCTCTTTTTGAACCACGAATACAGTTTGAGCAAAGAATTGGAAAGAAGTCTGCAGTCAACTAGGATGACACTCATGAGTTCACAAGTACAAGCCTCCTTTCTTATAAACATCATTTCAGAAGGAAATTACCAGATTTTTACAGTCCTCCAGAAGCCGTGCTTCCATTAGATCACAACTTTGTCAGTGATTGCTAAATATAACTAAAATGAGCAACCACCTCCCTCAGACAAGCAGATCAACAAGCTTATGACTTTCAGGGAGGCCATGAGTTTTCATTAACCTTTTGTGCATATCCAACAAAAATAACAATCCTACAAATTATAATAATTGGGGCTACTATAGAGTCTTAAACTAATATTAAAAACAGAAATAGCACCTAGCTTTCTCATTATAGAAAAAACCTAACCTTAGGAAATTGCTTTTCAAATCATCACTGACAGAAGCATTTCAACTCCTTTCTCTCATGACAGGCCTTAAGATCATTCTTTTATATGGTACTATATCTTCAGTGCGTGTTATTTAACAATATATCAGCCAGTAAAGAAGTAATCTTAGGAATATTTAAAGTATAAGGAAAACAAATTAATTCTGTAATATATCAGTTATAAATTGAGATGTCAAATGCAATGAATATGTTGACAATTAATGGCTCTAGAATTTTTATGATTCTGAGCCTATTATGTATATAGTTACATGTAATCAACACATCACATTGGCTACAGAAATAAAATCCTCCTGTTATATTTATAAATAAAATTGTAATTTTATTCATAAGCAGGTATAGCCTATTGGCTATGCTTTCCAGTTATAATATAAAGATAATACCATTGTACCTTACAAAGTTGTCGTAAGACTGAAATGCATCAGTACCTGGCACAGAGTAAGTAAACAAATAACAATTAGAAACTTAGAATTTAGAATTTGGGCCGTAGAATTCTTTAATGCTTATATGGAAACGCAAAGCTAAATTAGAAGGAAGCAGTGTTACCCAGTCACCTAATATTAAATCATGACCCAATGAGTTACATAATTCATCATCTATCTTTGTGTTATAAGGTGTGAGGTTTGTTTATAATCCTATTTAGGAAAAGTTTTGTCAGGCCCAAAAAAGGAATTTTGGTCTGTGCCTAAACCTGTCAACTTGAGGAAAAGCAGGAAATGAATGATAGGACAATTGTCAGCAGAGGATTATAGTGTTTAGCTTTATTCAAAAGACAAATTAGAACAGGACCAGAAAACACACAGCAAATATATACATCATCTTTAGTCCTGAGTTCTGAGAACAGTGAAAAGAGCAAGTCAAATTTGGAGTTGTCTCTCTTAATTTTTCCATACGCAGTACTCTTTGGTCTCTCCTTATAACATTCCAAAAATGTCTCTCTTTTTATTTTCTATTTCCTCACAAGGTCAGGCCACAGTTACCATTCTCTAACCTCTCTGAATAATCCCACCCATTCTTTCATTTATTTAATTAACATTTGCTTAGTACCCAGAATTGCTAGGATAAAGAAATAAATAAGATACAGGTGCAGACCCAGGGAACTTACAGTCAAGTAGAGCTATAATGAAATAAGTTGTAGTGCAATATGGCAGATAAACTGATAGGAGCATGATCAAAGGATCAGAAAACAGCCTAACCCCAGTTTTTCAGGAAGGGGGAAGGAACTCTTGATAAATCAAACGCATGCGATTAGTTTTGTCTCTTGCCCAAATCCCAGTAAAAGAGCAATAAAGGATCAAAAAACAGTCCCAACCCACCGGGCAAAGAGAACTACAGACACAGCAGCGCTTTGGAGGATAGAAAATAAATAGGTGGGTGATAATGGAGTTATCAGCTGGAGAGAGCTGAAACCTATTCTTCCAGAGGGGGAAGCCAATAAGATGCAAGCTGCCGTACTCTGCAGAAGCCCACAAAGCATTAGGGCTTGAAGGCACCATGTACCTCTGAAGGTTGGAGTGCAGGGTGGCACCAAAAATTGGGAGATGAATTGAAATTCTGTATAGAGACCATTTAGATAGCCAGATTCTCTCCTCTGTTTTGCACCTGGGGCCACTGGCTCTTCTCTAGGTTTACCAAAGACAGGAGCTGTAATGGAGATTTGTACAATTGAGGACACGAATGAGACCATGTAGACAATGAGAAGATAAAGTGAAAGTCTACTTTTCTTATATAGATTCCATGAAGCTGACTTCCACATTTATACCCTTTGAACAGAAGAGTAGAAAAATCCTTTCTAGGGGCGCCTGGGTGGCGCAGTCGGTTAAGCGTCCGACTTCAGCCAGGTCACGATCTCGCGGTCCGTGAGTTCGAGCCCCGCGTCGGGCTCTGGGCTGATGGCTCAGAGCCTGGAGCCTGTTTCCGACTCTGTGTCTCCCTCTCTCTCTGCCCCTCCCCCGTTCATGCTCTGTCTCTCTCTGTCCCAAAAATAAATAAACGTTGGAAAAAAAAAAAAAAGAAATTTAAAAAAAGAAAAATCCTTTCTAGAAACTGACATATCCAAAAGAAAACCTTTCTGATCTAATATTTGGAAGTTTTTCCTTAGTAATCTTACAAGAAGACCCACTTATTGTTGAGACCAGCCTTTATGCAAAAACTTCAGTCCACTTTTAATGCCTTCTTCTTAAATATTAATGGATAGCCTCTTATACAAAAAAAAAATGGAAATGAAATGAACAAAGAAAATAGAGGTGATGCAGAAAGAAGAAAAACATGTCACAAAGTGACAATTGACATTCTCAGACAGGCAAGAGAAAATATGATGATCATAAAACAAAAATGTGATGCTTTTTTAACATAGGAACCTTCAAAGAACAAGAAAGATGTCTTGGAAATTTAGTACCGAGTAATGTATAGAAGTGTTGAATCACTATATTGTATACCTGAAAACACACATAACACTGGATATTAACTGTACTGCAATTAAATAAACAACAAACCAAGCAGACATGGTATATGGAGAAATAAAAAGTGGTAGCAAAAATAAATTCAATAGGAGGCGTTGGACATTCACTGGCTAGTGCTTCACTTAACCAAGTCAACTTTTAGAACTGCATTCGTTATATGTGTTGTCTCATATCTCTATAACTCATTTTAAGGTTTAAAAGTTAAGGGGCACCTGGGTGGCTCAGTTGATTAAGTGTCCTACTTCAGCTCAGGTCACGATCTCTCAGTCTGTTGAGTTCAAACCCTTCATTGGGCTCTGAGTCCAGAGCCTGGAGCCTGCTTTAGCTTCTGTGTCTCCCTCTCTCTTTGCCCCTCCTCCACTCACACTCTGTCTCTTTCTTTCTCAAAAATAAACAAACATTAAAATTTTTTTTTATTTAAAAGTTAAAAGACACAAGGCCTGATTGGGGGTTAAAATGATTTTCTAGGGGCACCTGGGTGGCCCAGTCAGTTAAGCATCCCACTTCGGCTCAGGTCATTATCTCACCATTGGTAAATTCGAGACCCGCATCAGGCTCTGTGCTGACAGCTCAGAGCCCGGAGCCTGCTTCAGATTCTGTGTCTCCCCCCCTTCTCTCTCTGCCCCTTCCCCACTCATTCTCTGTCTCTCTCAAAAATAAACATTAAAAAAAATTGCAATAAATAAAATGATTTTCTAGAACTAGTTTCATTTGAACCTCTGTAGGACTTGCTGATAGGAAGATAGGGTTAGGAAAATGGATCTTCTCCCATGGACTTCTGCTCACTTTCCAGGCAGAGCACAGCCCATGTATTTCCCCCTTGACCTATATAGCCAAACAACAGAGCTGTTGATACTCTCTGCTTCCATCAGAAAACTGCTAAAAGCGTTGGATCCCATGGAGAAAAGTGCACTGTATCTGGAACAGGAGTGTGAAACCTTCAAGCTGTAGGGCAGAGCAGACAACCGGCTGGGACCAAAAAGCCAGAGGAACTAGACTAGTTGGTCTGTCCTAGAGGAAGCAGGCATTTTATTCACTTAGAAGTTGCTTTTCTTTTCCAAATCGCTGTGTTCTCATGATTTTATTTAACCAGTCAAGTATCAATCTTATTTCAACCATGTTTGTATACCCACAAAAAAGATCACTGCATCTTTTCGATTAATTGATTTATCAGTAATTGTCTGCATATAAATATAGTGAAAACCTTTAAGTATATTCTCAATAGGTACTAGGGAGTCACCTCCCAGCAACAAATTTCAAGCAACATTTGACACCTACAGATACAAATATAATTACATATTTGTCACCATAAATACTTTTTTTGGTGAGGAAGAAGTTTTCCTGTCATGTCATTATATCTATAATCTAATGGCTGTATTAGTTGAATCTCAGTTCCTTAAAAGCTCTGTTGGTTCCCCCACCTGCATCCGGTATTTCTAGTTGATTTTCATATAACAGCAGTGTATATACTCTAGACCTGGCTTCAGGAAAATAGCAAACCATAATTTCCTAGGGAGATGGTGGTGATCCAAGCTGTAGAATTTCTTTGTGGGATAGGCAGGTGGTCATCTATTGAATTACAGCAATTCTGGACAAACAATAGATATTTGAGTCCCTTGGGAACTCAAATATCTATTCCCATTTGAGAACCACCATCCAGAATGTTCTTGTGGAGCACTTGCTCTGTACCCACCAATGAAGGACCTGTGGGGAGGTGGTGGAATACTAAAACATAAAGCATGGTTTCTACCCTCAGAGAGTTTATTCTATGGGATTGGGGAGTTGAGGATGATAGTCATGAAACAGCGGCATGTAGTACAAAACAATGTGTATTTCAATGGTAAATTGGGGAGTTTTGACCCTGTGCTATAGTAGTTCAGAAGGGAAGTATATATGTATGATGAAAGTTGTAAGTGAAGGAAATGGGGCTTGGGTTGAACTTTTATTTTTGTCTTTAGATAGTTCAAAAAGAGAGGTCAGAGAATTCTAGACATTCTGAAAATCATACCACAGGCAGAGATATAAATGAGCACTGTGTGTTTCCTTAATAAGAGGATGATTTGTGCCATAGGCATGGATCACAACAAATCCAAGAGTGACCTGGTGCAGATACCAGAGGAACAGTAAGCAAACATCACAGCCAGTGTGATGCACGCACAAAGCCCAGGGGGCAAATCCAGGTTGAATACCAACTATCCCAAGGAGACAGTGGAGGTGATACCAGAGCAGGGGTGGGTATTAAGAGCTGGGTCTGGGACCACCAGACACACACCCGCTGGGGGATCTCAGAAGACAGGGTGCGATTTAGTTTCAGCACAGTCTTGCTGGCACAGGACACTTTTAAAAGCAGTTGAAAGGATTTTGGTCTGTTTAGGCATATCTATAGCATATTATAAGACAAACAACTAAAAGCAAAGGGTATCTTCTGGGGAGTGGTGTAAGAAGGAGTCACCCAAATAGGAGAAATTAGGATGTGTGAAGATCCAATGAGGCTTTTAGGTTTCTTACTCCTAGGATTTGCAGAAGGTCCTTGAGTAGGAAAAATATAATAGTGGCGGCTAGATCAGAAAGAGGGACTTGGTAGTGATGTGCAGTCTGGGAAAGAACCCCGAGTGAACTAGGGCAACTGTGAGGGCGGGTATGGTTTGGTGGGGAAAAGCTGAATATGGGTCATGGAGGCAGACATTATGGACATTTCTAGTTTGGATACCTGGCAAAATGGCAGACCATTGTAGAAACAAGGAAGGTTGGAGAGGAGATAGGATTCAGGCATTTTGTATATGCTGAGTCTCAGGTAATGGTGAGATACTTCATTAACAGTGTGCAGTTAGTAATTGGAAATAGATCATTGGACCCAAGATCAAAGCTAGTGAGAGTTACAATGATCTTTAGCATGGAGCTTTTAGCTGAAACCATGAAAACAGTTAGATGCTAAGGAGAATAGAGAGAAAATGAGCAGAACAACTGAGCTTTGTTTTTAGAAAAACTTACAGTTGTTTTTGAAAGCATATTCTCAGAACCCTCTTTAATAAGGAATCCATGTTCAAGCTGTTGGAAGACACTGTAACTTACTAGCCTCTTAGAGATGAAATTACAACTAGTGAATATCTGGCTTTGAGAAGTCCCAGTAAAGAAACCTCTTTAATTTATTTAACTGAGTAGTCCCCAAATGTATTCAGAGTCTTTTTAATACTTCAACAAGTTGCCAGTCTTTATATTCCTGGTTTTCTTTGCTTCAGTTCACTGTGCACGCTGTGTAGTAGATCTCTTAGGACAAGACCTTCATGCTAATTCTAAACCTGACTCAGGATACAAGCATGTTGCATGACATTTATGACTTCAGAGAATAAATCTGGAATGCTAGGGTTGACTGTTAGAAGAAGAATGTATCCCTATACCTTTGAAGAGAGGACCTAGGCCTTAGGCTCAGCTCAAACCAAGGGCTCAATGTATGTCATGTGACCTAGTCTCTCTCCTCTTGGCTCTGCTTTTTTCTGCCTTCATTGTTACAAAGCCTTTCTCCATTTAGTAGCAGCAATAGCCCTGATAGCGCTAGGTAATACATGGTTCTCACAGCTGGCATTCTCAGTAAAAGGGGCACGTCTCTCCGAGTAATTTCAACACAGTCTTTAGGGGTATTACAATAGGCCCATGAGGTCACGTGCCCATCCTGAACCAATCACTGTGACCAAAAGGACAGAATACTCTTAATTGGTCAGACTTTGGTCATGCATGCCTTCACTCCTAGAGTTTGGGATGAGCGAGGGCTGTATCAATCCCATCCTAACTACAAAATTATGAATTAGGAATAGGGGAAATACCCCTAAAGAAATTCTGAATAAGCAAAAGACTTGACCATGTGTTTTTGGGGGGGGGGGGGTTGTTGTTTTTGGTAGTTTTGACAGCTAAAGCCACCCTCTTGCAAGTGACAGCTGATAACCTTTCTAGGGTTGGGCTTCCTGGAGACCAGAACTATCATCGGATTCATTTTGTTTTGCACTCAGCACAACATTCATAAAACCTGACTTTTACCAGATGCAATATGAAGGTAATTAGACCAGTGATGACCTATAGCATTCATTAATTTCATCTTCCACTTAAGTCCTAGAGTGAATACTTCAGAAACACATACTTAACTTTCTAAACACATGTAAGGCGAACATAAATATTCTAGTTACAATTGTCTTATGAGACTTTCCAGTTGCAAAAGTTCGAATAAAATTGTCAGGTCTGTCTTGACAGTGCTCTGATGGCATTACGGTGGGTTTTTCCTCTAATGAAAAGAACTTACTAATATTGGATCATTTTCATTATTTTTTTTTCTTTTAGATATTTCTGTTTTAAGAAGCAAACACAACACTATTAAAGGCCCTACATTTCACATTGCTGGTATGGGTTGAATAATCCTTTCCATAAAGAGGAATGACATCTATAGAGCTCTAATAGGAAAGTCTAAAACTTAATAGGTTTTGTGCTAGCCAAAGGGGAAAGTGCTGCATTTGACTATGAGTCATCATTACCTCAACCACTCTGCCATCATATTTACATATATAAGTCATTGCCCAGAAAGGGGAAACCCTGACATAATATCAGAAACAAATTTCATGTGTTCTGAATCTGGTTGGAGTTAACCCGTAGAACTCCAACAAATATATAAGGACTATTTAACAGCAATAAATAGAAGTTATTATTGTTACTATGCTCTCTTAATACTAAAATATAATATTTTTCCTATCCTATATTCCAAATTACTTAGAAGTTTAAAAATCAGTTGATTATAGGTATAAGCTTCTGACTGCTCCCAAGATTAAACAGACTTCAAGATTCTGAATATAATTCTCCTCATTCAGTTTGAGAAATATTTAGGTAGGTAGGTACGTAGGTACGTAGGTAGATAGGTAGGTAGGTAGATAGATAGGTAGAATAGAAAGAACATTTATATTTATTTTTATGTTTATAAATATGAGACATATAATATGTCTTTATATATATGCGTGTGTATATATATAAAACCTTTCTAAAGTTGCAGTAGAATATCTTTTATGAAATAGGCCTTGATTCTTCCACTCTGAGTTTTTCACTGTTTCTTCTAAACTTTGGTGAATTTGAAAGAAGCATATTGTTTGTTTAGGACAACTGCTGATAAAAACAATAGAAAAGTGGGGCCTCTGGGTAGCTCGGTCGGTTAAGCATCCAACTCTTCGTTTCAGCTCAGGTCATGATCTCATGACCTTATGAATTTAAGCACCACGTAGACTGCCTGGGATTCTCTCTCTCTCTCTGCCCCTCCCCCACTCATACTCTTGTGCATGCTCTCTCATAAATAAATAAGTAAATAAATAAATACTTTTAAAAAAAACAATAGGAGGGGTGCCTGGGTGGCTCAGTGGATTGAGCATCCGACTTCAGCTCAGGTCATGATCTCGCATTCTGTGAGTTCGAGCCCCGCGTAGGGCTCTGTGCTGACAGCTCGGAGCCTGGAGCCTGCTTCCGATTCTGTGTCTCCCTCTCTCTCTGCCCCTCCCCCACTCATGCTCTGTCTCTCTCTCTCTGTCAAAAATAAATAAACATTATAATAAATAAACAAACAATAGGAAAGAAAAGCATTCCCTTCAGAGCCTTAAATCCATGCCTGTTTATAAGTTCTGTCTTCAAGTATAGACAAATAATTTAATTTTTTATTTTTCCTCACCAAATCTAATTACATATTTTTTTTTTTTTCAACGTTTATTTATTTTTGGGACAGAGAGAGACAGAGCATGAATGGGGGAGGGGCAGAGAGAGAGGGAGACACAGAATCGGAAACAGGCTCCAGGCTCTGAGCCATCAGCCCAGAGCCCGACGCGGGGCTCGAACACACAGACCGCGAGATCGTGACCTGGCTGAAGTCGGATGCTTAACCGACTGCGCCACCCAGGCACCCCACATATTTTAAAACTGTAGGGGCGGCTGGGTGGCTCAGTCGGTTAAGCAGCCGGCTTCGGCTCAGGTCACGATCTCACGGTCTGTGAGTTCGAGCCCCACGTCGGGCTCTGTGCTGACGGCTCAGAGCCTGGAGCCTGTTTCAGATTCTGTGTCTCCCTCTCTCTGACCTTCCCCCATTCATGCTCTGTCTCTCTCTGTCTCAAAAATAAATAAACGTTAAAAAAAATTTTTAAACTGTTTATCTTTCTCTCCATATATTTTTTTCCATGAACCACTTGAAAGTAAGTCAGAGACATGATACCCCATTACCTCTGAATGCTTCAGGGAGTATTTCCTCAAAACAAAAGCACTCTCCTACATAACCACAATACAGACCTCAAAATCAGAAAGTTAACGATGATACATCATTAATGTCTAATCCACAGAGTTTATTCAAATTTCACATGTCCCAAGAGCATCCTTTTAGCACAAAGAAGCAATCCAGGATCATGTTCTCTGTCAATCCAAAAGTTTCTCGTCTTTCCTTGGCTTTCATGACCTTGACATTTTTGAAGAGCATAGGCTAGTTACTGTACAAAAATATCCCTCAACTTGGGTTTAGCTAATGTTTCTGCATTGTAGATCCAGTTTATGCATCTATGGCAGGAATATCACAAAAATGATGCTGTATTTCTCTCAATGTGTCCTATTAGGTGGCACAGAGTATTGGTTTGTCCCATTACTGGTGATGTTAACTTCAAATATCTGGTTAAGGTGTTATCTCCACTGTGTTTCTCCACTGTGAAGTTAATATTTTTCCTTTGATAATTAATATATGTCTTTTGTGAGCTTACATTTTGAGACTATGTAAATATCTTATTTCTCATCAAGCTTTCTTTCATTAATTTTACCATCCATCAATGATTCTTATTTGAATCAACTATTATTACTGTGGTTGTCAAACAGTGATTTTTTTTTCCAATTGCATCATTTCTTCTACATTAACAGTTGGCATTCTAAGCTAAGGAAGGACCCTCCCTTCTTATCCCTCTGTTTTTTTTTATTAGTATTACCTCATGGATTTCTACCTTATTTGATGGGTGATAGTCTATTGCCACTCTTATTTATTTTGATGTTCAGATTGTTCATTTAGCCAGTGGGGACTCCTTCAAGCCAGTTCCTTTGTCCCTTTGACATGCTTCAGTCATTTTTTTAGTACTTCTTTAATTTGTGGCATAAAAAGTAGATCCAATTTCTTTTGTCTCTGGTTTTCTGTGCTGGTATAAATACTGTTTAGTTGGGCGGTTTCTCTGGGTATTATCTGTTGACTTAGATCACCCTGTTAATAAAAAAGCATTCTAACCTACTTCCATTTAACCAACTCTCCAAATTAACCTGCTCTCTTGAATGGATGTCCAGAGCACCCTGAACATTCACAGCTCATCAGCTTCCCTCCAAAATTCCTTCATACTTCTGTTCCCACTCATTGAGTTGTGCTTACATTTGACAGGAAACGTTTTAGCAGAGCCTTCAGGTTGAATGACCCATGCATAACAGTTATATTCAGAGAGTCTCAGAATGTTCTGTCACTCATAATCATGTATATTGGAGAAAAATCAACAAAGATATGAGATCATATAGCCACCATATATGTTGAATATTTTTCTTCATGTTATTACAGAGTTAGGTTCTGAACAAGGCCTAAGAAATCATCCATTATAATCTTTCAGTCTCATTTGGTCAGAGAGAGAGAGAAATAATTCTTCCTCTGGCCATTGGCCAGGGCGTAAAATAATATTAATATAGGGGCTCCTCATTATTGTTATTTGATGCCTATCTACCCATCTTGCTACACTTTATCATTAACTGTAAGTAGCTTCAGATTTTTCTTGTTCATTTGGCTGGAATTATTATTTCTACTGACCACACGAGGGTGTCTGTGAGCTTAGAACAGGAATATTTCAGATAATTTCAACAACTAACAGAACTTCCATAACTAATAACTGTTGTCATTTCACTATATTTGGAAGTTATAATTTAAAAAGTAGTTGAGGTAGCCAGAAGACATGAGTCAATGCTCTCTCCATTCGAAGACCTTTGGCTAAATGAACAAATCAGGAGACTATAGATGTTGGAGAGGATGTGGAGAAACGGGAACCCTCTTGCACTGTTGGTGGGAATGCAAATTGGTGCAGCTGCTCTGGAAAGCAGTGTGGAGGTTCCTCAGAAAATTAAAAATAGACCTACCCTATGACCCAGCAATAGCACTGCTAGGAATTTATCCACGGGATACAGGAGTACTGATGCATAGGGGCACTTGTACCCCAATGTTTATAGCAGCACTCTCAACAATAGCCAAATTATGGAAAGGGCCTAAATGTCCATCAACTGATGAATGGATAAAGAAATTGTGGTTTATATACACAATGGAATACTACGTGGCAATGAGAAAAAATGAAATATGGCCTTTTGTAGCAACGTGGATGGAACTGGAGAGTGTGATGCTAAGTGAAATAAGCCATACAGAGAAGGACAGATACTATATGGTTTCACTCTTATGTGGATCCTGAGAAACTTAACAGAAACCCATGGGGGAGGGGAAGGAAAAAAAAAAAAGAGGTTAGAGTGGGAGAGAGCCAAAGCATAAGAGACTGTTAAAAACTGAGAACAAACTGAGGGTTGATGGGGGGTGGGAGGGAGAGAAGGGTGGGTGATGGGTATTGAGGAGGGCACCTTTTGGGATGAGCACTGGGTGTTGTATAGAAACCAATTTGACAATAAATTTCATATATTAAAAAAAAAAAACCGAAGATCTTTGGCTATTACATGAACGGCATTTATGAGAAGAATTCAGAACTTCTAGTGAAGTTAGGCTCACAGAATTTTCTCAGGTCAGGAATTAAGAGATCCCGATCCTCTTCCTGGTTTCACCACTAATGTGTGACTTTAAGTGGTCACGCTGTCTCTGGACCTTAATTTCTTGTTCTATAAAATGAGATAGATTGTAAACTGATCCTTTAGGCCCTTCCACAAAAGGCAACAATGAAGATAGTATCTAAAAATAAGACCTACATCAGGGCATCTGGGTGGCTCAGTTGGTTAAGCATCTGACTCTTGGTTTCGGCTCAGGTCATGAGCTCATGGTTCATGAGTTCAAGCCCTGCATCGGGCTCTGTGCTGACAGCGCAGAACCTCGTTAGGATTCTCTTTCTGTACCTCTCTCCCTGTCCCTCCCCTGCTCGTGCGCACTCTCTCTCTCCCTCTCTCTCTCTCTCTCTCTCAATCTCTCTCTCTCTCTTTCAAAAATAAATAAACTTTTAAAATTTTTAAATTAAGGTATACATTGAAGAACTTCTCCATACTAGTGATTTTCTTTTAATTGACTGCTTAGGATATGCTAGGTGCTATCAATACATAAGCACCATTATATTGTTCTATTCTGAGGTTAGATTAAGTACTTTGCCCCAGATCACTCTCCTAAACAACGAACAAAGCTGAAATTTCAGCCTAGCTCTCTCCAACTCAGAAGCCCATGTTTTTATTCCTCTTCACCACATGGCTTCCCTAGGTCCAAAAGACTAGTTTCAGTGGAGATTGTACCCTTAGAGGAGAAAATCATTCTTTGTCTGTCCTGGAGACCAAGTGCTTACAGGTGCTGGATAGGGAACACAGATCTGGAGGGTCTGAGGTAAACAGGAAGTCATGCCCCTTCGAACTAAGAGGGCAGTCTCTACTTCGCTGTGGCCATGTGAGAATGCAGGCTCAACTTGGACAGTTTCAAGAGAAGACCGGAATCCAGACTTTTAAATGAAATCTCATTAATTTGAAAATTTGGCAACAACTCAGCATTTTTTTGTGGATAGAGTGATGACAGAACACTCTAGGACCCACAGATCTCTCTTTCTCCTCACCAGGTTGGGGATGTATCAAGAAATAAAACCCCGGGGCGCCTGGGTGGCGCAGTCGGTTAAGCATCCGACTTCAGCCAGGTCACGATCTCGCGGTCCGGGAGTTCGAGCCCCGCGTCGGGCTCTGGGCTGATGATGGCTCAGAGCCTGGAGCCTGTTTCCGATTCTGTGTCTCCCTCTCTCTCTGCCCCTCCCCTGTTCATGCTCTGTCTCTCTCTGTCCCAAAAATAAATAAACATTGAAAAAAAATTAAAAAAAAAAAAAAAAAAAGAAATGAAACCCCATTCCCTTACAAGCTTTTTTCAAATAACTTACCTATGTTGGTAAATTCCCTTACTTGCTCTACAAAGTTTTTAAGTTCTCCTAATTAAATTAGGAGAATTCTAAACCCCCAGGTTTAGAATAAAAAGTCAAAAAGATGGACAATCTACTGCCATGTTATATACCTACCCTGAAATTAAAAAAAAAAAAAAAAAAAAGGAATCTACCTAAATCAGAGGAAAGGAAAAGGGGGAAACAAAGGGAGAAAAGTAAACATAAATATCTCAAAATATTATCCAGGCATAAAGAGATAAAAATTATGTTTCTTCTTCCTAAGTTGTGTGCATATCCTCTAAGAAAAGCCATAGTATATCAAATGTACTTTTTTTTTTTTTTAGTTTGTATGCTGTTTAAGTTATAATGAGGAGTAATGTAGCTCTTAATTGTAAGGGGAGGAATCTAACTGCTCCCAGGGTGGTTTTGTTTAATGCATTTTATGAGCGACAAAGCAAAATTCTCTACTCATGACAAGAATGAGAAGAATGAAACTAGAACGCTTTCCACATAGCTCTTCCACGTGCATTTTCATGTCCTGTGTCTTCCCTCACATTGTCCCCTCTGGCTGGGATGCCCACCACCCACTTCTGTGTCTCACCCTTCAAGGCTAAGCACACATGGCTCCAGCCTATCCACCCCCAGCTGAATTCATCCCTCCTTCCTTGGTATCACTGTGCCCTGGCCTCATGTGATCTATAACTGCTGTGTGTCAGAAGGGCAAGCTGCCCCACAGCAGAATTTGTGTCCATTGAGGCATCTGCCTGGTAGCCTGACATGGGACCAGAGCTCAATAAATTTGTGATGAATCAGTGAACCAATAAATGAATGTATGATTAATTGGGGCATTAAAGCTTTTATAAGATCCCTGAGAGGGGTCATAAAAGCTGCAAACTCCTTTGGTGTTTCTTAGAAGGCTACATCTTTTGTTTCTGTAAATGAGCTCACTGTTCACAAGCCGACTATTGCCTAAGTTGGCAGAGAACCAAATGGTAATAAATCTCCCACCCTTCCTTTTTTCCTACACTTGTTACTTTGTGGCTGCATCATGAACACCTGTGAACCAGGTGGCCAAAACTGAGTTTAATTCCCAGTTGTGTCCAGTCCCTTAGGCAAGTCATTCAACTTCTCTGGAGCTCCATTTTTGCATCTGTGAAATGCAACTACTCAGAGCAGCTACCTCACAGAATTGTTGTAAAAACCAAATGAGATAACATATGTTCAGGCGCTCTGTCTGCAAACTGTAAAGGAGTCTATGAATGTGAGATGTATTATTTATGATAATTAATCTGTATGATAAGTAAAGGAATGAGTATGGAGCATGGGGAGCTAATTTTAAACTTCATAAAGAGCTATTGAATTAAATTTGAAATTTTTAGGAATCCTGTTGAGTATATGTAGTAACACTTTTATTGAGGGAGAGGGTAATACATTTGATCCTAAGTTAAATGGATTGGGATGAACAGTCCAAGGATTTAGATTCTTTCCTGCCCCAGCCAGTTTTGTGGAGGCATGATATTTGTCTCAGTGATCATTTTAATTTACCTCTCACTCTTGCAAGAACCACTGGTAGTAGAATGTCTTCCTTGTGAGATGTGAGGCTGAGTGTATACATAAAGCATTCTAGTATATCTCCTTGACCTCTAAATTCTATGCTTCAATATGTCTTTTTACTGGAAATAAATTGTTTTGACACTAAGAAAAATTATAAAGTTGGAAGTGCATCTTGGTAGAAATAAAATGCTAATTTTATTAATTAAATAATTTTTGTAACAGAATATATTTTATTATACAATAAATATATAATATATGTAATAATTTAATAAAAATAATTTTATTTTATTATTTTATTTAAATTTTCAAATTAAAAAAATTTTTTAATGTTTTTATTCATTTTTGAGAGAGAGAGCATGAGCAGGGGAGGGGCAGAGAGAGGCGGGGACAGAGGATCTGAAGCCGGCTGTGTGCTGACAGCAGTAAGCCCGATACGGAGCTCAAACTCTCAAACCACAAGATCATTACCTGAGCCAAAGTCAGACACTCAACCAACTGAGCCACCCACGCACCCCACCTTTGGTAATTTTAATATTGACGGAAAAACAATAACCCGGTAATTAAATACTAACAACAAAAAAAAATCCTTAACAATACTCAAAATATTAACAACAAAAAACCTGCTATACTTAAAATTATTCACAAAAAAACATAAAGTAAAAGTAGCCCACAGGAAATACAGCTAATATGATTTTCTGCCTGACTCTAACTCATAGGTTGTTCATCTAATACAACAAATGTGCCTCGCTAGCATTCTATCATAGTATTCTCGAGTAACTAAAGAGTTACATCACAATATCTAATCCTTGCCTAAAAATGGAAATGTGCTTGAGGTCCAGAGTCCTCCTACTTGAATCCATTCTACATAAACTGCTGAATTAAATGTTCATAAATAGTAGCTGTGAACATGTCACTCTAGGTCAGAAACCTTCAGAAATCGCATCACTGTCAACCTGAGGTAGAACCTGCTCTTGCCGGGGTTCAGGGCCTCCACAGCATGCTCCAGCCTAGAAGCACCCAGTTTCCACCACATGCTAAACTAGTGGCTATTTCCCGATAGAGCCCATCCTTGCTTCCTTGCTCCTTCTGTTCTTAGGCTCATACAGACTTTCCATCTGCAGCACACTTCCTTCTGCCGTTCTTTCTTTCCTCTTTCTGTGGGTCACAGCCATCCAGTCTCACAGGTCCATCCCAAATGCTACCTCCCCTGACCCACCCCACCCACTAGGTCCTTTCATATGGTACTTATCACAACCTACCTTGAATTGCTTGTGAAACTGCATTACTCTTCTTTGTAAGCTTTTGAGGTATTTGAAGCCAGGGATTGTATTTTCCTCATATTTATTTTTTCTAGATCCTGGTATGTATTATACTTAACAAATTATCAATAATTTTAAAAATTAAACCACTTAATGTCCAGCAATGATTGGTATTGGCGGTTTAAGCTGAGGTGTTTCTCTTTAATGACAACTTTATTGAGATATAATTCACCCCTTAAAGTACACAATTCAGTGGTTTTTAGTATATTCTTGGAATTATGCCACCATCAGCACTAATTCCAGAACATTTTCATCACCAAAAAGAAATTCTGTACCCAGGAAGTAGTTGTTAGCCATTCCGTCTTCCCCTCAGCCCTGGCAACCATTAATCTACTATCTATCTCTGTTAAGAGTCTGACTCTTGATTTTAGCTCAGATCATGATCCCAGGATTGTGGGATCAAGCACTGCATTGGACTCCGTGCTAAGCGTGGTGCCTGCTTGATTCTCTCTCTCCCTCTCCCCTTGCCCCTTTCCCAACTCATGCTAGCTCTTGCTCTCTAAAATTAAAAAAAAAAAAAAAAGGAATCATACAGTATGTGGTCCATTTTCACTGGCTTCTTTCACTTAGCACATTTTCAGGGTTCATCCATGTTGTAACATGGATCTGTACTTAATTTCCTTTATTGTTGAATAGCTTCCATTTCATATACATACCATATTTTATTTATTTATCCATTCCTGGACATGTGGGTTGTTTCCACTTTTTAGCTACTGTAAACGATACTGCTATAAACATTTGTGTACAAATTTTTGTATAGATAGATGTTTTCAGTTCTCTTGCATACATATCTATAGGAGTGGAATGGCCAGGCCGTATGGCAACTTTATGTTTAACTTTTTGGGGAACTGCCAGACTATTTTCCAAAGTAGCTCCACCATTTTATATTCCCACCAGCAATGTATGAGGGCGCCAATTTATCCACACCTTTGTCAACAGTTGTATGTCTTTTTTTTTTTTAAATTTTTTTTTTCAACGTTTATTTATTTTTGGGACAGAGAGAGACAGAGCATGAACGGGGGAGGGGCAGAGAGAGAGGGAGACACAGAATCGCAAACAGGCTCCAGGCTCTGAGCCATCAGCCCAGAGCCCGACGCGGGGCTCGAACTCCCGGACCGCGAGATCGTGACCTGGCTGAAGTCGGACGTTCAACCGACTGCGCCACCCAGGCGCCCCAACAGTTGTATGTCTTTATTATGGTCATACTAGTAGATCTGAAATGGACCTCATTGTGGTTTTGATTTGCATTTCCCTAATAGTTAAAGATGTTGAGTATCTTCTCATGTGCTTGCTGGCCATTTGCATATCTTCTTTGGAGAAATAAGTATTCAAATCCTTTCTCAATTTTTTAATTGGGTTGTCTATTATTCAATTATAAGAATTCTTTATACATCTGGATGCTAGACCGTTATGATATATATGATTTGCAATTATTTCCCCCATTTTTTAGGTTGTCTTTTCACTTTCTTGCTAGTATCCTTTGAAGCTTAGAAGTTTTTTAATTTTGATGAAGTCCAATTTATTGACTTTTTTCTTTGGTTGCTTGTGCTTTGGGTATCATCTCTAAGAAACGGTTGCCTAATCCAAGGTCCTGAAGACATAATTTTTGTTGTCTTCTAAGAATCTTATATAGTTTTAGTTCTTATATTTAGGTCTTTGATCCGTTGTAGTTAATTTTTCTATATGGTATGAAGTAGGGTTACAATTTCCCTTTTACATGTAGATATGCAGTTTTCCCAGTACTACTTGTTGAAAAGACAGTTCTTTCTTAATTGTCTTGGTATCCTTGTCAAAATTAATTGACTGTAGATGTATAGGTTTATTTCTGGACTACCAATTTCATTCCAATGATCTATATGAGTATCCTTATACTACCAGCCACATAGTTTTGATTACTATAGCTTTTTACTAAGTTATAAAATTGAAAAGTATGAGTCCTCCAACTTTCTTCTTTTTCAAGATTATTTTTGCTGTTCCAGATCCTTTACATTTCTATATGAATTTTAGAATCAGCTTGTCATTTCTGTGAGAAAAAAAAGAAAAACACCAGCTGGGATTTGAGCAGGGATTGAATTGAACTTACTGCTCGCCATTCTGGAGGCTGGCAAGTCCAAGATCAAGGCGCCATCCTGGTGAAGAACCTCTTCATGGTTCATAGCCAACATTTTCTCATTATGTCCTCATCTGGTGGAACGGGGTTAGCAAGTTCTCTGGGCCTCTTTTATAAAGGCACTAATCCCATTTATAAAGACTCCATTCTTATGACCTAAGCACCTTGTAGTGACCTGGTCTCCTAATGCCATCACATCAGGCATTAGCATTTCAACATAAGAATTTGGAAGAACAGAAGCATTCAGATCATAGCACAATCTAAACATTAAGCCTCCTGACCCACCAAAATGAAGACACTTCTATTTATTTAGTTTTTCTTTAATTTTTGCAAGAATGTTTTATAGCTTTCAGAGTTTAAGTTTTACAGTATTTTTTGATGCTATTGCAACTGGAATTGTTTTCTTAATTTTATTTGCAGACTGTTCATTGTTTGTGTACAAATGTATAATTGACTTTTATTATCGATCTTGTATCCTGCAACTTTACTGAACTTGTTCATTAATTCTAATATATTTCAGTGGATTTCTTAGAATTTTCTAGAAATACAAGATCATGCTATCTGCAAATACAGATGCTTTATTTCTTCCTTTCCAATCTGGATGTTTATTTCCATTTCTTACCTAAGTGCTCTGGCTAGATTCTCCAGTAAAACATTAAATACATATGTCATGGACATCCTTATCTCATACCTCATCGAGAATGAAAACACTTGTCTTTCACCATGAAGTATGATATTAGCTGTGGGGTTTTTGTAGCTACCCTTTATCAGGTTGAGTAAGATCCCTTCCATTCCTAGTGTGTTGAGTGTTCTTATGAAGTAGTGTTGAATTTTGTCAAATGCTTTTTATGCATCTACTAAGATGATAATGGTTGTTTTTTTTTCCTTCATTCTACTAATGTGGTGTATTACATTAATCAGATTTCATGTGAAACCAACCTTGCGTTCCTGGGATAAAGCCACCTTGGTCATAGTGTGTAATCCTTTTATATTACTGGACTCAGGTTTGCTATTATTTTGTTGAGGAGTTTTACATCTATATTCATAAAAGGTATTGGTCTGTAATGTTCTTGTGATGTCTTTTTTGGTTTTGGTACCAGAATAATACCAGCCTCATAAAATCAGTTGAAGAATGTTCCTTCCTCTTCAAGGAGTCTGTGAAGAATTGTTACTAATTCTTTAAATACTTGTTAGAATTTAATGGTAACGAATCGGCGCCTGGACTTTCCTTTGTGAACAGTTTTTAAGCCACTAATTCAATCTCCATACTTGTTACAGGCAACCTGAGATCTTGAAGCTATTAGATATTAGGCAAAGATTTAGGAATGCCTTACCTATTGCTTACACTTTCTGTCTTCAGGATTCCCAACCAAGAGACCTATAAATACAAGAAAACTAGCCAAATGGGACACCAAGTACCAATGTATATGATTTAATTTGTTAGTAAATGGACCAGCACTCAGCTATCCTCAATGCAGGAATAGTTAAAAACAAAGAAAGCAAAACTTGAGTCTGCAGGCTGAAGTGGGTTGTTGCTTCCTCCCCTAAACTTTGAGGGGAGAAGCACCAACCTGATCTCCCCTCTCAGATGCAAGCACGGAGAGGTAGAGCAGAAAGAAAAAGATTGGTTGGATCCCCATGATGGAGATAAGTCCTTTACCGGTCAGCTCACTTCACCAAAGTAGGAGCTACCAGGGAGCCTATTACATTTTTAATGCACAGTGACTCTGCGCACTCAAAATGTAACCCAGTGGATGTCCTGGTCTTTGCCAAGTCAGATTGGCAATTCTTCCCAGGGAGATATGGCAGATAAAACCTGAAGGAAGTTTTGCTCATGTCTAGTTTATTATTCCTGTAGAGAAGTAATAGTTCCTTTTCTGTAACAAATGACTCACACCTGTTCATTATTGTGAAAATCATGGAATGGGCCAATCTGGCATAACGCCTAAAAGGACCAACTCTGGAATTGAACAGACTTTGAATACTGGCTCCACTCCATACAAGCTATGACTGTGAGTAACTTACTCTATTTCTCCAAGCCTCAGTTTCCTCACATTAAATGAGAATGACAGTACTTGAAAGAGGAGCTATAAAGGTAAAGGAGATAATCCATACATAGAGTCTGTTTCATCATATGGTAAATATTAATGCTTAGTAAATGTTTAGTATTGTTATTGACTCCAGGAACCTCAGGGATCACGAGGCACTCGAGTAAACTGAGCCCCAGAAAGATTAAGTGAATTTCCTGAAAGTATACATTTACTTCATGGCAGAAGCTGAAAAGGCAATTCTGTATTTTTAGAAAGCTTCCTTTACTTAAGAAAAGGGAACTGAGGAAGAGGGAATCTGAGGGATTATTCTTTCTTACTGTTTTTAGGACATGAACTCTATGACTCCTCTGCCTAACTCAGTCCATTCCAGGAACCTGAAATCACATGCTCCTCCCCCAGGAAGAGCACTGGACCCACTCAGGCCAGGGGTGGTTTCCAGGAGATGTCATCACCCTTTCTCGATATCATACTCTCTTTCATCCACAAGGAGTAAGTCACTCAAGATTTCCTCAGTGTCCCCTACTCTCCCAGGGACTCTGAGGAAGCACCAAGCCCCTGTCTCAAGGATTTGACTAAATGACACATTCCTTCCATGATCCTGGTTAAGAACTGCCATGGCACAGACCCATGGGAGTGGGGGTACAGAGGGAATGTCACACAGAGGCTGATCTCTGAGGCACAGAAACCTTGCCACTGCCCCCACTCCCTCACCCCAAACCAGAGGGTCCCAGAGAACATCTTATTGAAATTTTATACTTGTCATTTGAAAATAGAAAGCCCTAAATAAATTCTCCACATCCTCTGACCCTGAGTTTTACTCCTTATAGATCATTTACTAGAACTTGTCCAACCCTCCTGTAATGGTGGGAGAGAGAACCCCAGCAGCTGGCTACAATAGGATTTGGACTGATAATAGTAATAACCATTTGATTTAAATAATTTTAAAAAATAAAATCTGCAGATAAGGAAGGAAAGATCTCTGACCTTCCCATAATAATTATATAATTTGATTATAGCATATAATTCTGTTAAATATTGTAAACGTCATTATCAGGGTCAATTTTAAATTTATTTATTAGAACCCAGAGGTTGGCAAAGAATGAAAGTTTAATAAAAGGGAAAGTTGAATATTTACTTTAACTGATATCTCATGATTCCTGGCAGTTTAAAATATTAATAAGTCCTCTTCTATGATCATAACAAAATCTGCTTTAAAAATCTAGTACCCTGTAAGTTTTAAACTCTTATGCTAAATGGAAAATATCAGCCTATTATTTTAAACTTTCTCCCAAAACATTTCCTTATTCCTAAAGACTCTAAGCATAGATGATGTTATTTGTAATTTATAACATTACTTGCCTTTAGCAGTACTCTGATCTACATGTTATTATTGCTGTAATGAAGGTAATTGTAATTGTATCACTCCTGAGATGATAAAAAAGTTTTTGTAGGTCTGTATGCAAAGTGTCTGAAGAAAAGATTATTTTACTTGCCTGCCAAATGTAGCTTCCAGCAAGAACTATTGTGCAGGACCTTTTATAGACATAGATGAAATTCCTTTTGCCATTTGAACAGTATTTACATTCAGGAAAGTTCACAGTTGAGTCTTTGACATACTGTGAAAGGATCTTTTGTTCTCTAGAAAAACATACTTCCTCATCCTTTGAGTCACCTTGTTTTTATTCCCTTGTTTGCTTTTCGGGGGGGGGGGGGATAATGCCCACCTCCCAAGTAATGTCAAGGGAAGAGCTGCTTCAGAAATCAAGGTTGTTCTCTGTGAGGAAAGAGGGCTTGGTTGTTGGCAGAAAAAAATCAGAAATATTTTTAAAACCTGAAAGAGATAAATAATGTAATCTCAAGCTTCAGAAAAGTTATTTGGATGGGATGTTTTCCAAGGCTAAAAAAAGGGAATCTTTTTTTATTGTCATAATTAACAGAGATCAGGCTCAGGAAATAGGAGACGCTTTACTTGGGGCTACATAGTCCAAAAGCACTTTTCTATTGTGTCGGGAAAGAGCCCCTCTGCTAATTGTGTTGATGCTGTAAGATATTCATAGGTCCATGTTTTCTCCTCGTTGGTGGGATCCAGAACTAGTTTTATGATCGATTCAGGCTAAGACCACTCCAGTCCGAATTCTCTATGTTATTTATCCAACCACAAATACTGTGACTGATCCCACATGTATGTGAACTGGCTTTGAAAGAGACAAAACATTGCTGTTTTACTCATCACCATATGCCCAGTGCTAACACAGTGCCCTGAACTTACTGGACACCCACTCGACGTTTGTTAAATGAAGGAATGAAAAAACTACATCCACTTTCAGGATGACAGTTTCAAATTACAGTCTTTTAAATGAACATGTGTTTGTTTGTTTTTCAAATCTTATTGGTCCAAAGGTATACTCTATGTGTTTATCAGACCTTACCTCATTGGCATAAGTGGGAGATTACTTGTGCTTTAGGGATTAGCCATTCAAATCCTTCTTCAGTCACCCTAAACCTGAGTCATCTAGAAGCAGTATCCTAAAATCTTCTAATCCTTATTTATGTCTTCTGTTTTACCACAAGCAGGACATCAAAGTCAGTGATCCTCATACTCTGGCACATTTCCACTGGAGGTGTTTTTGGTCTGTAAATGCTAAACAGGGGTATGCTTTACTAGCATTGTTACAGAAGCTGAGATGTGGTGGTGGGGGGCGGGAGGGCAGAGGCTGAAGCATGCCCACCACTGTTAAGCACTTTACGTACTTTCCTCCACTTACTCTTTGTAGCTCTCCATGTGGTCGGTAATGATATCCCCATTTTACAGATGAAGAAACAGAAGCTCATTATGTAATGTCCTGTGGCCAGCAAGTGACACTATCAGATTTGTGCCACCAGAGCAGGTGTTGAGTTTGCAAGTTATGTTCAAGATTGCCTGCTATAAAACTGGCTCAGACAATATGTACATACTATATTTTGCTAGCCTTCTGAAAACTACACTAGCCCTTTGATCTCGTGTCCTATTTCCTGATACTCATTGTTTTCTATAAATCTGATGTATATGATAAGGGAAAAAGCAGTTGCTTTTGAGAAATATTCCTTGCTTTCTTAAACTGTGAGATGCTTTATAAAACACTGAATTCTATGACTTTCAAGAACCCATTTGTTATTTAAAGCTAGTGTGATATAGTAAAAAGAATCTAGTAAACCTGGCTTTGGGAATGAGACGGACTGGGATCTGAATCCTAGCTCCACCGCCTGAGAGCTTGGTGACACTAAGTTGTTTAACTTCTCTAGGCCTTAGACTGCTGGCCCGCAAAGTCAAGGTAACAATGCCTAATATGGAGAATTGTGATTATAAGGAATAATATGTGTGAAATACCTAGATTGTGAACAGCATGAGGGCAGGGATCATGGTTGTATCATCCACATTATCTTCCTAATGCATGGACAGGCACAGGAGGCCCTCACCACCAGTATTCACTGAGTGAAGGAGCAAGGGAACGCGTGAAGTCTCTTCAGCAACCAGATCAGGTAGTTTCCGTTGTTCAACTCCACACATATTAATAAGGGAAACTTCTATAAGAAGTTTTAGCAAGAGGAAAAATAGTACACATTTTCACCTTTGCATTGTTGGAAATGCCTTTCTGTCCTCTGGATGCACTCAGGAAAATAGGAAGTCAATGCAAAATTCACAGATAATATCATCTTATCTTACTTTATTTTATCTATAATATCATCTGATTTTAAAAGAGAAATGTTTAATCTAACAAGTGAACAAGTAAGGTACACTGAAGTGAAAATCCTAACTGGAAATTTGTAGGCAAAGAACTGCCTTTTCCTTGGCACTCCAGCCCATTTTATTCTCATTTTCTAAGGTATCCATTTCTCTCAGGTCTTGCTTGGAGCAGCTTCATGGCTGGAAATGTGAGTCCCCTTCATGTCATATCTTTTGCGGCTGAGAGCAAACATGTTTTGGGGAGCTCTGAAGGAATCGAGTTTTCATTCCAGCTGCCAGAGCCATAAAAGAGGCCTCTGCATTCTGGGCAGAGCGATGCACTAGGAAACATCAATTTGGTATTTGTAATACTTGAGCAGCATTGAACTTCCTGTGTGAGATCATGAATGAACAGCAGATCGTGAGTGTTAGTATAAGAATTGGACAGAGTGTTGAATTCTCATTCAACTTAAATTTCAGAAAATATCTTTGATTAAAACCCTGAGTTACTTTTTCCACAGTGCTGATATTAACATGATATATATCTGGCACATCTCTACTGAAAAATAAATGTTTTATACTGAGCAATACCTTTTCCACTCTCAGAAAATAAAGCAGGGGTAATAATAGCTAACCTATATAACACTTACTATGGCCAGGCTCTGTTCTAAGTGATTATGTATACTAATTCTTTTTAACCCCCATAGTGACCCTATGAGGTAGGTACCATGCTTATCCTCATTTTACAGATGAGGTGCCTTACCTAGCTAGCAAGTGTTAAGAGCCAGGGTTTGAATCCAAGTAATCTGGTTCCAGTGTCTGTGCTCTTAACCACTACATCAGAAGACATTTTTGAGTAGCAGTAATAGAGAGCTCTATTAAGATTGGTCTTGGGGCGCCTGGGTGGCTCAGTCGGTTAAGCGTCCGACTTCGGCTCAGGTCACAATCTCGCGGTCCGCGAGTTCGAGCCCCGCGTCGGGCTCTGGGCTGACGGCTCAGAGCCTGGAGCCTGCTTCCGGTTCTGTGTCTCCCTCTGTCTCTGCCCCTCCCCCGTTCATGCTCTGTCTCTCTCTGTCTCAAAAATAAATAAACGTTAAAAAAAAAAAAAAAAAGATTGGTCTCTAGGGGCCTGGGTGGCTCAGTCAGTTAAGCATCTGACTCTTGGTTTCAGCTCAGGTCATTATCTCATGGTTCATGGGATCAAGCTCTGCATTGGGCTCTGCATTGACAGCATGGAGCCTGCTTGGGATTCTCTTCTCTCTCTCTCTCTCTCTCTCTCTCTCTCTCTCTCTCTCTCTGCCCCTCCTCTCTGTCTCTCTCAAAATAAATAAATAAGTAAACATTAAAAAAAAAAAAAAAGACTGGTCTCTATTTGACCATCCTAGCGAAGTGCATATGGGCAGGCAAACCACCCCCCTACACTCTATTTTTCTTCATGTGGAACATGCCTAGGTTTCACGTGTAGATTAGAGGCTAAAATGAAGAGAGCCTACCAAAGAGCCCTTCAAGGGTTCTCCCAAGGCAAAGAGTGTTCACCTTACTTTCCTGGGAAAAAGATGCTTTTATACAATTGGCACAATAAAAACATCTGAGTTAGCTATCACACTGAAGTTCTTTAAACTTGGATGGTGTCTATCTTTATGAACTTTCCAACAAAGCAATCAGGTTTTACCTATAATAAGAAGCAAGAAAAGGAGATAATAGACTTACTCCTTCACATGTGCTTGTTCCTTAAGAGCTGCCCTTGCCAAAACTCGGGTCAAACATTTCTTCGTGGAAGTGAGAGCCCTAAGAGAGCCTCTTCCAGCACACCTGGTCCACTGTATACAAGTGGACAGAGGTTTTCCCACAGGGAGGATGGATTGCCAAAGGGCCATCTCTGGACAAACCAGTTAGGGGAAAAACAGAGCCTCCTTCTCTAGGCTGTCCTCCCATGCCTGGAGCTGGCAACACGACCATGGTGTGAACCTCAACCCTGCTCACACTGCCTCAGCCGACACAGCAGCAGCCCAGTGAGGGACCAGCCAACCACCCGGGCCCCGGCATCCTTTAAACTCTGTGTCTGTCTTGTCTCATACAAGAGGAATAGATACAAACAACATTAGCTCCCTGAGCCCTGTTTAATGTCTATTTATTTTTGAGAGAAAGAGAGAGTGTGTAAGCCGGGAAGGGGCAGAGAGAGGGAGACACAGAATCTGAAGCAGGCTTCAGGCTCTGAGCTACCAGCACAGAGCCCGATGTGGGGCTCGAACCCACAAACTGTGAGATAGGGACCTGAGCTGAAGTTGGACACTTAACCAACTGAGCTACCCAGGCACCCCAGAGCCCAGTTAACGATGGAGAGAGCCAGGGTGGAAGTGGCCCTTGGAAGGAAACACAGGCTCAGTCAACAAGAAGAAGCTGCAACATTCATCCATCCTTCATTCACTTAACAACTGTTTGTGGAGAATCTACTATGCTCCAGGTAATGCACCAGATTCCAGCTCTTCAAAGGTGACAAGTTCTGAATGTCTAACCTTACAGTCAGCACAAGCAAAGTAGAGTCAAGAGTGTGGTGCCTAACAATGGCTGGGAGTCCAGGTAGGAAAGGTTCAAGATCATGCAGAGAGATCCCTAAAACTCCAGAGAAAGGACAAGTCAAGGAACCAAAGCAGAGGTTCATACAGTAGGAAATGGAACTGGAGCCTGGTTACAAGACGAGGGATTCAAGGTCGGGGCTTGTTCCCAAGGAAAAAGTCAGAAGGTGGGTTAAGACTTCAAGTGGAAAAAGAGAAGGGACTTGCGGCAGGACTGGTCTGAGGCTGAGTGGCATCTGGGGCTGAGTGGCCAAAAGCTGTCAGACCACCTTAGTCTAGAGCCTATAGCATTATCTTAAAAAGCTGAAATTTTCTATTACCTTTTCATAAAGAGGCGCTGTAAGAAACATACCAGAAAATTTGTCTGTAAATTTTGAAGACAAATTTAAAACTTTAAATTTTTTTATTTCAAAATTCAAAAACTTCTGCATTCAAAAAAAACCTATTAATATGAGCCTGGAATAAACAGATATGTATAGACAAAGATAGACAATCATGTACACATTGTTCTATCAAATGGCAAGACATGTATAATCCAGTATCACCCTTGGCAGTTGCTGTCCAGAAACAGAGTTTAATTCAATACCCAAATGGAGTCATAAACTCCTCCAAGGGGCTAGGTTATATGTACAAACCTCAGTTATTACAGGATGATTGTGTAATTCCACTTATGAGACTAAATTGGTGCTATTAATAATCACCCTGGGACAGCAGGCATTAACTGGGACTGTCCCCACACAGCAGGACATATGATAAACTGGTTATTAGTCATTTTATTTCCATTTGTTCTATTTTATTTAGAATGCAGTTTTGTAGGATTCCTCTGGTATCTTGGAAATATAAATCCAGAACATAAGATCATATAAGACATTTGCATACCAAGAAAAGATTTTGCCCACCCCTCCCACTTGCTGCTTTTTTAAATAAAAGTCTTCTTTGCATTATAAATCTATAATGCATTCTAGAACACTACACAGTGTGAATACAAATTAGCTTGTCTAGCTCACCACCTAAGATCCTGAAGTTGCCAGGGGAGATATCTATCCCATGTTCAGAATCTCCCAAGATTGATGGGAATTGCTTTCTTTTAATAGTAAGAGAACATGGGGCACCTGGGAGGCTCAGGTGGTTAAGCATCCAACTTTGGCTCAGGTCATGATCTTGCGGTTTGTGAGTTCGAGCACCACATCGGGCTCTGTGCTGACAGCTCAGAGCCTGGAGCCTGCTTCAGATTCTGTGTCTCCTTCTCTCTCTGCCCCTCCCTGGCTCACACTCTGGGTCTCTCTCTCTGTCTCTCAAAAATAAATAAACGTTAAAACAAATTAAATAGTAAGAGAACATAACAGCCATCTTAAAACTAATAGCACCACAGCAGTACTGGCCCCTCACTAGTATATAGATGTTATAATAACTCTTTTCAAAACAGCTGAGCCAATACAGATAAGGAGGTTCAGAATTCCAGACAAACTTGACCTTCTATGTGTGACCCTAAGCAGGTCCCCCCAAAATTAAATTTCTAAAGAGATTCCAAAGCGAAATAATCTACCTGACTTTGGCATTGTAATTCTCTTTAAAACCAGTCATCTCTAAATGCTTTGAAAACTAATTGTTCATCATAAAATTAATATTGTAGTTCGGCACTGGTTTTGCTTTATGAATATTTAATATTACCTTTTTTCTAAAAGAACTGTAATTATTTACTTTTACACTCTGGTATATACTTTCCCCCAGAAAATGCCCCCCCCCACCCTTTTATCTGTATCTTGTCCACAAACAACAACAAACCTCCCCCTCCCCTTGCTATTCCTCCTTATTCTTTGTCTTCATTCAAGCTGGTGCTTGAGATTTTTTTTTTAAGTATACATGTATAACTTGGGGGAAAGAATGAGGGTTCTTTAGAACAGAACATGTGCTGTTCAGTATCCACAAGCTGTTGATAAACTCAGTGGTTATCAGAGATAGAGACTGGATAGGAGGACTTCTCAGACCGTTTCCCTCCTGCTTCCTCCAACCTGTTCTTGTTTATTTTGTCCTCTTTGTTTTTGTGGGTTTTTTTTTCTTGTTTTTTATTAAGTTTTTAATTTTAATTCTGGTATCATCAGCGTATTTTTTTTTCTTTTAAAACATAAGAATAAAGCAATTAACCGTTTGGATACTTTGCTCCAATAAATTAGAAATACCCCTTTCCCCCCAAATCTAAGATTTTCATCATCATCAGAATGATCAACTGGATTAATTTATTCCCTGGCAATAATTGCCACCAACCAATAGACAAATCTATAAGAAGCGTCGGATTCTGAAATTCACTCTACCTTCTATTTTGAATATAAACAAGACAGAAGCTCCAGTTGTAGCATGAAATGGCCAAATCACTAGAGAAAGCTCCTCTGGTGTGTTTTAAAATAGGCAGAAAACTAGAAAGGGAGATTTTTAACTAGCAAGCATATGATTTTTAAATCACTGAATTTGATCTCTTATATGTTTCAGTTAATCTACCAGCACTTTGAATGATTACTTTTTCTTGCCACATTGATTTATTTTCCCTTGTAGTCAAGCTATCTTTCAAGTTTAAGGCATTCAGGTTTATTGAGCAAAGGGAATATCCTTAAAAAATTCACTGCATCTTCGTTTATGTAAGTCTACCAGCAGGAGAATTTTATCACTCCCCGGGGGTGAGTATGAGCCATTCGGGTCTGGCCGCCTGCTAAACTATGCCTATTTATTTATGGTCTATGTAACATGAGGGAGAACAAAAGTTGGCTCCTGTGAGCATTCTCGAAGCCTGGACATGGCTTTGCTTCTGCTAAAAACACTGACGTGAATAGACTCTGTCACAGACTCAAAGGTCACTTTTCCATTTTGTTCATATTGAGAAACAATTTAGATAATTATCTGTCTTTTGTATCTTAGAAGAATAGGAGCAGGGGGAGGGAGTTGTTTCATTTCCTTGAATTTTCTTTGCGAGGCTGCATCAGGCTCTTGAAATTGTAAAATGGAGCAGAGATGTGGCCCACGTAAAGAGCACATTGCTTCCAAGTGTGGCCCACCCATTTGTTATGTTGCTGTTTCTGGAAATCCTTTGTTCTTACAAAGATACCTGACTTAATGCCATGAGAGTCTTCTCCAACATGTAGAAGGCCAGTTTGTATACATCAGATACCATTTCCTCTTGATTATATAACCATTTCAAAGTTTGCAAACATGTACTGAAAGACGCACTGTACAGTTAAGCTTTGGCACGTGGGCTTTTGCTTTTAAAGTACCTAGAGGTTGGCATGTGGGAGGGACACACATGTGTTGTCAGACCGTTACGGCACAGAGGAAGGACAGTACAGTGAAGGAGTGCTACAAGAGCCCAGAGGAAGAAAAGCATTTTTTGTTGGGAAATTCAGGAAGGAACAACTTCTAGAAGGAAGCATTTGCAGGATCGCTCTCCTCACGGCCAGATATTTGCAGTTTGTCCACATGATAGCTTTAGATTTCACTAATCTAGCCTCCTTATCTTTTTTCCACAACCAACATGTCTGTCTAATACTCAATCTCCAAACAGATGGTTATACTCCACAAAACTCCCATTTAAAGGATCATATTTGGAAATCTTAAAATTCTTTTGAGATGAAAAATAAGTCTTTTCAGCCTAATCTCCATAATGACTTTCATCCAGTCTCTACTTTCTTCAAACTTGAAGCTACTCTCTCCCAGGTTCTCAGGCAATATTCTAGTCTCATGCTTCCCAAGTATGACAGAAGCCACCAGAATGCAGCTCTTCCAACTTCCCAAGCTCAAATGAGCAAGCCCATCTGCAGATGTACCTGCCTCACCTCCCACCTTCTCGGGTATCTGGCTCCATCCTGTGGCTCCTTTTTCTCAGGTATCCTCCTTCTCTCTCCCTTCTGGATCCTTCTCATCAGCATTGAAACCTGCTCTAATATTCTCTGGACCCCACAGATCTTACTTGCTAGTACTCAAACTCTAATCTACAGAACTCTAATCCATTTCACAGCAAACCCCCTTAAAAGAATCATTTCCATGCACTGACTCTACTTCCAGACCTCCACTCATTCCTCTCTCCTTCTCACATGAATTCTGGCCCCTCCTCCCCATCTACAGAATTGCTCTCGCTAAAGTCACAAGGACCTTCAATGTTGCTAAATTCCATGGACCTTGCTCCGTCATCACCCTATGTAGCCCTCACTTGCTCTGAACTCCGCATACTCAGAGTTGAAGCTCAGTCTTCCCTTGGCTTCGTGATAGTCACAGTCTCCCCCTCACTTCCTTCCTGCCTCTCTCTGCTTCCTCTCAGTCTTGTCTGCTGTTTCGTTTCCTGGGCCACTGCCCTTTTCACTCCACATTCTCATTCAAGGCAACTTCACTTCCTTCCATGATTTCAGGTGGTTGGTGCTCGTAAAGAACCCTATCAAATGAAGAAGCCAGCAAAATGGCAGGAATTCCTAAAAGTGTAGGTAGGAGTGATGATGAGCCCTAACTAATTTGGTCAGTAGGATTTTCACATAAACCTGTGTGTGCTCAGATTAGTTTATTCAACTTAGACTTGGCAGAATGGGTGGGCTTTAGGAGGAGGTGTTTCATCATCATAATCCTCATGAATATGTATTACACAGGTGGATGGTCCTGGCTGCTCAGCAAGAGCTGTATTAGCACAAACAAAGGGCTCTCCAAGGCCGCTATCATGTAACCCCCCTTGTTTTTCAATCCAGCGCCCCTACTGCCTGAAATCTCCAGCCTCCTTACACTTCCTTCAAGATTCTCCTTGGGCATTACCTCTTCCAGGAAACTTCCCCTAATAGTTGTCCTGACCCCCAGTCTTAGGAGCCCTTCCAGTATGTTCCACTAACACACTGTGCTTACCCCCCACCCCCCACCGGCGTGGGGCTCCACCCACTCTCTGCGATGATTGATGAGCACAGAGGCTGAAATCTCCCCAGGGTACAAAACTGGGTCACGGGTCTTTGTATCCTTAGCCTCTAGCGGAGGGTCTGGCTCATAGTCCTTGCTTGCTGAAAACTACTCCAGGCAGGTAGACAGTCTGACAGGAAAGGAGGAAAGGGAGGGAACTGAAGGTTCATCTAAGCTATATATATGTACATAGATTTTAAAATCAAATTTAAAAAACTTGTGAAAAATGGTTCAGAGACAAACACTTTAAACTCTTTTTGCTGACTTATTTTTTTGCCCTCATTATCCCTCAATAACATGTTTCTTCTTGATTTTTCCATTTTAAGTATTATCTCTTCACTTCAGCCACGGGAGTTCAAGTTTGACACTCTCAACGCTTTCCCATCCCACTCCGTGACGCACAGTCCACATCTCCCTGTCCCTGCTGTGTGATACATGCCTCCCCCAGCAAACTTGTGCTGGAATTTTGGTTAGACCATCGTTCAGGTTCCATGTTCTACTAACTATGTAAAATGTTATCAGACAGAAGAACTATGTAGTGTACTTGAATTACATGTCTGCCAGTCACCCCCCACCCCCCGCGCCTCATTTTCTGGGTACAGAAAGCAAAGAGAAAATAAGTAACTTTAGCCAAAACCATTCCACCACTTAGTACCAGAACCAGGATCAAAAGCCAGCCTTCTATTTCCCAGTAAAATGGTTTTTCCATGACATCAAGCTGCCTCTCAAAAAACTTTTTTTTTTATTTTAAAATCTCAGTGAACCGATGTGAAGAAGAGCCTAGCGTTTATGTGACTGTATCAAAATATTCTTTACATTTAACTGGCTTTTGTCAAATTGATCCCTGGTGACAACTTATATTTCTTATAAACTAGAACTAGAGATAAATGTAGATAAGGGCCCACGTAAAGAACTTAGAGCTAGAAAGAATTTCATCTTGTTTTTCATTTCGAAGACAAGAAGACTAAGGCCCAGAAAAGTTAAATGACTTGATGAGTATCACACGGCGAGTTTGGAGCCCCACTGGGCTGAAATTCCAGTTCAGCTTTCAGCCCATGCTCCTTGGACTGGGGACCCCCTACCCCCCAGACACCTCGTACCTCCTCTTGGACACTTTGCTTCGTTTAAAATCTCTGTTACACATGCCCAAGCCCATTCTCTACATTAAACTTACTCATCCCCAAAAGTGACATTAAAGCATGTCAGAGTAAGACAAAAGTGAGGCGCCTGGGTGGCTCAGTTGGTTAAGCATCCAATTCTTGATCTCAGCTCAGGTCATCATCTCCTGGTTCCTGGGTTCGAGCCCTGCATTGAGCTCTGTGCTGACATTGTGGAGCCTGCTTGGAATTCTCTCTCTCCCTCTCTCTCTGCCTCTCCCCTGCTCCTGGGCTTGCTCTCTCTCTCTCTCTCTCTCTCTGTCTCTCTCTCTCTCAAGATAAATAAACATTAGAAAAAAAATCATTCAAAGTAAGTAAAAAATGGGATGTAAAATACATTTCTTTTTTTTTAACGTTTTATTTATTTTTGAGACAGAAAAAGACAGAGCATGAACAGGGGAGGGGCGGAGAGAGAGGGAGACACAGAATTGGAAGCAGGCTCCAGGCTCTGGGCCATCAGCCTGACGCAGGGCTCGAACTCACGGACCGCGAGATCGTGACCTGAGCTGAAGTCGGACGCTTAACCGACTGAGCCACCCAGGCGCCCCTAAAATACATTTCTTAAAACCAGGGTTGTGTTAGGCTACCTCGCATGGCTGCACAACTAGAACACCACACTGTGTGAGGACCCGGAAGACAATGATGTCAGAGGAAGGAGACCGACATGAAAACATTCCTAAGTGTCATGAACAATTAATTTCATGAATAGAAGACAGTACCGGCACCGGGAAGGCACAGAGGAAGGACTGGCTGCCACCCCGCTCACCCCAGTTCAGCCCCAAGGCCCCGGGTTAACTTAGAGAGTCTTTACAGTGTTCCCTCCTCTCCCTTCCCTGTGATTCCCTTCATTGCCTGGGATCCTGTTGCGGCACCCCTGGAACATACACAGCTTCAGGCTCCGGAGTCCGTGCTGCCTTCTGCCGTCGGCCTCCAGGCCCGCTGGAGGAATCTTTAGATCTGGGGCACAGAGCAAGGTGCAGGGAGAGAGGGGGAACCACGGGAGACAGGAGCACAGGGAACTTGTTGGGACAGCAGCCAGGGCTTTTGTCTTTTGGGGCATAGGAGTTTGGGGTATAAATGGGAAACTGACAGATTCACACTGTTGAAAAAACTGGAAAACTAACACAAAGAAAATGGCAAACTCGTGTTTGATGATATCCGCCCCTAATTAATTATAGTCCTTATAGGAATCATTCATTTGTATCTAATTACCATGTAGCTCAGTATCGATGAAACATAACATAATTTGTGTCCTGTAACTATGCCTGAAATTTCATAAGCTTTACCCGTTGGTGCTTAGCGTTCTTAGTCTATTGCTCATGTCGCAAGCACAAGTCAAGTTAAAAGAATGTTTCATAAAGCAAAAGCCAATCGTATTCTTTTCTCCTGCCCCAAAGTTCCTGCTTTGCAACCTGCCTCCTTAAGTTCCAGGAGAGCAATCATCAGGATTATATATTTTCAGAATTATATGCTCTTGTGGCATATACACCACTGGAGCCGCCCTGCAGCTTTGAAATGGCCACAGTGGCTGTGCCAGCTGCAGAAGACGATACACACAGGTTATTACCTAGTCCTGCCCTCTGCATGGCCACAGCATAGAATCCACACCAGTTTACTGTCTGGCCACACATTCCAATATGCCCCAACTGCCGATTCACTGCAATGCTATTTATCACTTAAAGAAATCTTTTCTTTTAAAAACGTACTATCACAAAAATGCACGTCACAATCACTTAACATGTGTACTTTGCCCAGGTTCCGCATAGTGGTCTACACTCTCAGCCCATTTGAGCTAGTGCAGCAGCCTGGAATGTTCCCTCGCTCAGTGAGCCTTAGAGCCCCAAACCATAAGTGCCCAGCGAATGAGCAACATAACACTGCATCCTGAGTTTTGTGTGTGTGCAGCGCGTGCAGCTTATTTCTCTCTGGCCTCTCTTGGTGCCGTTGATTTTGTGTTCTGATGACTGCTTCTGGCACAGAGTGGCTGTCAAAGTGTGTGAGAATGTCGGTCCTTTTGGAAGCAAAGGACGAGGCGTTGCCAGATGTCACAGTGCAAGTTCCACAGGAACCGCATGTGCCTGAGGAAAAGGTCAAGGAAGCCCAGGGTAAACGGCAATAGGCAATACCATAGAAACATTATGAGAGCCTGAGATGTTGAGCCTGTCTGCAGGATAACTGGAAGAAATAATCGGCAGAATGTGACTTCAGCGGAAACAAAGAAAATGGAAAACCGGTTGCCAGTGTTTGATACTCCACAGGAAGTATGCTATAAGGACCTGCCAGCACTGATTCACTTAGCGCTCCTCTTTTCAGAGAATTCCTATGTCAAATGCATTTGCATAAGGCTGTGATCATTGCTTCCAAGAATTTTTAGAACGTAGGTTATATTAAAAGCCCCTTTTGCTTCTAACCACTCTAGTGGTAGGAATGGCTTTTCTATCCATCCTTCCGGTTCCTTAGCTACACAGCACCTCAGAGAATCCTGTTGACATGGAAAGCACAATAGCTTTAAAAATTGCTAAATAGATGGTGTGTCTTAGAACACAAAAGTTCGGTCTAAGACTGAAATCACCTGGCCAGGAAATGGCACGAGAGATCACTTTGCTGCAGTAATGATAAAAGTCCACGGCAGTAGCTGTCTCTTGCCAGGACCACCTCTCATATTTAACAAAACCAAAGCAGCTGCGCACGATTTGCTGTAGTTGAGGTGACCTTGCATCACTAACCTTTGCCTTGACTATGGACATCGGACGACCGGGCTTGAAGTTACTCTAGTGTTGAATGTTAACCTGTTGAAGCCTCCTGAAAACAAAAGAGGCAAAAATAGAAAGGGTGGAACATGTAAAGACCTGACAGTTTGCCCTGCCTCTGCTGTCTCTGAATTGAATTAGCACTTGATTCCGTGAGGACACTCAGATCACTGGATGTGCTGGCAGGTGGCAGCAGGAGGGGGTGCGTTTCCGTGCCAGGAAACTGCCGCCATGCCAATTATTTGTGGTTTCTCAACATGTGTTTTTGACACTCACCTATGCACAATGATAACAACATTTGGTTTCCCTTAAAGATTTGTTTGTAACTACAGCCTCTTTTCCCATGAAACATCCTCCCAATTCCCTCATGTGCGTTCCATATTCTCACATTTTCCAAAAGCCTCCTTCATCTCAGGGCACCGGGGTGGCTCAGTCGGTTAAGCGTCCAACTCTTGATCATGATCTCGTGGTTCATGGGATCGAGCCCTGTGTCAGGCTCTGTGCTGACAGCTGGAGCCTGCTTAGGATTCTTTCTCTCTCCCTCTCTCTCTCTCTGCCCCTCCCTTCCTCCCTCATTCTCTCTCTCTCTCTCTCTCTCTCTCTCAAAATAAACAAATAAACTACACAGTTTAATTTATTTACTTATTGAGAGAGAGAGAGAGAGAGAGAGAGAGAGAGAGAGAGAGAACATGAGCAGGAAAGCATGGAGCTTGACGTGGGGCTTGAACTCAGGAACTCCAAGATCATGACCTGAGCTAAAGTCAGATGCTTAATTGACTGAGCCACCCAAGTGCCCCAAAATAAATAAATAAACCTTTTTTTAAAGTTTTCTTCGTCTTTTGTTTCTATTTGAATTTAAAGAGAAGAAAGAGATGAATAAATACTCTAAAGTGAGAGGTTGCTTTGGATGGATTCTGCAACCTTGTAATTTTATTTTGGACGGCCATTCAAAGAGCTCTATCTGGGTCAGAAAGCAAGGAGGCCACTACCCACGACAGAGAGTCATCCCAGGCCCAGTGACAGGTTCAGCCAGAAACTGAGCTGAGGCCTTGCAGGGATCAGAGTCAAGCGGAGGGAGGTGCAGGATCAGGAGTTAAGAACAACCCCGAGCCCACAGGGCCATGTGTTTCCTGCCTCTATGAGGAGACGGCTCTCTGTTGCCCATGGCTGAACCCTGCTGTGCTATTTGCCAATTAGAGGCTGGCAGGAAGGAGCCAGGAAGAGTCCCAGCAGACACCCAGCTGACAGCTTATTGTAGAGAGGTTTGTACACAGAAGATTAAACTCATTTCTGTTGCGAGCAGCCTCACACATGTGCATTTAACATATTTATTAAGCATCTATTATGTTTAAGGATGTATGTATAAGCCACTGTGCCAACTACTGCTGTCGGTTATAAAATGTAAAATAAAATAGTAAACTGATATGTTGCCCCCCCTTTTAGCCGAAGCTGTGAAATCTTTACAGTGTCATTTATTTTAATCAGACTGGGTATTTTTGTTGCATAATAATAGACTTAATGAAGAGGGGCATTTCAGTGAGAAAGTTCTTTATCAGAAACTGTAAACTCAGATAAAGAAATAACATAGGATATATATAGGTATGTGTTCCAGAACATCATATCAGATAGAGGAAGAGAGATGTTTTAGATTATCATTTCAAATGTTTAAAAATACTTACCAAGCACAACACTCATGCCGGAAAACAAAATACACCCAAGTCTCTAGGAGTGTTCAAGCAGAAAGGAGGAGGGTAAGACAGAGTTTGGTTGAGTCTGGGGAGGTGGGCCAAGGGGTCCAGCCCACAGTCAGGAGAAAGGAGCTGCTCGTTGGCTTGAAAAAGCCCATGAGAAAGGACGGGAACCCTTTCTATGCCAGAAGTCTTCACAGACTATTACTACATGTAATACTACATGTAGTATTACAATCACCCTAAAAGGCATTTGTCTTCAGGGCCAGGGAACAGACTTAGTATAACCCCACCCCTGCCCCACATGTTCACCTGCCACCTCTGCCTGTTTGCTTCTTCCTAGACTTTCAAACAAAAGAAAGACCTAATTTCTCAATTAGGGACAAAGGCACTTACAATGTGAATACCCTTTGGGGTTATTCAGTATGGATGTATATCAGCTATAGTGTAATTTCTTAACATCAATGAGCAAAAATCAGGTCCTTCCCTGCTTTGTGAGAATGAACAGGGATTAAAGAAGGCAAGGGGTCACTGAGTATTTGAAAGCAAATGTTGCCACCAGCCAGGGAAGAACTGAAGATAACTTCTTCAAAGTTAATGGCTTGCCACAGATTGAAATTGAAACCCATAGAAGGTACCTATGGACAAAGGGATCTTTGTCATGCATTTCATTATAGAAGCTACATGTTATTTATGAAAATTAGGTGAGGGTCACCTTTTTTTTAAGCCAGTTATCTTCATATGAAAGACCATCATCATTCCTCAAGACATAGTAATGTGTCTATCATTGTGTCTGTCAAGGCAATTTCTAATCTGTAAGAATAACCTCAGACAGTAATATGTTTTAGGCTAGTATGCTCAGTGCCTTATTATGGCCTGTATCACCCTGTGCTGTGACTTTGTTCCCCTTTATAAGTATCCTTCTAGAAGCAAAGATCCTGTTTCATGTATCTCTGTGTCCCAGTAAATAGCAGATGTACCATAGACATACCCAGAAATGTTTGCGTAAGAGAATGAATAAATCTGTTCATTCAGTTGCCTGTGAATCAATCAAGAAAATTGTAGGCAACTATATTAAGTAGGATTTCTGTGCTGATATTATTATGACAATTTTGACAATTTTGATTCTTTGCAAGAATGCAAATAATGTCTTCTTGTTAGAAATAGGACATCCTCCAAAAGGTCAGGACAATAGCTTCTGCCCTGCTGCCCGTCATACATCCTTCAACATATGAATTTATTAATGTGCGTGCAATTGACTCCAAGTAGCAGAAAACCCAACTGACAGTAGCTTAAACCATAAGGACATTTATGATTTGCTTATGTGGAAGACCAGAGTTACATGACTCCGGGCTGGTTCAGCAGCTCAACAGTGCCATTTGGGGACATTAGCTCCTCCATCCTTCTGTCTCCCACTTTCGACTTATTTCCACGTGGTTTATCAGATGTAGGCTGCAGCTCTGGGCATCACATCCTGACTCTGTTTCCCAAGGCAGCAAGTGTGTGCGTGTTCCAGGGCAGAGAAGGGCAGTGCATCGGGGCAGCGAGAGAGCTCTCCTTTTACCTGAGAGGAAGATCTTTCCCAGAAACCTCCTGATAGACTTTCTCTTCCATCTCAGGTCTCATGCCTTTCCCTAAACCAGGCACTGGCAAAAGGGAATGCTATGTTTAATCCCAGTCAACAATGATTCATCTGACTCCCGTTTAAAAAGAAGAAAGAGGGAGTGGATGGGTGTTGGGCAGGCAGCTAGAAATATCTGCTGTGCCCCACCTAGTCTCCCGCTGGAAAATGAGAATCAGCTACGGTGGCCAGTCATACCTACAAGGGCTAACTCTTCTTCCAGCATTATAATCTGACTATTTATATCATTTTACTGATGGTTTTTAAAAATCCTGAACATGGGGCGCCTGGGTGGCTCAGTCGGTTAAGCGTCCGACTTCAGCCTGGGTCACGATCTCGCGGTCCATGAGTTCGAGCCCCGCGTCGGGCTCTGGACTGATGGCTCAGAGCCTGGAGCCTGCTTCCGATTCTGTCTCCCTCTCTCTCTGCCCCTCCCCCGTTCACGCTCTGTCTCTCTCTGTGTCAAAAATAAATAAACGTTAAAAAAAATTTTTTTAAATAAATAAATAAAAATCCTGAACTTGAGGAGGAGCCTAAAATATATGAGCCTTGCCCAGAATTACAAGGTTTTAGTGAGTCATGTCCCTTCCCTGCTCTGACTTTGGGTTGCTTTACTCTGGAACATTTTTATGAGTTATATGTTACAAGATTCGTGGTTTTTTTCCAATCTAATTCATATGTAAGAGGACTCGTAGGATTACAGCTTTTAGGATTACAGCACACTTCCCTAAACGGAAGTAGATTGTGTCAGCCGTGAGAAACACATCAGAGGTCTTGGCACATGCATCAGTTTGCATCAAAAGCTGTAAGGGGCCATGATATTTGTGGTTTGGGGGAAATTTTGATCCATTTAATGAATATAGTAATGTCTATTTCAGTAATTGGAATGATTTACTTGAGCTCTTTCTAGGTGAAACCATCCCTCATAGGAAATGCATTCCAAATCCTCAACACAAACTTCAAAGTATTCAGTAGTTTATCAACTTTCAGAATGACCAGTGGCTCCATGGCACATGTCTGTCCCCAGGAGACAAGCTTCCTCAAATGATAGGCCTTCCCAAGTATCTGTTTCAGTTTCTGTCCTGGGTTGGACTGACCTAGACTTCCTGTCTTGTACTTTTTATGAATCATTGTCAATTCATGTAAGAGATGCCCTAAAATGCCTTTGAAAACCCCTTGGCAGATGTGCTAGAGAAATATATTCCTGTGAGTCTAATAGCATTCATAAAGTGACACAAAATTAGATAAACTTCCCAAAATGCCTTTTTTTTTTTTTTTAAGTAAGTGTCCTGGAATTTTGTGGTATGTGTTTGTCTGGAATAAATCACATTTGGGCTGATAATTATTGTTAAGAATTTGTCGATTTTGAAACATCTCTAGACTCCCACTTGGGATTGGTATATGGCTGTCTTGTTAGCAATGTACGCAAGGCCATCTCCCTTTCCCAGCAGATGGCCCGGGAAGACACAGGCGGCAAAGAACATACCAGTTCCTTTCTCCCTGGGAATTTCATAGCCAATTTTCTGCCTCCATGATGGCCCATGTTGAGTGTCTTTGCAACTCCAAGAGCATGATTTTGGAGGTCACAGAGGGACAATTTGCAGGGCTTTTCCTTTTATCTTGTGCCATCATTTTTAGTATTTGTTCTTAAAAGACTGTTCTCAATGCTCAGTTGGTTGAGCATCAGACTCTTGCTTTTGGCTCAGGTCATGATCCCAGGTTGTGGGATCGAACCCCACATCAGGCTCCATGCTGAGCATGGAACCTGCTTAAGATTCTCTCTCTCTCCCTCTGCTTCCTTCCCCACTTGCAGTCTCTCTCTCAAATAAAAGAAAACAATAAAAAAATTAAAGACTGTTCTTTTACACTAGAATATCTGGATTGTAGGAAATATCTAAAGAAGATAACTAATTTTTTTAAAGTTACTAGACACATAGGAATTTGCTTTCTTTTTCTCTTCTGAAGTTTTTTAATTGGATTTTTTTTTACATTCATTTATTTTTGATAAACAGAGCACAAGTGGTGGAGGGGCAGGGAGAGAAGGAGACACAGAAATCGGAGCAGGCTCCAGGCTCTGAGCTGTCAGCACAGAGCCCGATGCAGGGCTCAAACTCACAAACTGTGAGATCGTGACCTGAGCTGAAGTTGGACGCTTAACTGACTGAACCACCCAGGCGCCCCTGAATTTTTTTTATTTTTAAACAACATACCTGAATACACATGCCCACTTCACGCACACACACACACACACACACACACACACACACACACCCCTAAAGTGAAGAATGATATTCAGAACAATTTTTCCAATAATGCTGTCATTGCTGAGATAATTTTTGGAACTTCATCTTTTAGAATTGGCCTAAAGAAGACTCACAACTCTTTTAAGCAAACTAGTCTCATCATTGTGTAAGTGTACCTTGTTTTGACTAAAGCCACAGATTGATCACCTTATTTACAAGGTTTGGAATCACTGAAATCAGAGCATCTCAACACTAGGCAAAATGGCAGAAATCATTGAGTTCAACTCCCTTAGTTCTGATGAGAAAGTTGAGGGCCAGAGAAGTCAATTGGCTTGCCAAAGGGTACATAGCAAGTTAGAAAATAGTTTATACCAGAAATCAACTCCAAGTATCCTTTTACTGTTTGTTAAAAGTCAAACCAGGGCGCCTGGGTGGCTCAGTCGGTTGAGCGGCCGACTTCGGCTCAGGTCATGATCTCGCGCTCCATGAGTTCAAGCCCCACGTCGGGCTCTGTGCTGACAGCTCAGAGCCTGGAGCCTGTTTCAGATTCTGTGTCTCCCTCTCTCTGACCCTCCCCCGTTCATGCTCTGTCTCTCTCTGTCTCGAAAATAAATAAAACGTTAAAAAAAATTAAAATCAAACCTAGTTTTAATACATATTTTCCACCATTAAAGATATTAAAGAAGAATCTGTCATGGACTCTGTAGATCCTTCCAGAAGCAGTCCATAATTTGTTTTGAGCAATGATAATATTGTTGTAATCAAAGCATCTTTTAAAAAGCTTATATTATTATTATAGTAATAATAATATGTAAGTTCCATTGTATTTATTTTTTAAAAAACCTGTTAGACTATAGTTATAGGTTTAAAAATATTTTTTAATGTCTTTATTTTGAGAGAGAGACAGAGTGCAAGCGGGGGGAGGGGCAGAGAGAGAAGGAGACACAGAATCTGAAGCAGGTTCCAGGCTCTGAGCTGTCAGCACAGAGCCTGATGTGGGGCTCGAACTCACAGACTGTGAGATCGTGACCTGAGCTGAAGTCGGACACTTAACCAACTGAGCCACCCAGGCTCAGCTAGTTATAGCTTTTATATAGATTTCTTAAATTCAAAACAGAATAAAACACTATCCCAGTTTTTAAATGTTCCTTGTTTTTCTCATTTCTCTTGGAGAACGTCTACAGAATGCTCCAAAGTGCTCCAAACAGTATCTGCTGGGCTGAGGCAAGCTTGTCCTTGTGCTGTGCTGTCCAGTGAAAAAGCCACTAGCCACATGTGGCTATTTAAATTTAAATTTTAGTTAACTAAATAAAATGTAAACTTCATGTCCTCAAGTACTCAGTAGCCACATTGGGCTAATAGCTATCATATATATTAGATACTACAGCTGTAAACATTTCTATCAACATAGAAAATTTTATTGATTAGCGCTGGCCTAGAATTCTTATAGTTCATATGTATTTTAATCTACTGTTTATCTCTTATATTACCTCTGGACAAGTTAGAAAGTGATGACAAGTTCTGGGAAAGTTTTTTAAATGTTTATTTGTTCTCTGAATGTTTCTAGCTTTTCTGCATAGTTTAATTTTAAAAAGGAGAAAATATTTACTTTCCCCCATTTTTAGAGCATGATTGTGTGTGTGGAATTCGTATCAATTGTCTTGTCCCGGCTGCTGAATTTTCTTAAAGTATGCTAAAATTGTGGCCAAAACCCTGTTAATGCTGCCAAAGCTATTGGCAGAAATCTCTTTACGATGGTGTAACATTTGAAATTAACTAGTCTGGACATAGACAAGGGAAGTTATGTTGAATTCATTCTTAATAGTCATTTTACTTGCAAAGACTCGATATTACCCTCCTACCTTCATTAATCCAACATCTAGAATGGAAGTCCAGGCACTAACAAGGAATGGGTCAGCTCTAAAGACTGATCTGGCATCATGCTTCTGGTCCAGGTGCAAGCCCCACCCTGCTCTACCCTCAGCAATTAGAGAGCAGTGACCAATCCTCCATGGCTTTCTACTTCGTACGATGTCCTGCCAGAACATCTTCCAGAAGACTTTTTGAACAAATAAATGCATATTTGATTTGGTCTGCCCTGAAAACCATTACATTTAACAGCAGACTCATAGGATTCATGAAGTGTGACTGCTTTGAGTTCTTTTTATTGTGGAACGGTATCCACTGAATGAACTTAGTACGACTGGAATTCTTGGGTGATTATCAGCCCTTTTGCTGCATCTGTGCTGAGTGAAATTAGGGACCAGTGAGTCACAGGCTATCACGGAAGAGGGCTAAAGTGCAGCTTATTCTGTTTGCCATTGCAAGAATAGTAAATCCTGTATTAAAATAAAGGTGAATTAGGAAAGCTACAAAGTACCATAATAAATTAGAGAGGGTCCAGAAAATAAGTAAGCAGTTTTTAGTTTCTGTGTGTATAACTTTAATATACCACTGCAGCACACACAGATACATATGCTATTTTTGTTTTCCACATGTGTTATACAAAGTATTTCTCAAAAGGATCGAATGTCTTTGAAAATTAAATAGGTAAACGTGTATCTGCTGAGACTCAGCTGGAACAGCTGGGCAGTGATCCTTTTAAACCGTCCAGAGAGTGTCAGTCTCTGGTGAGATACACTTTCCCTGCTTCTCGAAGGTGTTTGTTGTTCCTGGTGTGGTTGCTCGAGGCACGTGCTGCCCCAAGAGAATTCTGAAGCTATAACTCAGCCCAGTTTCTTTTCTTTTTTTGCTTTTTCAAAGAATTTTTTTTTTAAATCAAATGTCTCCTTGCCAACTAAATGGATGTGAAATCTGATGAAGTTGTTTGCCAAACTCTAAACAGCATCTATTGTGTCCTGTTGCCTGAAGTTATTCTTCTTTCTGTCCTACAGTCTCTGGGGTTGCTCATGAGATAGTGATAATGTCTCAATTCTTCGTTTGTAGATAACAATCAACAGAGATAGTGGTGAAGACGTGAGTTCCCCCAAACACGGGAAGGAGGACCCAGACAACATGCCCCACGTGGGCGGGAATACTTGGGCTGGCGGAACAGGTTGGTAGCACCCGCATCCTCCTGGGTCGAGCTTCCCAAAACTTCACAAGCCCAGGTAGAATGCACACCACCCCTGAGAAGGCGCAGGGACCTCTTCCTTTCTCTGCCTCCCCTGTTAGTCAGCGGGACTGTGCTTTTGCCCTGAGTCCCAGTGTGACATCAACACGTGACAAAGCTCTAGCCTTTGGAGCCCCACAGATGCTGCCACCTTGTGACCGAAGACCATTCTGACCCTCCCAGGGTGGCTTCATCAGTAAATTGGAAAATACTACCTGCCTTACCAGGTTGTGGTGAGGATTGAATGAAATCACGATTGTAAAGTGCTGCGCACAAGCCCTGGTCTGAAGAATGTATTCATTAAAAATGTTAACCCCTTCTAAATTCCATGCCCTTGGGATCATGCCAGCAATCTATAGCAAATTCTTTCTTGCCCAGCTGACTTGGAAAAGAAGTGGTCCTCGCCTTCCACATCTCAGAAGTGAGTGTGTTGAGGATGCAGGATTTTGAGATAAGAGAGTCGGCTGCAGTTTGAACTGATGGCCGTGGTCCGTTCCTTCCTCTTGGCTGCCTGATGAGAGCATTGTTCCCATGACTGCTGCCTTCCTCTTTCCTCTGCAGCAGCCGGACACACACATCTGCTGGGCCGCAGGAATAGGGCCAGACTGTGTGTGCACCGTCTGATCTTATCTCTGTCTCGTGTTGGCACGAGCTCCATGCTTCTCCTTCCCGAAGGATAGTGTGTGCCTCTTGGCCTTGACAGCCTCGGGAGGAAATGGGTTTCTGTGCTGAGACAATGTGCTATCAAATAGGCCCGTAGACTTCTTGCCTGTTCTGTTTATTCATCAAGCATCAGCTTTAAAGAAAGGGTATTTTTAGAAATGTCCTTTGATCTCGAAATCAGTGTCAAGGCAACACGATTTAATCCATGTGGAATGCGTTGTGAAATGAGCTGGCCTGACGTACATTTCCCAGCAGTGGACTACTCTGGAGCCGAGGGTCTCGCTTGTTAATCACCTTCAATCTACTAGCTCACCTCTGTCCAGACTGAAGACCCTGCTTTCGCGTCCCCCAGCCTTTATTTTTCTATCTGCCGAATCTTTTTTGCTTCAACTTCTTTGTCTGTCATTCTCCCTCAGAATTCTCTACATTGAACAGAGTTCTGACCCAAATCACCTGATTCCTCTTTTATCACCTGAGCCCCTCTCTTTCTTGTTCTTCCCATACGTTAGGAGCTGATTTAAGTTGCCTGAGACTAGCTTCAAGATGATGTCTTGAAGTCTAGAACCTCTGACCAGTGTTTTCATTTAAGTCATACAAGTTAAAGGCTCTCAGAAGTAGAGGTCATGAAGAGCTCCCCCCTGTTGCCCTCTCCACCCCCATGGGACTTCCCTAAGGGCTCCTGTGACTCATGCTGACTGCTCACACCAGCCTCTGAATGGTTGTCATCTCAGCACCTAGGAGGTGTTAAGGTCTAATCATGATCCACCCATGCCTAAGGAGAACCTGTAGGAAGGGAGTCAGTCACAGAAATAGCTTTTCTACCTCTGTAGCTCATCGTCATTGTCCAGTTACTGGTCCCCTCTGCCCACAGGCTGTCCCTTAGTGAGAACCAGCAATCGCCATCTAAGAAGAAATTTTCCACCATCAGTTTCCAAATAAAAATGAAGTCAGATATGCTCAAATCAAAGGGTAAACATACTATAATTAATAGGCTGTTGTCATGGTGTTTCCAAAAGGAAATGACCTACCTGGACTTTGGTAAGGGAAGCAGTACATGCTGAGTTCTTACTTTTCGTTTATTATACCAGTTAAGGCTCCGAGGGGGAAAAGGTCAATGTAACATAATTTAACAAAAGCCTAAAAGCTTTCAAAATTTCCACCTTGTGAAACTCAGAAATGACCTCATTCTATGTGATGAGAGGTTGTCCAATTAATAATAGTAAGAGCAACCACTTCTATATTTCCCACCAGATACTGTTCTAAGCATTTTAGCTTCATGAAAGTCCCAAGAAGTTAAGTAGTATTAGCATCTCCATTTTACAGATGAAGAGACTGAGACACAGAGAAGTTAAGGGACTTCCTTCAAGGACACATGACTAGTGCATTGGAGCCAGGATTCAAATTCAGCCTGTCCGCTTAACTGTACAGTGTTGTATTATATAATACGGGTATACGATACGACACGATGCGATACTGCACTGCCCCTCCCAATATTGAATTCTCTTCTGAGTGCCCAAGTTATGTGTGAGTGAACAAAAGAAACTGATTACTAGTATTTTCATCATTATAAAACAGAGGTAACCCAGAGGCCGAATCTAGACAATACATGTATTTTGAGGACCAACACGACATTTTAAATAACTTGAATTTGAATGTATTTAGACAAGGCAAGTTTGCTCTAGCTAGCCAAAGTTGTCACCAGTTTTTATAGTATTATCTACCTGGTCCTCTAGGCATTTAATTTATATTTACAACACAAACAGTTTCTGTAATATTACATAACACACACTTACAAGCATGCAGACTTGGGTTTATATTGGAAAGCTGTCCTGCCGCTGACAGTGTCTAAAGCTGACTGGATCTATATCCTGGCTGTCTTTCTCTTCTTTTAAGGAAAAGTAAGGTAACGTGCGAGGGACAAGGAGTGGTGCTCATTTAGTTGACAAATACATCCCAAGCTATCTATGGTGCCCAAGCCACTCTTGTAGGTGCAAAGATTTAAAATTATGTAAGATATAATCCCACCCATCATAACAGTTGGTGAGAAAAGAAAAAATAAATATTAAAGGGTAACAAATAGTGGCCAGGAGTGATCCCTGTGAGGTAGTCATCGGACGAGATGTCTTGAAATATGGGTAAACTTTGGCTGGACAGAGAAGACAAAAGGCACCCTAAACAGGGGGAAACCCTTTGTTTCCAGGAGACAACTCATTTGAACATTTAATCACTAAGTGGGTGCCATTCATATGCTTCACAGGACTGCTTTAAAGGTACGATCTGACTTTTGTCTTGTGGTCTGCATCAGTCTTGTCACCTGGACTTTCATGGTTTCCTTCCAGGGGGAAGAGACACCGCAGGCCTGGGCGGCAAAGGAGGTCCTTATCGGCTGGACGCGGGCCATGCGGTGTACCAGGTGTCTGAGGCCGAGAAAGATGCGGTTCCCGAGGAGGTGAAGAGAGCCGCCAGAGAGATGGGCCAGAAGGCCTTTCAGCAGCGGTGAGTGGGCCGCCGCAGTGAGAGCAGGGCGGCTGCTGGGGTGTGGTGTGGCGGCGGTCCCCGAGTAGATCCCGCGTCCCGTGATTTTCCACCTCATGCAGCAGCGGGGACCACAAACGGACACCCGCACCGCCCGCCTCCCAGCAGAGGCCAAGTGAACATACTCCCTTGTTCTTTTTGCTTGATGTGAATATGTTAAATGTATTCATTACGTACGATTGTGTAGGAAAAGGAATTGAGCACATTGGAAAGTCAAACCAAAGATACTGCTCTGAAAAGGGGCGCCTGGGTGGCTCAGTCGGTTAAGCGTCCGACTTCAGCTCAGGTCATGATTTCTCAGTTCATGCGTTTGAGCCCCGTGTCAGGCTCTCTGCTGACAGTTCAGAGCCTGGAGCCTGCTTCAGATTCAGTGTTTCCTCCTCTCTCTGTCCCTCCCATGCTTATGCTCTGTTTCTCTCTGTCTCTCAATAATAAATAAACATTAAAAAAAAATTTTTTTTAATTAAAAAAAAGATGCTCTGAAGAAAAATTAAAGTTCAAATCACTCTATCCACATCTGTTCCTAGGCCCCATAGGGAATTTAGAAAACTCTACGTGATAGTTGATAGTGCCTTCCTGCCCTCGGGAATCTTGTAGATGTGGGGATAGGACTAGTAAACACACACACACACATACACACTCAAACTTGCACACTCATGCCCACATACACTCCGGAAGTTAAGGCTGCAGTCACGTGGTACAGAGGTGTGCCCCCTGCCAGTACAGAGAAGGGTTGATGTCGGTGAGGTGGGGCCTGAGCTCAGCCAGGATTTGGCTCTTCCAGGAAGGGATAACACCAGAGTAGGATGAACATAGTGTCTATGGCAGAGAGAGCCAGCTTATCTATCCAGGATAATGGGGTACCAGCTGGAGGGGAATGAGGTTGAATGTGGAGTCCCTCTCAAAGGACAGAGGTCTTAAAATCCAGGCCAACGAGCCTGTGGCTTTTACATGATCTGGAACCATTCTGGGCCACTTTGATTGGAACCATCTAAAAAATAAGAATCCACATGATGCTTTCAGTAGGCATCCACATGTCTAAAAGCAAAAAATACCAAAGGACCCGCAATATCTCCTTCATGTTTGAGAGAATTGGTAGTGGTTCGGGAGGCTGATTGTTGTGCTCAGTGAAAGGGCCGGGTACAGTCGGAAGAAAGCACCCTCAAGTGTATGTGAGTAATGAAATTCCTCCCACGTAGAACATCTGGTACTACATTACATGCTGTGCTTACACATCCTGCAAGTAAACAGGACAGAACAATAGGGACAGAAACGCAGGCCCCTCCGGCCGCGCCCTCAGGAAACCCTGCCAGCAGTAGGACCCTCATATACCCAGGAGGTCAAACAAGGCAAAGTGTTCCTCCCAGCTGTTCTGCTGCCATCTCTGGAGGCCTGGAGCAGGTTATTTATCCTCACCAGGCCTGACTTTGCTCTTCTGGGATGGGGGACTTTCTTCTCTCTTCCTCTCAAAAAAGTTATGGGGGACAAATAACTATGTTAGATGTGAGAGCAGTTAGGGGCGCGTGGGTGGCTCGGTCCATTAAGTATTCCACTCTTGATCTCAGTTCTGGTCATGATCCTACGGTTCATGGGATTGAGCCCCAAATCAGGCTCTGTGCTGGTAGCAGAGAGGAGCCTGCTTGGGATTCTTCCTCTCTGCCCCTCCCTGACTTATATTCTCCCTGTCTCTCTCAAAATGAATGAACTTTAAAAAAAAAAAAAAAGGAAATGAGAGCAGTTTAAACTTCTTAAAAAAAAGTGGTAGGAATGCTATATGAAAAATCTTGCTGGGATTCAAATACTGCTCTACATTTCATACAAACAATAAAACATCCATTAGGAAAAGAACCAAAACCACATTAGGAACCAAAACCATATTAGGTATGCATCGACTAATAAGTTCCTATTGTTGCTATCCTCAGAGCCTCATAAGTAATTATCCCATCTCAATTTTTGCCTAAGTGGACAAACAGATTACTCTGACACACACATAGTTCATGGGAGGAGGCAGAAAGACCTTTCAGTAGTGCTTGGGCACAAGTATACAACCCCTTCTCTGATCTCTGTAATAGGGAGAAGGAACCTGGTTCTGTTAACCACTGCTGACAGGGAGGGGAAGGAAGCATCTGTGATAATAAGGCAACTAAATGTAGTAGCTACAAGAGAGGAAAGAGATGAAATGGGGAAGAGAGTGAGAAAACCATACACGTCTACTCATTACTGCAGAGAAGAATCTAGTCCATGTAAAAGAGAAATCCATAAGGTGATTGAAAGACGAGAGGTGGACAAGAGTATGAGAAAGGAGAGGAAGAAATAAAAACCCATGGAGATCCTGAGAAAGACAGGGCATAGCAAACACAGCAAAGAGGGTGCTTTCTGCTTTCATGGAGTAAATACTCCTATTTGGTGAGGATCCAGGTTGGTCCTGCTAAAGATTTTCTTTTGCTTTTTAGTATGAAACTTCTCAAACATAAACAAAAGTGGAGAGAAAACTTTAAGAACCCTAAGTACCTGTTCTCCCAACTTCAAGAAGAAAAATCTGGCTCCACTCCTAGTCCCCACCCTTGGTTTGTTTTGAAGCTAATCCAAGATGTCCTATCCTTTCATTGTAAACATTTCAGAGTGTATCTCTGAAAGATAAGGATTTTTAAAAAATAAAAATAAAAACACACAATACAATTATTGTGTCTTTAAAAAGTAATAATTCTTGGGGCGCCTGTGTGGCTCAGTCAGTTGAGCAATTGACTCTTGATTTTGGCTAAGGTCATAATTCCAGGGTCATTAGATCAAGCCCCACATTGGGCTCCTTGCGAGGCATAGAGCCTGCTTAAGAGTCTCTCTCTCTCTCTCTCTCTCTCTCTCTCTCTCTCTCTCTCTCTCTTTCTCTCTCTCTCTCTCTCTCTTTCTCTCTCTCTCTCTCCTTCTGCCCCTCCTCTGCTCACATGCATGCACTCTCTCAAAAAAAAGAAAAAGAAAAGAAAAGAAAGAAAAAGTAATAATTCTTTACTATCATCAAATAGTCTGTTTTAAAGCTATTTTGCAATGCTAGGCATATGTGGAATGAGGTCAGGTCCCTCCATTTATGCTTTTATATACCCTGGACCTTTTCTCCATAGTTCTTATTCCTCTTTCCCTTTATATTATTATTTATATGAAAAGTTGATTTCTCCTCCACTGGCTTAAAGTTCCTTGATGGCAGAGTATTGTGTTCTGTAATATATCCCCAGTACCTATACCCCAAACCTAGTGCATGGCAAACACTCGTACACTTGTGGAATAAATAATATGCACAAATAATGCTTTATTCAAAGACGGGCTGATACTTAATTCAGAAACTGGCTAAAACCAAATGGAGTGGGGCAATGTGTTAAATAGGTGATGGGGATTAAGGAGTGCACTTGTGATGAGCACACGGTGATGTGTGGAAGTGTGGCATCACTATATTGTACAGCTATAGCTAATATAACACTGTATGTTAACTAATTGGAATTAAAATTAAAACTTAAAAAAAAAAGAAGAAACTGGCTAAAACCAGACTGAAAGCCAGACCCATCCATCAGCCTAGAGGTCCCCCATATTACCTTGAAGAGCCTAATACTCCTGATAGGCTCTTGACATCATCAACATAGCCTCTAGTTAGCATTCATTTGTATCTGGATTCCAATTCAATACCTGTTCCTATGCATCAAGAATTGATTGACATTGTACACTGAAACTAATATTATGCTGTAAATTAACTGGAATTTAAGAACTTTTTTCTTTTTAAAAAAAAGATTCATTCAGGAAGACAAGCATAAGACATGCAGAAGGCAGGACAGAAACATTAAAGCAATAAAACCTGAATGAAATGGATGGTGAGGTATTTCACGTGCCTAAAAGAGTATTTAAGGTGGGTGCCAGGTGTGGAATGTACCTACTACCATTTGTAAAACTCATCAGCCTCACACCATAGATCTCAACTTATGTTTGTTTTCCTCATAACTGATCCAAAATTATAGTTTTTAAGGCTGACCTATAAGAAAAGTAAAATGAGAACTAAAATTCCCAGACTGTTACGTAACAATAAATATACCCTTTAAAAATATACCGTGCCAACAAAATGCAGTTAGTCCACATAGATTACTAGGATGTGAAGCAGCTGTGCCCTGCAGTTTTGATCGGTTAAAGCAGCAAAAAGACATATTTCCAGATAGTTTTGTGGGCTTGAGAGTATTAACACCAGGAAGCTTATCTGGTCCAGAGGCTAAGATTTCCTATTTTCTTTCCCCTTCCCTGCTTCAGTCTTCATCTTTCAGAATTTATCAGCTTTGAGCACCTTGTAGGCAATCTTTCTGAAAGCTGAAACAACCTGGAATATGATTTCCAGACTTCTTCGTAATTAAAACAGCATGTGATGTGTTTTGGGGTGCAATGTGATCGTGCCAGAAGTAGCCCTATCACTGGAGCGGATTCTGATCTCACTACAAAGACCAGTCCGCCCAAGGTGACTTACCAACTGCCTGACTCCTTTCCGTGTGTGTGTGTGTGTGTGTGTGTGTGTGTGTGTGTGTGTTTCTCCCTGCGTGTGTGTGTGTGTGTGTGTGTGTATGTGTGTGTGTGTGTGTGTTTCTCCCTGCTAAGGGCAAGCTATCTACATTTTTTTGTCCTAACCTCCCTTCTTTGAAAAGTATTAATCTCCCTTCTATGGGACAGAGCGTATTAGCTTCCTATGTATGAAAGAGGGGAAGTTGCATGTCCCACAGTAGTCATGGTGCCCAGCTTCTGTCAGCCTTGAGACTTGAGACATAACTTAATCTAATGAAAATTTATAGAGAGGTTTAAGAGATTGCCAAAAAGCAAACATAAGAGGTATTGTTAGGAGGTCAAGTCCTATACACGTATTCCTAGCTGTTCTTCAGAACAGAGAGTAAATTAAATTTAGAGGGCCCCTTGGCATGTCACCTTGGGGAACACCATTCAGTTATTATTTACCTTTTGATAGTCAGTGCTTTCAAATTGCTGTCTGATGGCATTTATTGAGTGCTAACATGTGCCAGGCATTGTGCTAGGTACTGGAGATTCAAAGAAAAAATAAGACTATTTCTTCTCTCAGAGGAAAAAAGAGAAAATATCCATGTAGTAAATCACATGTAATAAATGTATTTTTCATTGTATTTTTGGTTTAGTTATACACACACACACGTGCATACATACTTGTGTGCACTGGATCTCAACGTAAAGTATATTTCCTCCTGTGGAAAATAAAGTTTGAGAGACACTATGATAGAGGGAAATAGATCTATGTAGTAAAAGCAGTAATGTGCAGAGGTTTCATAGTAGATAGCTGTAGAAGATTTATGAATAGGAATGATCCGTTTTACCAGAGGGATCAAGCAAGACCTCATTGGATGTGGCCTTCAAGCGGGATCTTGAAACCTGAGTTAGTGTTAGCTGACCCCTCCAGGTGGTTGGGCAGGAACTGCAGATCTGCGCTTGGCAGGGTAGCCCTAATGTTATGTGATTCTAGTAAGCCTCCAACACTCTGCCCCATGATGGCTGGATTCTTCCCGGTGCTTGGCCTGACATGGAGGAAGAGACACCGTTCATTCTCATCTGGCATCTGGGGTTTCTGTTCCAGCCTGAGATGACAGATCTAGATTTTAGATAAGAGTTTCAGCTGTGCACACAGGATCCACACCTGCCAGCACTGCACACACGTATACACGCCCATGCACACATGCAGAGCAGTTTAGAAGACTGTGCCATTGCTAGGCTTTGTAGACATGCATTCATTAGTGCCTGTCCTAGTATCAGCACCCTTTCATTTATAGAAATTTCTAGAAACGTGATCAAATTAGCATATTATGAATGCAACACTGTAAAGTCCAAGAGAGCCTCATTCCGTGAAGGAACCTTCTCCTTATGATTAGTTTAAGATGCTGCATTTTAAATAATCCTGAGTCTTATTTTTATTTCAGTCATTCATTTGATTTCATTTTGAGCACCTATTATGTGCTAGGTACCATGCTAGGCATTGCACATATAAAAATGAGAAAGACTCAACCCTTCTCCTAAGGGAGCCTAGTTGGGGAGACAGGTGGCAGACACATAGAGCATGAGTAGTAAATGCTCTGATAGAGGGAAGCCCAAAATGCTCTGAGGCTACAGAAGACAGACCTGGGATCAGTGCAGGCTTCCTAGAGGCAGTCCTTATTGAGTTGAGTCTTGAAGAGTAAGTGGGAATAGAGACAAAGAGGCAGAGAAAGGAAGTTCCCAGTGGGGGAGAAGCCCAAGCTCTGGGTGTACAATGTGTTCAGGGATTTGTGAACGTGCTGCTGGGGCTACAGTAGAAGCTGATGATGAAGAACAATAAAAAGGAGCACCGTGCTGGCAGGTTAGAACCTCAAAGCCACAATGATATGAAAACATAATTATCCTATTAAAAGTACACAGCAATTGCCAAAAACTCTTGTATTCTACATAGCAACACATTAAGTTACATTCTTTGGGCCTGAACTGTTATCTTGGTCAACCAAATATATGTCCTTGGTCTCTAAAAGCAACCCATGGAGCTCTTCTAGGAACCTGCCACATGAACTGACCAGCTGCCAACATCGTGACACGTCTTTGGGGACATGGCAGTGGTTTGCTATAGAGCTGACTCACTGGCTTATGAGAGCCAGTTGCGCACATTCCTTTCCAAGTCAGTGCTTGGTGATCTTACTGTTAGTATTTTGGAGTTGATCATGGTGGGAGTATCTACACCACAGAAATCAGCAAATACTATAAATCAGAGTTTTTTGTTGGTTTGGTTTGATTTGGTTTGTTCTGGAAGCCTACTTGTTAACTTTTTACCAGCCTACAACTAGACATTTTCTTCCTTAGACTCTCCTAACTGGAAACGTTGCTTCTGGAGTTTTCTCCTTCAAGGCAACATCAGATACCAAGGACCTTGCTATAGTTCTAGCAGAAGACGAATGGACGTAAGGGACCACATACACATGATTTCAGCTACTGTCTTTTTCACGCCCTCTGATTACAGGCTAAAGGAGATCCAAATGAGTGAATATGATGCCACAACCTATGAAAGGTTCTCAGGTGCTGTTCGACGGCAGGTGCGCTCCCTCCGAATCATCCTGGATAATTTACAGGTAATCTCCAATAATGGGCTAAGAAAATAATCTGGGCCCAAAGCTGGGCCCATCCCAAAACTACTGGAGAAAAGTTACCTAAACCCTAATCAACCAGTCAGAAAAAAAAGTAATCAATGCCAAAATGTTTGTGTAAAACTGCAGATCACTCCCTGGCCTTCTTAGGACAGTTCTCCAAGGAAAATATTTGACCTCTCCTATCCTGTCCAAGAAGCAATAATTTGACCAGGAATCCTAGAAGACCCCAGACTCCCTGATTCCCCTATATATAAGATCTATGAGCGTCCCACCTCTACTAGAAATCCACAGATAGAATTCTTTTCCTACAAATCATTTCACTGTTGTTGACTATAGACAGAGGAACATTTCTGATCATCCAGACTGTGCACTCTCTATGTCTCCTGGCGTCTCCTCCGATGCTCCCCCTGCCCCTGCATTGCCTGCCTGTTTTTTCAGTTTTAGACTGTGGTTTCCTCAGAATAAGTTAATATTTGCTCTTTCCCCTTAAAACACTAATTAAGATGCTTCAATATTTCCTAAGCAAAGACTTGTTATTTGGAGAATTTGCTTTAAAAAAATAAATCCATATGCAAATTGGGTGAACAAAGTAACATTGAATGGTTGGATTTTTTCCAGTAAAGGCACTCACTTTACCAGTGCTCACCACCCTGGGCATCGAAGGCAACTTCTAGGTGGGCTCTGATCTCCATGGCAAGGCAAAAGGTGAATAAGAGCTGAAATGAGTGGTGCACACGAGATGAGGGCAACAAGAGATAGTGTTTATATTAAAACTGAAGAATGAGTGGTTTAGTCAGTCATTCATTTCCTAAGTTCTTGATGCACACCAGACATTAGGGATAGAAAAATAAAGTGCAGGGGCTCCTGGGTGACTCAGTCAGTTGAGCGTCCAACTTCAGCTCAGGTCATGATCTCACAGTTTGTGGGTTCGAGCCCTGCATCAGGCTCTGTGCTGACCACTTGCTCAGAGCCTGGAGCCTGCTTCAGATTCTGTGTCTCCCTCTCTTTCTGCCCCTCCTCCGCTCACGCTTTGTCTCACTCTGTTTCTCAAAAATAAATAAATGCAAACAAAAAATTTTTCAAAAAAGAAAAATAAAATGCAGCCCCTGCCCTCAAAGAAGGATTTCAAAGAAGACAAATAGGCAAATGATTTCTTACATTTGTAGGGAAATATGTGCATGATTCTATGGAATGAACGAAGAAGGGCTTCGTGGAGAATGTAATGCTTGAGTTCACACTTGAAAGAGGCTAAGGTTTCCAGATGGTTGAGGAATCAGGGCATTCCAGACATAGGACACGTGATGTACAAGTGCAGGTTGTTCAGTTTGACTCTGAAGCACATGTACATGGTGGGGGACAGTGGCAAAGGAGAAGGCTATCAAAATCACAAAGACCAGATCATGATCTGGCCCTGGCTTCCATGAGAACATGCAGACAACACTGGGTTTTACCCTGTGTACAAATAGGCCATTAGATTACTCATAGTACTGGAGAGAAATACAAGAATACATTTTTATTTTATTTATTTTTAAAAAAAAATTTTTAATGTTTATTTTTGAGAGAGACAGACAGAGTGCAAGTAGGGGAGGGGCAGAGATGGAGGGAGACACAGAATCTGAAATAGGCTCCAGGCTCTGAGCTGTCAACACAGAGCCTGACGTGGGGCTTGAACCCACAAACTGTGAGATCATGACCTGAGCTGAAGTCAAACACTTAACCGACTGAGCCACCCAAGCACCCCGCGAATATATTTTTAATTGAAGGGATGAGAATCCTCATCTGATATTAGTTCATGTCTTGACTGGTATTCATTGGGCACCAGGCTATAGTTACTTTTACAGACATCACCACATTCAATCTTCACATCAGCTCTTTGAGATAAATGATATTATGTTCACCAGATCAGCCAAAGGATGAAAAGGCAGACCCACTACTGTGACTTCTTCAAGTAGGAATCCACTTACACCTGGGTTAGAATTAGGGTTATCGTTAAGGAATGACCCTTCTGCTAAAGTCCACAGCAATGAGACCAGCATCAGAAACTGCCCAGTTTTGCTTTCCACCCTCAAGAGAGAGGTGAAAGAAAACTGTGAAGGGCTCAAAGAAAAGCAACAAATAAGATGAAATGGATGGAAAACAAGAAATTGGCACCTATTAAAAAAACCATAAGGGGATCCATAACTTTATAGATATCCTCAAATAGAGTAATTATTTCAGGGATGTTTTTCTTCTCTTCTTCCTTGGAAATCTGAAAAAGAGAAAATAGGCTTAAATAATACCAAGAAAGAGTTTTAAGATATAAGAAAGGGAATAAAAGTGATGTAATCCTTGGATGAGTACCTAAAATGGTTGTAGAACTACCATCCCTACAACTCTTCACAAATAATACAAGCATTTTAATAACAGCAAACATTTACTGAGCAATTACAATGTGCCAGAGACTCTACTAGTTGCCTTACATTATCAACATCATTATCAAGATCTCTTCCATCACCATCATCACCACCACCACCACCACCACCACCATCATCATCATCATTGTCATCACTTAGTGACTAATAGTGCCAGCCCTGGAGCCAGACAGCCTGGGTTCTGTAAAATGGAATGACAGATAATAGGGCAGTTATGCAGATTAATTCAGATGAGACATGTAAACCATTTAAAACAATGCCTGGCACATAGCGTTCTCCACAGAAGAATTTGTTTCATCATTACTTCCGTTGTATTTGCTAATATTCATCAGCGTGGACTGCAAGCCAGTTAAATGCTTTACATTCATTATGCTATTTAATCCTTATGATAAGCAGTAAGGACTATGTTCTACATTTCTTCTGAAATGTAGATATTTTGTTCCTGCAATATCCTGTAGATATTTTGAGTAAACGGAAGACTAGAAAGATGATGTAACTTGCCCTGGGTCATGTGGCTAGTGAACCAGGTATCTGGGCCCAGAGCTTGGGTCCCTATTACCTGTGAGGCCTCTGTTATCTGCTGCCAACTCTACAATTCTGTGAGAAGTATCATTCTCACCTATGCTCACAACGCACTTTGCATCATTATCCTGATGCCGACGTAGCATTGTCAAGTGCTTCCCTTATTGCATGTAGGTATTTTTGAAACCCACAGGAGTGTTATTCTCAGGTGAGCCTTCTAGTCCTCAGTTTAGAGAGATGTGCTAGCTGAAAACGCAGCAACTGGCCAAGGACAGACAGGGCCTCCTGCGGAATATGAATCTTCAGATTGTTACCAAAACAAGATGGCTTTGTTTGGTCCCCTTTTCGCCATCTTCTGCCAGTCCTGTGTGGCTCCGATTGACTAATAGCTCCCAGCTGTGTTGAGGTTGCTGTGTAATCCCAGTAACTATGGGTGTTTCCTTGGTGAACAGCAGAAAGTCTGGCCAGGAACTAGCAAATCATCATTTGAAATGACTTTTCAAAGTACATTTTCAAGCCCACGCATTGATCCCGGGTGGCTGTGCTGAGATTTGAGGAAAAGGAATGTTGTTGCCACTCCTGCTAATGTCTGCTTCAGTGAGTGTGTCTTTGCAACATGTGTCCTTCTTCTCAGTTGAGATAGCCATCACCAGTGACCTCTCTGCTTCTTGACTGGATCATGGAATATCATAGAGTCCTGGTTTTATTGGACCTTTTATGAATCGATAGCAAGAATCTTCTTATTAGAATAGAATTTATAATAAATTCAATTATACTTGGTTCAGAATCTGAATCTCTTGATTCCAGCATTCCCTAACAAAAGAAAATACCCATTCCACAAGAAGCCACTGATTTTAATCATATCTTCTCTCCAGTGTTTTGCTGATCTACAATCAGGCTAATTTCATTCTCAGGCTGAACGAAATTAGCCTTTCCCTGACTGCTTTCGCTAGCATGATATCTCCGTGAACCAACAATTATGTTCCTTTTTTTTCCTTTAGTAGTTCAAAATGAACATTAACATTTGGCATGCACTGTGCTTGGCACTGAGGGCAAAAAGATTCATAGGATACTGTCCTTGTACTCAAGAGGGCTGTAGTTTTGAGGAGTGGGAAAGACAGGTACCTGAACACATGGTTTCAGTTGAATATGGTGTCTTGGTAGACAGATGCGTAGAATGCAGTGGAAGCCCAGAGGAAAGAGATTCCAGGATGGATTTTTCAGGAAAGGACACATGAGCTGGCTCTTGAAGGATACACAAGTATTAACCAGTTAAAGGAAAGTGAAAAAGTGCCCCAGCAGAGAATATGGCATAGACAAAAGCATGACACTGTGCAGTCTCAGGGGTATGCTGAGGGCTGGTCTCCAGTATGAGCAGGATTCCATTCAGCCTAAAATGCATACAGAGACTTGGGGCTAAGAGGCAGGTAGGTGCCAGGCAAGGAATTTAGACTCTATTCTGAGCACCCACTTCGCTCATATCTAAAGAATGGAAAGCATTTCCCCATTCCTTTTATTTAGTTGATAATAACTGTATTTCATCCAGTAGACATTTATTGGATATCTCTTTTGCCTAAGGGTTCTTGCCTTCAGTGACTGACCTAGGAAAGAAGATACATGTGTAGTTATAATAGAAGACGCAATATGGTGAATGCCACAGCAGTGTTTTAAATAAAGTGCTGTGTTATGTAGACAAATGTGTGTGCAATTTCTAGGCTGCACAGTTAGGGAAAACTCAGAGGAAGTGCCACTTGAGCTGGACCATGAAGGATGAGCATGGTTTTAATTGGTAACTCTTCTAAGGATTGGCATGGAAGGACAGCCTTGACCAGAGCTTCTCAAACCTTCTGTGGAGAGAGGCCAAGTATTGTTCATCAATCATGGGCTGAGGCTTTTATAAAATAAAACAGAAATGAACTACTGAAAAAAAAAGATGTAAAAATTAGCATACAAGATACAAACCCATATTACTTAATATGAGATTCAGCAAGCATGAAAGCACTTTTTCAAATTGCTGTACAGGTTTTTAAATGCTTACTGTTCATTTCTGTTACTGATTTCATCATGGACCAGTAACAAGCGTTTACTCACCAAAGGCAGTTTGCATAGCTCCGGGCTGGACAGAAGGAATCTATGAGCAGAGGAAGAAGCCTTGAATACAAGGCTATTTGGAGAGTGACAAACTGCCTAGAGACTAGAGCTCAGAGTTTGGGGATGAGGCTGGGGGTAGTGGGAGAGAAAATGAAGGAGAAGGTGAACCCCCAAGGGCCTAGAGCACCATGCTAACTGAATTCTATAAGCAGTGAAGAGTGTGAACATGACTGAGAAAGGGAGTGGTATAGTTAGTTACATCTTCTTTAGGAGGCTTCAAAGCCATGGAAAAAGAAAGTGTCAGAGAAAGAAAAGAGAGGGGTGGGGGAACCTGGAAACCAAATTATTAAAATTACTTCAGTTATCCAGGTGACAAGTGATAAGAACCCGAACCAGACCAATCAAAGTGAAAAATAGAAAGGGTGGGACAGTTTGGAGGCTGGACAAGAAGGTAGGTAAGAAGACAGTGACTGATCGAATGTGAGGTAAGGGGAACAGTGAGGTTTTCAAGCCCTAGAGGCCAGAAATAAGGAAGCCAGGAAGAGGAGAGGCTTGTGGAGAAAGCAGATGTTTGCTTTGAATGTTATCATGTTTCTCTCACTACTGGGACTCCTACGTAAAAATGTCAGGTGTGAGATTTGAAGAGTTGAAGATGTGAATCTGGAGTTCAGGAGCAAGGTGAGGACCAGATAGTGTTGCATATCCACATGCATATCTACATCTGCATTCTTATCATCATCTGTGTAGAGCAACAGCCCACGCCAAGAGAGAAGGTGTGTTGACTAAGGTTGAGACTACAGAGCAGAGAGAGCAAAGGTGGAAACAGCATGTCAAGGAACATCTGCATGTTGGGGAGAAGAGTAAGATGCCAGTTACTCTTCTTAGCACCCTAATGGCTCATCACTCAGCACAAGGCATCCATAGCCACTAGGGGACAACATGGACAAAGCGCAGCCATCAAATACAGTCCTGACTTCTAGGCTACTTGAGCACAGGCATCTAACTCAGTCTTCACCGGATGACCATGAAAATGTTGAAATAACAAAAAGCTGTAAACAGTGAAAAACCATATGACAGCAGAAATTAGGGAATAGTGCTAGTGACGTGCAAGAAGCTTTGAAGAATATTTGCTAAATGGATTGTGATGAGCCCTTGTGAATGGTAGCACTAGCAACAACTCAAAAACCTCCCTAAGGAATGGCATTACTAGGAAGGAAGTGCATGAAACCCAACAGAATCAAACTGACATCCCCTACTTGGCGAGGTGGAGAGTAGACGCGAGAGCCCTAAAGCTGGTGGGAAGCAGATCACTTGACCTCCATTTTGTCACTGCCAAGCAGAAGCAGTTGAAAGTAGCAACACTGGGAGCAGTGGGGCTGGGGAGATCTAGATTTTATGCAGTGGCTACGACAAACAGAAAGCTGGAAGGGGAATAACACCGGGAAAGGGGCCAGCCCAGCCTTAGCTTATACTTGGCCTGAAGACAAGATGAAACAAATGCCAAGTGGCCCCATTGTGATGGCTTTGCCAAACAGTAAGAAATGATGTGGAGATGAAGTTCTCATGCTGCGACTGTCCACAGTTCCAACTCCTTCCCTACTGAGTTCCTGAGCTAAGTAGTAAATAGATTTAGTTCCACTATGGACACCAGTTCAAAATCTTCAAGGAGAACTCTAATAATAACAAAATGGTAAGTGAATACAAGAAAGGAGAGTCTATCCAGTCTGTTCCTAAACAGTTTTGTGGGGCCATCTCATCATTCAAGAATAGGAACACCCAAAAATGAAATGACGTGGGATCTATGAAATGATTCTGCAGTGAGATAGAGTAACAAGCATCCAAGATGTAAAGGCAGAAGGTGCCACTGGGCTAGAATATTTTCTTCAGAAAACACTGGATTTTTAGAAAACATCTGCTTTGTGTTCTCACAATTCAAAGAAACTTGAAGTATGTGAAATGAGACGTAGATTTAAAAGGGTCTGGCTAAGAAGCAAGCAGAAATAATAAGGGAGTTGAATGCAATAAGGAAAGATTATTTTAAAAACTAAAAATGCAATGCCAAAAGTGAAATCTACATTAAAAGTAGAAGGAACAGACTCAATCCAGTCCTAAGTCTAAGTACTAACATGAGTGGAAACTTGGAATTGTTATTCCAGACTGTAGAGGAAATAAAGAGATAAAAAACAAAAGAAAGCTGATCAATAAAAACAGAGCAGAGAGCTAACACACAGAGCCATGATCCATCCCCAAACGTAGAACCTTGGCACGTAGAAGTTGTGCAGTAAATACACGCTGTATGAGCCAATGATATTCCCAAAGAGGACCAAAAGGAACACATAAGCAATAATCAAAGTAACAACAACAACAACAACAACAACAACATAAACTGCACCGAGCTAAAGACTGGCCTAAATCTATGGATGAAAACAACTTCACTGAGTACCAAGCAAAAATAATGAAAAGAGGTAAGTGCCTTTTTACAGCTTCATGGAACGTTAACATCTCAGAAACAAAGAAAATATCCGAAAAGAATACCAGCAGACAAAAAACAAGCTATTATTAGAGACAAATTAATCTTACATTAGTTGTCAGAATGTTTGCAAGATCTGGGGGACAAGGGAAAGTTGTGACCTGAGAATGCTATACTCAGCCAAAGTACAAAGAGATAGAAAGACATTTTCAAATATCAAGAGACTTAAGTACTTAAGTACTCTTTTTGAAAATGATTTTGAGGTAAATATATATACACACATGTACACACACATACGTATGTAAGCACATATGCATAAATATTCCAGCCAATTAAGAAGAGAATCTGAATTCTTTAAGAATGGGAAATTCATGGCGTAGAAGAACTAGCAATGAACCTCAGAATTCAGTTAAACACAGAATCAGTTCTAAATAATTGTGGAAAATGCGTTTCGAAGAAAACTCAAATATCAAGAATAGTGCTTTGAAAAAGATGCACAATATTAAAATGTGAATTTAATGATAATAGTAATAAGCGGGGCCTAAATTCTCATGGTACCTCAAAAATGAAACAACAATCAAGAAGTTGTTACACATGAGGGACAGAAGTAAGCGAAAAGTGTGATCATTTGTACTACGTGCAACAGAGACAAATACTACTTCATTCCTGAAAATAACTAGAGAAAGAGAAGTTCAGTTGGGCTTTTAAAAAATTTAATCATGCCGGAATTTTTCTTTTTATGAGTTGCCTGCAAATTACAATGTGTTTTTCTAAAGATTCTTCTCATTCCTGTGTTGAGAGAGGACCATGGGGGCCAGGAGAGAGGCAAGGAGGCAGGGAGGCCAGGGAAGAGGCTACGGCAGCAGTCCAGGGGAGAGAGAAAGGTGTTTGCACTGGGAATAGGCCCGGCCACGGGAAGAGACGGTGGGTACATGGGAAGCCACGGGGGTTGGCCGGCCCACTAGGCATGAGCTATGAAAGAAAGAGGAAGCAAAGATGCCTGTCGTCCTGTGGCCCGAACAGCCCAAAGATTGGGGCTACCTGCTGCCTTTCACTGAGGTGAGGACTGGGGGAAAGCAGGGGGCTGGATCTGGGGCTCAGTTTTGAACCGTTAAGTTTATATCGCCTCTGTACATGCACACTGACGTGTGTAGGTCCCAGTTTCTTTATTCATAAAAACAAATTATAAAATGACGGTAAGTGGTAACTCAAAGTCATAGTTTAGTTCCACATCGGCATCCAAGAGAACAGACTCTTCTAACAAAGGTCGTCTTTGTTAAGTACATGAATCACTAGTTAACCTTGCCATGAGATGTCCCTTCAAGAACCGGGGGACTCCTTAAAAAGGAAGGTCTGCATCTTCTCTTGTCTGGGCAACACTGTTTCCACCATTTAGAGCAGCCAGCAACCTAACAGGTATTTAGGAAAATATTTTTTGCTATGTCAAGATACTGAGAACCACAGAGAAAATTTTTTATTGTTTCCATTGATTTATAATTTGTCATTTTATAAATACTGTATAAAAGTTTACCTCAATCCAGCATGTTTTTTTTAACTGTGCAGATTAACATAAAAAGTATATCTTGGTGGAACATGACTAAATGTTAAAAATAATGGGAGCTAATAATGTTTAATAAAAGAATCATTGTTCCCAGGCACGTATCCTCAAACACCCATTACATTTATTCATTGACACAATGTTTATTGGTGAATATCTCTATGCTTTATTCTATAGAATGTATGTGCTTTCTACAAAAACTGCTACTTAAATCTTTCTAATCTCTTCATTAAATTTTGAAGGAATAAGAGAAAACTGACTTACTTGTAGAGTTTATAGGTAAAGGAAGTCTTGAGTAACCGTAACCCAGTTAAGTGAAGACTTAAGGTTAATCAGAATACTTTCAGTGCCAAAATCACAAGATCGAGGGTCACAAACCACAAGATAACTGGTTTTTGTCAAGTGTATTCCTCCTAATGTCCTCACTGCTACAGATGAGTGTGTGTGTGCTTTCTGGTTAACCAGTTTTTTTCCCAGAAAATGAATTAACCAGAATACGTCATCCTCTGAGCATTTCAATTAGTCTTAAACGTCCCTTACATGAACATAATAAAACTATGTTTTTTTTTTTCTAGAAAGCCTGTAACATATATTTTTACTAGGGAAACATAGCTTTATGTATAATAAGTTCTCATTAGTTTGGATGTATTGCATAATACAAAACAGATGGACATATTTATAAGAATATTTGCAATAGGAATATACAATAAAGATCATGTTTGGCCCTTTGTTATAAATGAAAGCATATATTTAAATACAATAGGAACTTACTTGTTAAGGATGTATCTCGCTGAGATACAATACACAGTCTATAATAATAAATATTTCTGTTCCATCCCACAGTAACTTTTTCAAGTGCTCCCCCACTTGCCCCTTGCTTCCAAGAGTATCCATTCTGACAGGCCTCTTCCTGTTGTGAATTTCCAAATATTGGTGGGCTGGCTAGATGACAGATAATAAATTATCTGCCCATATTTATCTGCAAGTTCTAGACTTGAAAACTAATAGTGCTACTATTCTAAAAATGTCTTTGTGCCCAGTAGTTCTGGATCAAAACGCTAGCACATATTTTCACTTCTCAAAATCAGAAACTACTGGTTCATGTTCCTTAAAAATACCAATGACACGCAGAACCAAAATTTGTTTTTCCACAGATAAAAAGGAAGGGAATATACTATATACCCACCAGAATGGCTAAAAATCTTTTTTAAAAAGCCACCAGTGTCAAGTGTTGGTGAGGATATAAGCAAATGAGACTTGCTTATACACTGCTCATGGAGATGTAAATTGGAAAAAACACCTTAGAAAACTGTTTAGCAGTATCTACAACAGCTGAGTGTATCCAGGATTCCTACCCAACAGAAATACACACACATCTGCTCCAAAGACATGTTCAGGAACACTCCTGGCGCCATGATTCGTAATAGCCCCAAACTGGAAACAGTGCCATTGTAGAGTGGATAAATTACGACTAAATCATAGGATTGAATATCATTAGAGCAGTGAGAGAGAATAAAGGGCTGCTCCACAGCTACATAGGGAACCTCACAGGAGTTATGTTGAGCCAGAGAAGCCAGACAGAAAAGAATACCTACTGTGTGATTCCATTTTTATGAAGTCCAAAGCCAGACAAACCTAATCCATGCTGATAGAAGTCAGAATAGGAGGTCACCTTTGGCAGGAGGAAAATAAATTCCAGAAGGAGCCCTGGGGGGCTGTGGACATACAGGTGGTTACATGGGGTGTTCACTTTTATTTTTTAATGTATATTTTATGTATTTTGAGAGTGAGAGAGAGAAAGAATGAGAAGGCGTGTACAAGCAGGGTGGGGGCAGAGAGAGAGAGAGGGAGAGACAGAATCCCAAGCAGGCTCTGTGCCATCAGCACAGAGCCCGATGCGGGGCTCGAACTCACAAACCATGAGATCATGGCCTGAACCAAAATCAAGAGTCAGACACTTAACCAACTGAGCCACCCGGGCTCCCATGTTCACTTTTAAAGTTCATTGAGCTCTACATTTAAGAATCATATACTTTACTAAAAGTGTGTTATAATTAAATTTTAAAAGCTGACCCCAGGGCACCTGGGTAGCTCAGTTGGTTAAGCGACTGACTCTTGATTTCAGCTCAGGTCATGATCTCGTGATTTGTGAGTCCGAACCCTGCATTGGACTCCCTGCTGACAGTGCAGAGCCTACTTGGGGTTCTCTTTCTGTCTCCCTCTCTCTGGCCCTTCTCTCTCTCTCTCTCTCTCTCTCTCTCTCTCTCTCTCAAAATAAATAAACTTAAAAAAAATAAAAGCTGACCCCCCAAAAGAAGAAAGGGATAGCATATTAATTGGAAAAAGCATATTCCTTCTCTTACTCTCACCCCAAATTTTACTAAGTTTTTTTTTCCTTCCATTGGCACACATAATAGAAATAGTCTTCAAGCTAGAGAGCACATTACAGGATGATAATCATATATAGGAAAAGAAACAACATCGGCATAAGAAAATTAAGACCTAAAATCCCTAGGTTCTTACATGATGCTGAATCCAGACACAGCAGACAAACATAATATTCTAAGAGAAAAGTAAGCATTTTACAATTCTGTAGCCTCCCTACCAAGGGCATTAATAGGTCTCCTAAAAAGGACCCCTTTTTATCATTTTTACTAATTATTAGCAAAAAAATTCTGCAGTGATGTTAGACCAGTTATTTAACAAAACCTACTGAATCAAAAATTGCATTTTGTGGGGCTCCTGGGTGGCTCAGTCGGTTAAGCATCCGACTTCAGCTCAGGTCATGATCCCACAGTCCATGAGTTGAGGTCCCATGTCAGGCTCTGCGTGGACAGCTCAGAGCCTGGAGCCTGCTTCAGATTCTGTGTCTCCCCCTCTCTCTGCTCTGCCCCTGCTCACATTCTGTCTCTCTCCCTAAAATTAAATAAAACATTTAAAAAATTTTTTTAATTGCATTTGGTCAAGATCTGTAAGTTATTTGTATGCACATTAAAGTTTGAGAAGCCTTGCTTTCCATAACTTGCAAACTGGTCTCAAAGATAATATTTCATTAAAATATAAAGGAATTGTTTTAAAACTTTTGAGAAAAAAAGAACTCATTTTTGCTTATTTCAGATTATAAAACTCATGAGTTCATTATATGAAAATTAGAAAATATAGAAATTAAAAGGGGCACCTGGGTGGCTCAGTAGGTTAAGCGTCCGACTTCAGCTCAGGTTATGATCTCACAGTCCATGAGTTCCAGCCCCACATCACACTCTGTGCTGACAGCTCGGAGCCTGGAGCCTGCTTCAGATTCTGTGTCTCCCTCTCTCTCTGCCGCTCCCTGCTCCTTTCTCTCTCTCTCTCTCTCTCTTTCTCTCTCTCAAAAATAAACATTAAAAAAAATAAAATTAAAGAAAACAGTTATCATCCATAACTTCACAACCCCAAAATAACCATGGCTATTAATGTTTTGTTTTCTCCTGCATATTTTTCTTTGCATGTATATAATGTACATGCATACACAATGGAGATAATACTGTATAGACATGCTTTTATATCATATGCTTATCACTTAACATTTCTTAGTGGTAACTTTCTGTCAGTAAATTTTTATTGAACACCAACTATGTATCAAGCAAGCACTGCTCTGCTGCAGTTACATAAGGGCTCTTATCCCATACACCTTACTTTCTAATGGAGCAGAGAGATAATAGAGATAAAGAAATAATAATACATTTGTAAACAGTGATAAGAATGAAGAAAATCAAACAACGATGAGCTAAGAGGTGACACAATGGTTTTTTTTTTTACTTTTTTAATAACCTATGCTCGTTATCTGAACCTCTTTGATTCCTTTAGGGTTGACATGTAACTTTTAGCCTTATCAAAAACTGTGATATTTGGTATATTTGATATGCTATTTGGTTAAGTTGAGAGTTCTATATTGTACTTAATTGAGTTACATATCACTGGAAATGTAACAGGTTCCCTTGAACTTCTTCAATGTCATTGCCTTGTCAATGTATTGATGAAAGTTTGAAAATCAAGACTAATGATAACAGTGGCACAGCTGTTACCTTACATGCCACATAATCTTGTTTCTGTTGTAATCCCATATTCCTCTTAACCCAGCTCTAGAATACAACCTCCATGTCACTTTGATGACAGCTAAGTATTGCTCCCGCATTCTCTAGTATTTTCTGCAGTGCTTATTTCCCCAGTCTAGACTGGTCTGTGAAAGTCTGTCCTCATCTATAAAAGGCATTAGAAGCCAGTGCTCTGCAGTTTGGTATCTCCAAGAATCATAGAATCTCAGAATTGAAAGGTACCTCAGTGCTCACCCCCAAACCCATTTCCCAGCATTAAGTATCCTGGAAACCTGAGGAATGATCCTACTCCAGACATCAGGAATGATGGGGAAGGGAAAATAGAAGCTGAGAAGGATAATATCCTGAGAAGGAAAATATCCTGAGAAGGATAGCACTGTGTGGTCAAACTTGTCTGTCTGATTCATAGCCCAGTGGGAAAGGATTCTAGAAGACTCCGTTCACCCCTTCCTCCTACCACCTATAGCTGTGTATCTCACAGAGTTGCATGAGCACGTTGAACTATACTCCAAGGAATCCCATTTTCCTACAAGATCATGGGGTTCTTACCAAGAACACACATTAGAAAAAAAACATAGTCCCGAGGGGCACATGTACGATAATTCCTGGAATTAACTGCCCACCAAATGGTGGTGACTTTATGCTGCTTAGGACTTTCTCTCTCTTTGTTTCACATTCACATTAATATATTTGTATTCAAATGAGGGAATTTTGCCCTTGTTTGCAGCAAGGGTATCAGGAACAAGAAATTAATATTATATAGCCCTGCCTAGAGTAAAACTGTGTGGAGCTTCTTTGTGTAGTGGTTGGTCTATGCCTAAAGAAGCCTGCCTAAAGCTTGGCTTTGTATTTTCAATGACAGTACTGTCATACAGGCACTCCCAATGAAACAGTGATGGAAGTATGCTTAAGTTAACATGCACTTAGTTGTCCCTAACGTGTCTCACTTGATGATAATGGCGATGATGATGATGATACCAGCTGACATAGATTGCCAGGCTCTTTCTCAACCAATTCCATGTAGTATCTCATTTACTCTTCACAATCACTCAAAGTAGGAACTAGTGTTATCTTTATTTTAGAGCTGAGGACACTGACATGCAGACAGGCTAAGTAACTTGCTTGAGGTCAGATATCTGAGCATGGGGAAGGGAGGATCGGAACCAGGCTATCTGACTCCAGAGCACATGATATTAACTACTACTCTCATTTGCACACATAAAAATGTTTCAGATATTCTTCCCACTTCTTTTTTTTTTCGTTTACTTATTTTTTTAATTTACATCCAAGTTAGTTAGCATATAGTGCAAAAAGGATTTTAGGAGTAGATTCCTTAATGCCCCTTACCCATTTAGCCCATTCCCCCTCCCACAGCCCCTGCAGTAACCCTGTTTGTTCTCCATATTTATGAGTCTCTTCTGTTTTGTCCCCCTCCCTGCTTTTGTATTATTTTTTTCTTCCCTTATGTTCATCTATTTTGTATCTTAAAGTCCTCATGAGTGAAGTCATTTGATATTTGTCTTTCTCTCACTAATTTCACTTAGCATATTACCCTCTAGTTCCATCCACATAGTTGCAAATGACAAGATTTCATTCTTTTTTATTGCTGAGTAATACTCCATTGTGTATATGTGTATGTATACACACACACACACACACACACACACACACCACATCTTCTTTATCTATTCATCTGTCGATGGACATTTGGGCTCCTTCCATACTTTGGCTATTGTCGATAGCATTGCTATAAACATTGGGGTGCATGTGCCCTTTCTAAACAGCACACCTATATCCCTTAGATAAATGCCTAGTAGTGCAATTGCTGGGTCATAAGGTAGTTCGATTTTTTTTTTTTTTTGTATTCTTCCCACTTCTTAATGTAAATAGAGTCCTTGGCTGTAATAAACCTATCTATGTCTTGATTGGGATATTGTCATTCTTTATTGTTTAACTACCTTCTCGGTCCACCTGGCATAGTTATAAGTTATTGTGGGAAAGTATTATGTGGAAATACCTTTGGGAAAGCAATTCAGAAGATTTCTGATCAGGGAGACATGGAGGACACAACATGTTCATGAACTATTGTTTTCAGCTGTTTCCACTTGCACGCTAAGTCACAGAGAGCTCAAGTATCAACTTCTGAAAGGAAGAGTTCTGAAGATCACATATTCTCTGCGCTTGCAGTCATTGTTAACAAGTTCAAGCTGATTATTTTGTTACCTAAGAAATCTGCTAGGTGTACCGTGACAGAAAATGCTTAAGAAATGCATCGCCACTACTACGTTTCTGGATTTTGCACATCTCTCCAGGGGCCCATTTGCATACTGCTTTCCCATTCGTATGTGCGTTGAATTCATTTTATCATTCCATGTGTTAAAACAATTAAAATTGACAAAATCTACACAGAGGGCACTCTTTGTCAGCAGAGCGGAGACCAGTCCATTTGTGAAACTGTGTTCATGCAGAACCATCACTTATTTAAAAAGATCCTGTGTGTGTTTCCTGTTTATCATGCAGAAAATGTGTCACATACCCTGCAGAAGTAATTAAAATAAGGAGTTGTGTGTGTGCATGTCGTTGTAGGCTAAAGGTAAAGAAAGACAGTGGCTAAGACACCAAGCTACGGGGGAACTAGATGATGCCAAGATCATCGATGGGCTCACTGGAGAAAAAGCCATCTACAAACGCCGGGGTGAGCTGGAACCACAAGTAAGTAATGGTGAACTAGTAGCCTCAGGTAAATTTCAGTCTTCTTTACAGACAAATGCTTTCCAGAATTGCCATCTTTATCAAAACACCATAAACCCTGAATATGGCAACCTGGTCTCCTGCCAGGGCCTCCCACCAGCAGAATCCACCAGAAGCTTGCAGCTGAGCAAGAGGCTGATGCTTGTCCCTGCAGATCAGCTCCCAGGACACAGAGCAGGGTGCCTCTGGGGGGAGGGGAAACTGAAGACACTCAGTGTCCATGAATCCTGGAGGACTGTGCGAGTAAAAGCCCTGGAACACTCTTGGTGGTTTTCTGCTATCCTATTACTTCAAAGATCTGTGCCCATCCCAAAACTGAAGAAAATTTTAGAAAATAAGAAATTCTCTCTTAAATAATTCCAATTGTAGCATGTAAAGCTTTAGACAACCATAATATTAAAGTATTTGCAGTCCCATGGCAAAAAAAAAAAAAAAAAATGGCAGCAGTTGAAATACTGAGTCTCTTGGAGGGCCCCATGACTTCCTGTATTCCTGAATAACCAAAATTGCTGAGTAGCCACTGAGAGCTGGGGGTGCAGTGACTGGTGGGGAAAAGCAGTCACTTACTCCATTTAAATGTTTATTCAGAGAGGATCTTTTGGTAATTTGGGCAGTACTCACTTCTGTGTCATTGGCATGAGTCAACAACTACTTTCTATACTGACTCACTGCGGTCAACAAATGTGTTTAGATATATCTGAATTGTGAGTGGTCCTGGAATCATATGTGGCTCTGTTCTTAATTTAGGCAGACACAAGTTTTTAAGAAATATACTGAATTCTGTCTGAAATCACTGCACTCCAATACCCACACAATCTTTTTGAAATTACTAATTCTGCTCATTAGCCTTCATACCTGACAGCAAGCATATAACAACAGAATAATCTGGAACTTTTCTTCTTCCTTTTTTCCTATAAGTAAAACCGACAAACGTACTTTTGTTTTTAATTCTGCAAATTGGCAGGCATGAGTCCACAAACTGAAACTTAAAGGAGCTTTATGTTTTAATTGACAGTTGTTGCTAAATAGCAGTTGGATGCCACTTACATGCTTTAACTGCCAAGAAAAGGAAAGAGAAGTAGAAATGCAGCGACTGGAAGGAAGCAGAAACTGAAAGCTTGTAATGACAAAAGACACTGATGAAATCTATTCCCTCTGTTCTTTGCCAGACGCCCTCTCACAGAACCTTGTTTTAGGAATCGAACATTTCTCACAGGCTGTGTGGAAAATGATTTGCAGGACACTACATAAAAGGCACTAGCAGAATCAACGTGGCCTTCCAAAACAACTCAATCTTGCTAGTGTAACTGACTCCGAGGCATGACATGAAAATGACATGTTGGGGTTTGTATATCTTTCCAGATTATTATTTTTAAGAATAACAGCCTCAGCAAGGCAGTTTTACTAGACTAGGTTAGGCCTTGGAAGGCCCATATTCTAAAGGAAAATCTCTCCCATATGGCCCCAGCACAAATGTGAAATTCCATCTACTGAAATACAGTCCTTTCCACCTGCCAGCACAGCCTCGAGCCACACCCAGCCTCCAGCTGATCTGCCTGCCTCATGGCCGGCACGCCGGGGCCGTTGTGGGACCCTCAGAACTCCAACCAGGGGTGGTTTCCTGGTTCACGAGGCTTTTCTGTTGTTCCTCCCTCAGCTGGGCAGCCCCCAACAGAAACCCAAGCGCCTGCGCCTGGTGGTGGATGTGTCTGGCAGCATGTACCGCTTTAACGGGGTGGATGGCCGGCTGGAGCGTTCAATGGAGGCCGTGTGTATGGTCATGGAAGCCTTCGAGAACTACGAAGAGAAGTTCAAGGTATGGCATGAACTGAGGATGATGAGGGGTGCCACTGACCACTTATGCCCACGGGTCACTCCGGGTTAGGGCACGGTGGTGGAAAGGGGGATGCAGGCTCCACCGGAGTGAACAAAAATCTTCATCTCCTCATCAGCTCACTTATCAGCACGGAGGAAGAGAGCCTTTTGTTTCCTCTGCCCTAACCATCAGAAAACGATAATACCAGAATTCAAAGAACCCATTATCAGAAGAAAGCACTGCACTTTGCCAGTGTGTGATGTTAGCCATAATGTTAGGGGCAATAAGCAGGCATTTAGAAATACCACAGATCGGGGCGCCTGGGTGGCTCAGTCGGTTAAGCGTCTGACTTCGGCTCAGGTCATGATCTCACGGTCTATGAGTTTGAGCCCCGCGTCGGGCTCTGTGCTGACTGCTCAGAGCCTGGAGCCTGTTTCAGATTCTGTGTCTCCCTCTCTCTCTTCCCCTCCCCTGTTCATGCTCTGTCTCTCTCTGTCTCAAAAATAAATAAGCGTTAAAAAAAATTTTTTTTAGAAATACCACAGATCTCTTCCACAAATTTCTAGAACCGCCATCCTCATCCCAGTTTCCTCCACAGCCCATTCTTCCCCATCACCGAGCAGACAGCCTTCCCAAGGGTTGAGGACACCCTCAAAGAGCACTATTCTCAGCCTTGCTTTCCCTTTCCATGTGGGCGAAGATTAAACAGTAATAGATGACCCCCCACTGGGAATGAAGACAGCAACCCTGGGAGAAATGCAGTTGCCCATTCCAACTGTGTCCATTTTGCTGCACCCTCCTTCAGAGGCCTGAGTGTGGAAAGGGGATCCCCTAGAGCCATGTGACTGCCCAAGTTGCCCATCGGTCCACTCTTAATCGGCCACAGGAGCACCTGCACTTCTGGCCCTTTACTAGAGCAAATAACACAGTCACGTGCTGGGTAATTGTTATCAAAAGCGCAGGGGGCAGAAATGGTATATGTGCAGACATGTATAGAGGGTGCTCAGTCTATCCATAGGTATTCTAGATCATGTGCAGGATCCAACATGTCCTTCAGAAATAGGCAATCGTAGATCATTATTTAGCTTGACATCCCACGTAGAGGATTACTATCTGTGTATTATGGTCTCTATTATCTTTTTACTTTAAAGATCTGTGCCGGAATGCACAGCAAGCAATAGATCAATCTAACCCATCATTGCGTTTACTTCAAGCCCGTTTTTGAGCTCCAACTCTCCCAGGGTCCCTTGCATGAAGCTCTGTGTGAGAGATTCCTTTTAGAATTAAGTGGTAGGAAAAGGCCCTTTGGTCAGGGAGTGCTGTGGGTTGCCAGGCTCTGTACAAGTTCAGGATACAAATACAAATAGGATGTAGACTTTCATGGTAGGGAGCAGCTTTGTTTCCTTCCCAGAATGAAGAACAGGGTTGTGATTAGTGAAAACCATGGAACTGTTCAAGATTCCCTCTTGGTTTCCGTTGCCAGAAAGGTCAAAGCCAAAAATCAAAGACCACTCTGGCAGCTTTATGTCCTGTGGCTTGTGCACTAGTATTCAGCCTTTTCCTTCCCCTGACCCTCCCTCCCTTCAGATGTAAGTGTGTCTCCATTTTAATTTTTTGTTTTTTTATGTTTTATGGGTCTCTGGGAAATATTTATTTTAAAATATTTTAGATCTTGTATAGTAGGAGTTTGAGTATAATTCCTAAATCACTTGGACCATGGATGACCAGCGGATGGTTAAACATCTATCCATCACATCAGCATAAGTCTCATTGAATGTTTTGAAACCCTTGGGTTCTACTAATATTTGGATCAGCCCATCTGCCTCTTTTGTGAGTCTTGAAGGTCAGCGTTCCTTAGCTTCTTTTGAGTTATATGGAAATTGTGATCCATTATAGATGGTAACCAACATATCACTATTAAAATTGGTATACATACGCACATGATCTAGAATAAAATTTCCAGTTAGAGGATTTTTATGCCTTTGAGAACAGAACTGCTCTGATAGGTGAGACTACTTCTTCTAAGTTTTTAGGAACATTTTTAGGAGCTAACCAAGAAATTGGTTGACTCAGCTCCCCAGGACTGTGTAAAGAATTAGACAGAAGGTAGAAGGTGGCAAAGCTAATACGGAAATCTGAGAACCATTCCAACAGCCTGCAGGTGGATGATGTGACTATCAGGAAGCGTGTTGAATATTTCATTTCATCTCACACAGCGGAGTGCACAGAGAGATTGGTATTTCTCCAGTTCTCACTGTTAAAAGGCTGGCATTTGGGACAACATTAATGAGACTGGACATGTCACACCAAAAAGAAACAATATCAAGGAAAATCAGCCTTTCACAAGCTGTTGTTTTGTTTTGTTTCTAATTGACGGTTACAACCCAATTGTGGCCATATAAGTGGATTTTAATAAAATTACAAACATAAATTGAGCACTTGCTAAGAGGATAGTACTCTGCTAGGTACAGAGTTCCCTGCCATCCTTGAGGATGCCTAGTGAGGGAGACACATAAAAAGTACCAATTCTGATAGAACATTCAATGAAAATGTGCAGTAACAGAGGCACATAGAAAGCATGCTCATCTCCAGACACCCCACTTCAGCGCATATTTTGCTCATAGTCTCGAAATCCCACAATAGTGTAAATAATTTCCTCAGTCTTTATTAGTAAAACCACAGATATATTGAGAAGATAACCATGGTAATATGTGACTAACAAATCCAGTCAATATTTAGAGCAAGAAATTATAGCAAGACACCAAGATAAGATAAGCTTTATTCAAGGTTTGAAGTGTCTTTATTGTTTTTTTTTATGCTATTAGATTCTTATTTTTTTTTAATATTTTATTTTATTTTTTGAGAGACAGAGCACAAGCAGGGGAGGAACAGAGAGAGAAGGAGACACAGATTCTGAAGCAGGCTCCAGGCTCTGAGCTGTCAGCACAGAGCCTGATGCAGGGCTTGAACCCATGAATACGAGATCATGACCTGAGCCTAAGTCGGACACTCTACTGACTGAGCCACCCAGGCGCCCCTATGCTATTAGATTCTTAATAGCACTTTTATGAAATGGATTTTGTGCATTTTCTTGTACTTCTAAACATACTCCCTACCTTCACTATAGTTCCTTTAGAACTTTTTTAAGAGCATAGAAAGTCTCCACTGCATTAAAATCTTTCCAAGAAAAGACATCAATATTTCACAAAACAAGCTCTGTGAGGAAAAATGGCATTCGGGCGAGTATCTCGAGGGCTGGGGAGGGACAGGAGACGGGGAGAGCATAGGAGTCCTGCTCCTGCAAAGTCATTACCATGTCCATGGACTTCAGAATTCACAAGTCACTACTCAGTCTCCCCAGTCCTCAGACAGGAAACTGAGACCCAGGAACATTAAGGATTTTTCCCAAAGTCAGAAGGCTGTTGGAGACAGGACTCGTCTCCTGTTTGTTATTCCCTTTTGGTATTTTGATTTGTTTTTAAAATTTCCCCTTTTTATCCCAACTTTTTTATTCTGAAAAAATTGAAACCTACAGAAAAGTTGAAAGAGAAGTAAAATGAACACCCATATGCCTCTACTTAGATTCGCCAAATGTTAATATTTTCCCTTGTTTGCTTTATGTTTCTCTCTAAATATATACTGTCTTCCTTCTTCTAAATCATTTAAAAATAAATCATAATGCTTTACTTCTAAATATTTTATTATGCTTCTCCTAACAGTAAGGACATTCTCTAGCACAACCTCAATACCATTATCACATCTAAAAATATTATCAGTAATTTCATAATATCTTCTAGTCTCCAGTCCAAATTCACTTTTCCCAACTATCTCAAAGGTGTCTTTTTTTAAATGAAGTAATTAACATACAGGGTTATATTGGTTCCAGGTATACAATATAATGATTCAACAGCTCCATGTATTACTCAGTGCTTACCACAGGAAGTGTCTTTTCTAATTGGTTTCCCCCCCCACAATCCAGGATCCAAAATCCACACTTCATTTTTGGTTGTAATGTCTTGTTAGCCTCTTTTCACCCAGAGCGGCCACGTCACATCCACTGCCACTACCATCTTTGCTTGTCCTGATGCTTGCTCTTGAGAGTTCAGAACAGTTGTTCTGCAGAACGTCCTTTATTCTGGATTCATCTGGCTATTTTCTCATGGTGCCACTTACCTTATCCCAACATTCCGTATGTTTCCAGAACTCCCGACAGCTTTCTCCCCTGCACTGGGTGCACTGGAAACTTTGTATAATCTTCTCACCACCCCTGCCAACATGTCTGAGTTTAGAGTGGCCACTGGCCACCCAGTCTCTGCTGGGGTCTCTCCAGCCTCCTTTGTAGAGTGTATGAAAAAAGTGGGGTGGAGCCACCTGACATTCTGTGAGAGCGTTGGGGTAAATGTGTAGAAGGTTCAAAAAGGAGCGAAAGTGAAGCCCTCTACGTAAGCCTCTGACCCCTCTCAGCTCCCACTTACCCCTCCGGTGTGGACTTTTTTGTGGTGTCTTCTCAGAGATATTTGATGCGTGTACATCAAATGGCAACATTCCGTTCACTGTGTTCTGTATCTGTACACCATCTGGTCACATCCAACTCACTCTATCTGTGCTTTCATTTTCCCATTTGTGAGAGACGCATAAGGACTAGGAATAACTAATGAAAGTATGTAATTTTCTCAGCAAACATAAAATGATGCATGAACAAATGACAGTTTTAGGAGTTCCTGGTGAAAAATTTATATTCCGTAGCCCAGGATGGCATCGCATGTGGTATCTTTAGGAATTCGGCAATGTGCTCGGAGACTTCCTGCTCCGCAGTTCCAGATGGCTTCTAGCATGGTCTTCTTGCAGTTGGATCCCTCCTTTGTAAAGGTGTCTAGTCTATATTTGCTTTGAAACCTTCAGAAGCCACCGACCTGGCCCAGTGATCTGGACTCTTCCCCAAAACCTCTCTTTTGGCATCTGTGTTGTATCTTGTTTGGCTTGGGCTCAGCTCCCAGGCTCTGGGTCATTACAGTCCAGGTCCAGGAGGCTCATTTGGAGTCAGCCTCCACTTTCTGTCCCATCCTAGCATGAGCCATGCCAAACCACAGGGACCCTTGAGTAAGAATTACTGAGAAGAAAAGGTAATTCAGTGGCAGGACACATTTCAAAGCCATCTGGAGTTTTTAAAGTTTCTCATAATTGGTCTACCAATAGAATTCAGTTATTCTCAGAAACAGCATATATAGTCTGGTCTCTTAAGATGAAAGTGACATTATTTGCTAATAATCATCATAAACTCCTCTAGTCTTATAAGCAGAAAAATTTTTAATGTTCACAGAGCACTGAAACATGGGGGTGAAAAGTGGAATGGTAACTGTTGTGCGAACCGTTTTATTTCAGTCAAGAAACATTTTTTCCTTTATCTCATGCTTTCTTGTTTGTTCCTTGTGATTCCTGCAAGCCCATGGGAATGTTTTACTAAAACCCTGAAGTAGACCTCCTTTTCAAAAGCTCTTCATGCCTTTATTTTTTTCCTTCAAAGCACTCCATAACATCAAGAGTTAGGTGACTGTCTGTCCACTGAGCACTCAAGTGGCGAGTCCAGAAAAGAGACAGATTTATTTAGTTTTTGAGAAATGGGACTTTGAAAAGTAGTGCTCAATTTTTTCTTTCTTTCTTTCTTTCTTTCTTTTTTTTTTTTTTTTGGTGGAGAATAACTCCTATTTTAAGGCCATGGTTTCCTAACAGTGTAACAAGGAATGCTTGAAGGGTGTTGGGGGTTTGATGACGAGCAGACAGGACTTTTTACCCTTTCCCCTTCCATCTCCAATTAAACCAAAACAATTCCATTTATATTACTTTTGTGTAATGTTTCATAATCTGGGCTTTTGTGCAGTGTTTCCATTGGAGAAAGACCTTCACTAGAGCCAGTACTGGATTGTTATTTCTTGTAGACTCTGAGAGCTTTCATTTTAGAAAAGACTTCATCAATCCTCAGGTAGATTCATTCCTTTGACAAGAGAAAGCAAGGCACAGATTTTCCTATGAGAAGTGAAGCAGACTTTTCCAGTCTGTTTCACCATTGACTTTTCATAGAACCTTAGGAGCAGGAATGGTCTTGGCAATTATTTTCACCAATTTCTTTGTTTTACAAATGAGAAAAATCAGGATCCAGAGAGGTAACATGCTTTGCTCAAGGGCACACAGCTACACTGTAAAAAAAAAAAAAAAACAGGACTTCTGACTCCTACTTCCGGGCCCTTTCTTAAGAAGTTGATGTTTTATCCCTGTTTTTTTGCAACCATTTTACTTCTGCCCAGTCAGTATTTTTACAATGCTGTAATTCAGAAGCAAATGTACCATTTACATAAAAGACTCTATCTTTTCCTTCCCTTAGCACTTCATCGTCCAAGTGAGGTATAGTAGGCATAACTTTTCTCAAAGATATCTTGGTCAGAAAGGCTGGGTTAATTCTCAGAAGGATGTGAAAAGATATGATTCACAAAACTAGCACCTGCTGGGAAGATTCCTTCTATCAAAAACTTAGCTCTGTGTCTGTAATTAACCTTTTCCCCATGCCTCAGGAATGTTTCACACATTTAGAAATGGAAACCATTTATCTTATCAGGCTTAGGCTTTGAATAAACTCTTCTTGGTACATGGAGATAAGACCCAAGAAAGGGGTACAGAGTTCTCTGAATCCATTCACAGTGAAACAAGAATTCAGAATTGACCCAGTTGTTGCTATGGAAGTACTGGCCAAAGAGACTGGGGAGGGGGATAGGGAATGATTATTTCTCTACAGAATCAGAGCACCTGGGTTTGGCTTCCACTACATCTCTGAGCTTAGGAAAGGCTGTTGACCTCTCCAAGCATTAATTTCTTCATTTGTAAAAAGAGGTAAATAATTCCCACCACAAAGCTTGTGAAGAGAATCAAGATGAGTTGAGACATGAAGAACTGTACAAACATTGACATTATACTCATTAAATGTATTGTCCTATACTTTCAGTGACCCTGTGAGGTTAGATAAAACAGAGCTTATTCCTATTTGCCAGAGAGGTTAAGTGACTTCTAAGCATATAATGTTAGAGGTCATTTAAACCAGCATTATTTACAAGATAGAAACAAGATTTACAAAAGTTAAGTGACTCGTGCTAGGTCAAAGAGGTTGTTAATATCAGAGCTAAGCCTAGAATCCTTGACCTTCAGAACATTATTTTTTTGTTAAGTTTATGTATTTTGAGAGAGAGCAAGAGAGAGGGGGAGAGAAAGAATCCTAAGCAGGCTCCATACAGTCATCACAGAGCACAACTCAGGGCTCGAACTCTTGAACCGAGCCATGGGATCATGACCTGAGCCGAGGTCAAGAGTTGGCTACTTCACCAACTGAGCCACCTAGGTGCCCCAGAACAGTATTCTTTTTACGTTGACTTCTAAGATACAAAGAAAGGTTAGCTAGCTACTACTATAGCTTATCGGCTCACTAACACCTTAGGGGTTCTGTTGGCACTTTCCCTTGACCCTTTTGATCACATATTCATCTTCTAATCCTTTGCTGCCCACTGTCAGTGGTGCCCCCTTAGAATGGTGTACTTGGATTTGTAGGAGATTAAAATTTCACACATCATCAGTCTTCAGAAATAGCCTCAGACAATTGTCTCATACCTAGTTATAATGTGGATGCATAATAAAGCATAGCCTTTCCTAACTAGCAGATGATTATCCTTCCCCACAGAAATCTAAACATAAATCTCACTTGTTAAAAAAAAAAAAACAAAACACCAGTAGCTCTTTGTTCTAAGCAGACATTTCTTTGCAACCTAACTATCACAAATCAGCCTTCTTATTTCCTAATACATCTTTGTGTCTTAGACTGAAACTCAGCATTCATTTTCATTTGTAAGACCTTTCTCTAAGTGAATGAGATTTTCAAAAGAAAATATAGCAAAGGGGCATTTAAACAAGTTTCCAAAGCAAAGAAGTATTAAAATTGATCTTCTCTAGTCAAAGTTTTTCTTACTACTGTGGTTTATTATTTATGTTTATGCTGCAATGCAAGACCCCACAAAGACTTATGGGAGGCCGTGAGAAGCGGTCATTTTCGTGACCATAAAATTTTGAGCTGCTCAAAAAAGTTATGATCTGAATGTTAGGTGGTTTGGTAATGACAGTGAGGCTCTTGTTTAGTGACTTTGTGATTCCTCCACAGATGCATGCTTGAGACCCTGTCAAGTCTGATTTGACGGTGGTCACAGCAGAAACAAACCAGACTGGGTGAACAGAAGGATTAAGTATCAGAGAATGGAAAAGAAGGAGTTTATGTACCTTTTTTCCTTTAGCCCAGCCCGTTTTGAGGATTAGCAAATCTCTGCCTGTAAAACGTGTTGGGATCCTTGGATAGCAGATACTAGATAATTATGACATAGAAATATTGTTTTTGATGGAAGCTTACACTGATCTACAGTAACACCAGGGAATGTTCCACACTTGGATGTGCTTTGGATTCCTCTCAAGCATTTTATTTACTTTGGGCACAGAATAATCCCCAAGCCTGTCTGGAAAATGAAAACCAGAGCCTGCAAACCATGTTATAAGCCTCATCCTGTCCCTTAGGTGTGTCTTCCCAGCCTTTGCAATGCTAACCAGGCACAGACAAAGGCAGATCGTTCTGCAAATAGAACTTTCCTTACTACAAATAAAGAAAGGAAGGAGGAAAAGGAGAAAACAGAAAGAAGAAAGGGAAGAAGGGAGGGAGAAGAAAGGCAGACCGGCAACTTACCTTTCTCTCACTTGTATGAAAAAGTATAGTATGTTTTGTTCTCCTGGACAAATAAAGTGGTTGGTAGGTAGGTAGGTAAATCAGTCCAGGGAATGATAGATGAATAGTAACTAAAATGTTCCCGAAGCCTTTAATCAGCCAGTATCTGTTTTTGAGAAAGAGCTCATTTGACTGCTATTTGTGTAATAATCAACTTTTTTCCTCACAGTAACCAATTACGTCAACCCTGTGAGCAGACCATATGGTCAAAGACGTATTCATATAGTCTCATCCATGGTCATCTGATTAGTAAGAATTTACATCTCCAGTTAAAGGGAAGGAAAAAGCTTAATACATTTATAGCCCTCTTGCCTCAGCCAAAAAGGAGAAACCTACTTCTGTTTCAAGGAACTGATCTTATCCCCTCCTGTGTAAGATCCTGTTTAACAGATTACTTCACCAGCCCCGTAACGAAAGCAGTCTGCCTGGCACCTTCTCAGGAGAACTTTATTCTTGGCTTAAAATAGTTCCTGCCATGACCATTGTCAACTGAGACATGATAGGGCCTCGAGCATGCTTCATGGAGGAACCTGACAGGCTTTCTCCATACCTGCCCCAGCACTGAACACGTGGGTGACGTTAGACATCTACTGAAGCCAGTACTTTACTAGTTGCCATTGGCAAGAGCTGTACAGCTTTTAGGGTTCAAATTCTGTTACCTTTTCATTAGATGGATAACAAACTATCCAAGGAGATTTTTTTTTCACATATGGAATTTATTACATCCTCTTAAAAAGCATTTATTATCAAGCCTTTTTATTGTATTGGTAAATTTCCCTTACAATTCTTTTGTATCGCCTTTTGCATAAATTAAAAAATCTGAAAACAACACCCAAGATCTCACTCTGGTCCTCCCCTAACCATGTCCCTCCCATGAGGTAAAGAGCCTATGGGGCCAAGGGGGTATACTCGGTTAAAGCCAGTTTCTGGATCATGTTCCTAGTTTCTGGGCTCCCCAAGAAACCTCTGATGACCCCCCCCCAAGCCTGCTTCCTATGTGGTCCCCTTTCTTATGCCCATCTTCATAGGACAGACTGGCCAATGGTGTAAACACCCAGGTCTGAGGTATGGCCAAGGGGCAACTGTAGGAAGGAATTTGATGGCTGGGTGTCCATACATATGTATGTGAGGCGCCTCATGGAAATGGGACAGAGCCGACTATAGCAAGCCAGGGGCCGGTGCTGCCCACACCATTCTGTTCTTGCACAGAACTTCAAGGACTCCTAGCTCTCCAGGTTATTATAATCTGTATTTACTTATCAAAGGAGGACAGAATATATTTTATTTAACAATTTATATCCTGATTTACAGGTTTTAAATATTTAGGCATCTTACATCAGCCTTCATTTGTACACTTGTCTCTTCCAATTACACACTTATCTCTTCTGTCCATTCCCATTCTTTCTGCTCGTTTTCAGTCTCAGAAAAAGGAGTGTCCTCCTTCCTTCTCCAGACTAGACACTCTGACTCTGACCACGATCTCCTTCCCGACTGCCTCCTCTCTGCCACCTGTAACGTGCCCAGACACCTCCCCCCCAGCACCCCTCTAGATGCTGTTCCAGTTCACTTTTTATCCCACAGACTTTTCACTAACCTTGTCCCCACAAAGGTGTCTGTTGATTCTGAGGCCCAGAGGTCACTAGTCCCCATTCTCTGGGATGGCTGACGTTAGTGTGATTCAGCACACTTGCACAACCACTTCCGGAGACCCTGCACACAGATTCCCCAGGGCCATCCGCTTATCCTGCTTTGGCAAGTGCTGTCTCCCCTGTCTTCCCCACTCAGCTCTGTGTCCTTCTTCCACCCACCAAAGAGGATACTCCTCAAAGTTCAGGTGAAGGGTTCCTCTGCTCTTCTCTGTCTCTGCATTTGCCCTTGGCAGTCATGTGTCCCTCCTGGGCGGGGACAGCCACATCTCTGACTCCATGAAATACATTTCTACTCTGATACCTCCCTGGATGCATAATTTCAGCACATCCAAAATGGAACTGATCTTCTGCAAATAACCCAGCCTCTCTCCTGGCTCCCTATCATTGCATAAAAATTATTTCAACAGAAATTCTTCCACTTCTTTTCATTTTAAATACAATGGTTTTGGTTACTGTATGGGCTTTTTGGTCAGCCAGCTTGGGCTAACCACCATTTATCACATGGTGGCTATGAGGGGTGCAGGGGGGAGGCGGGAAAATGCATTCCAGCTTCCAAGCAGCTTATTTGCAAAAGAGTGTAGCCCACATGGGAAAGGAAAGCTTCTTATTGCCCCAACATGATTGCATTTTTGCCATAAACACACCAGGCACACTCACAATACTAAAATTTGAAGATGAGTAAGATATGGCCTCAAAGAGCTCAACAGTTAAAAAGAAATAGACATGAAAAGAAATAAGTGCATTCCCCTACAATACCTAGAGTCATGTTTTGCACATGGTTGGTGCTCAAAAGATAGCTGTTGATTGATGGGCAGTTGGTGAATAGAAAGCAGTAATTCTAAAGCATTTTGTCCCTCAGTAGTATTCCAAATATTCCTGAAAATCTTTTGCCCCAGGCCCACACTCAGAATTTTATTTCCAGATGCCCCAATTGCCCAGATACCCTAACATCTATTCTAACTTTCACATCAGAATCACAAAAATTCTTAGAGGGACGTGGAAGGGGAGAAGGGAATTGGGGAGCAAACCCCAGCAGTTAGAACCACCTTGCTCCAGTTATGGTTGCTTCAGGTCCCAAACTTCTTTCCAGATTCCATTCAAATGCTGCACCCCACACTCAGCTGTAGTTTTCTCATGTGCATTGTGAGATAGAGAAATAGAAAGGTAGTTCCTAAATTTTAAAAATACATGTCATACACTAAAGTAGAAAAGCAGAGGGGCACCTGGGTGGCTCAGTTGGTTAAGCATCTAACTTCAGCTCAGGTCATGATCTCATGGTCCATGAGTTCGAGCCCCATGTAGGGCTCTGTGCTGATTGCTCCAAGCCCGGAGCCTGCTTTGGATTCTGTGTTTCCTTCTCTCTCTCTGCCCCTTCCCCTCTCATTCAATTTCTCCCTGTCTCTCTCTCTCTCTCTCCCTCTCTCTCTCTCTCTCTCTGTATGAAAAAATGTTTTTTAATTAAAAAAATAAAGTATGGGAATGCACACTGGTGCAGCCGTTCTGGAAAACAGTATGGAGGTTCCTCAAAAAACTAAAAATAGAACTACCCTACGACCCAGCAATTGCACTACTAGGCATTTATCCAAGAGATACAGGTGTGCTGTTTCAAAGGGACACATGCACCCCCATGTTTATAGCAGCACTATCAACAATAGCCAAAATATAGAAAGAGCCCAAATGTCCATCGATAGATGAATGGATAAAGAAGATGTGGTATATATATACAATGGAGTATTACTTGGCAATCAAAAAGAATGAAATCTTGCCATTTGCAACTACGTGGATGGAACTGGAGGGTATTATGCTAAGTGAAATTAGTCAGAGAAAGACAAAAATCATATGACTTCACCCATATGAGGACTTTAAGAGACAAAACAGATGAACATGAGGGAAGGGAAACAAAACTAATATGAAAACAGGGAGGGGGACAAAACAGAAGAGACTCATAAATATGGAGAACAAACTGAGGGTTACAGGAAAGGTTGTGGGAGAGGGGCTGGGCTAAATGGGTAAGGGGCACTAAGGAATCTACTCCTGAAATCATTGTTGCACTATATGCTGACTAATTTGGATGTAAATTTTAAAAAATTAAAAATAAAATTAAAAAAATAAATAAAGTAGAAAAGCAGATTATAAAACCACATGGTCAATGTTATCCATTGCAGTTAGAAGTTATATTGATGCAGATGTGTGTGTGTGTGTTAATGTGCAACCTTTTTCACATGTAGTGAGAGGAAATAAAAGCCTCAGAACTTCTACAAAACTTTGAGAGATGTTAGCTTTGAATATGGGATTATGACTAATTTTTACTTTCTTTTTTGTGCTTTACTGTAATTTCGATGGTGAATACACTTCACTTTGGGTGTTCAAGAAAAAAAGTTTATGTATTAGTTTTCTACTGCTGTGTAACCAATTACTGCATACATAGCCTCTCAAAGCAATACCCATTTACTAGGTCTTAGTTCTATAGTTTAGGGGTCTAGGAAGGCTCAGCTGGGTTCTCTGGTTAGGGTCTCATAAGGCTGAAATTGCGATCTGAGCCAGACTGGACTCTCACCTAGAGGCTCTGCTTCCAAGCCTATTTGGATTTGGGCAGAATTCAGTCCCTTGTGGTCATAGGACTGAGGTGCCTGTTTCGATGTTGGCTGTCAGCCAGGGTCCCTCCTAGATGCCACTCTCAAGGCCTCATCCCATAGTCACCTCCATCTCAGCCACAGATAATTCCCACATGTCACATCCCCCCAGACTTCAAGTCTCTCTGTCTTCCCCTTCTACTACCATCCAGAAAAACTCTGCTTTTTAGGGCTCATGTGATTAAATTGGGCCCACCCAGGTAATCTCCCTTTTGATTAACTCAGAGTCACCTGATTAGCGGCCTTACATCTGCAACATCCCCTTTGCCACATAACATAATCACAAGTAAACATCCTACCCTATATACAGGTCCTGCTCACACTTAAGGGGAGAGGATTATGCCGGCCATGTATGCCAACGGGCAGGAATCTTGGGGGCCACCTTGGTACTCTGCCTACCACAGTGTGTGTGTATGTGTGTGATTTTTTTTGAACTCTCCCCTGATGGTTAAGAATGGAAGTCTTGGGAGCCCATGAAGCCCCCATCATACTTTCTCCCTCCTGCTAGGGCAGAAATCACATGAGGATGAGCCAGAAATGAAGGAGCCTGGAATTTGTCTGCCTTTGTTGATAAGCACACATCCATCTCTCTGGACTTCTCCATGGTCATCTGTTGAGCAATTGTGTATGGTGGCAGACCAAAGATTTGGAGGCCAAAAGGTCTGATGACAATTCTCTAGTGGGCAGAGGCTTCTAACTCTGATTCTCTTATCTATAGTATGACATCGCTGGACACTCTGGAGATGGCTACAACATTGGTCTGGTTCCAATTAACAAAATCCCCAAGGACAATAAGCAAAGACTAGAAATTCTGAAGGTAAATATGTTAAATCACCTCTATATTGTGAAAACTTCCACCAGATTAGGTAAAGTATCTTCTGATGACTGGAAAGATTCACTGAAGCAGCAACAGATACAGGAAAGAAAAAGACTTTCTGTTTTACAAGCATTCAAGCCTTAAACTGAGAAAACACTCCTGGTGCCTAAAATCCTCTTCTCCACATCACAAATTTTAAACTCTGTTCCCTACATATTTTTAGTGTACTCAGTATTATGTCAGGATTCCACAGCCTGAGTCCCCCTCCTATATCCTATACAGTTCTTCTCAGTCCCTAAGTATTTCAGTAAAAGGAAAAGAATGACCCCTTTCAGCGTACTCTCCCAGTTTTATGTACCTCATAGTATTTTCTAATGATAACTTCAGTTTCACATACTCAGATCTACAATAGAAACACACACACCTGATGAGGTTAAAGTAAATGTCCTCCATTGCTATTGTTGTAAGTACAGTGTTTAGTGTTACAACTTTGTTTATTAGAAATTCAGCCCATTTCTCATTTTTCTCTTGTGTCACATCCATTCACAGGTCTTGCCCACATTTAAGGGGAAAGGACTATGCAGGCTGTGTTTACCAGGGGCAGGAATCTTGGGGGCCACCTTGGAATTCTGCCTACCACAGCGTGCGTGTGTGATACCAAGTTTTATGTTTTCTTACATTTTCTCACTTTATTTTTTTTTTTTAACTTTTTTTTTTTTTTTCAACGTTTATTTTTGGGACAGAGAGAGACAGAGCATGAACGGGGAGGGGCAGAGAGAGAGGGAGACACAGAATCGGAAACAGGCTCCAGGCTCTGAGCCATCAGCCCAGAGCCCGACGCGGGGCTCGAACTCACGGACCGCGAGATCGTGACCTGGCTGAAGTCGGACGCTTAACCGACTGCGCCACCCAGGCGCCCCGTTACATTTTCTCACTTTAAATGGCAGCTTGAGTTTGAGGAGTAAGTGCCAACTGGGAGAGTTTGGGAACATTTCATGTTTCTAACAAAAGTCTTAACCGCATACAAATATCACATGTACTGTTGTCACTCTGAGATGCAAATGAAATAGAACTTGCTCAGAGATTTCTTATGCACATGGAATAATTGGTATTTGTGTATTCTCATGGTCAATAGAAAAACCATTATGTTGGCTTAAAAAGTTTCTCACCTGTGGCTTTTGTGTGACATCTCTTACCTCCAGACAATGCATGCCCATGCTCAATTCTGCATGAGTGGGGACCACACGTTAGAGGGGACAGAACATGCCATCAAGGAAATTGTCAAAGAAGAAGCTGACGAGTACTTTGTCATCGTCTTAAGTGACGCAAACCTGTCACGATATGGAATACATCCTGCCAAGTTTGCCCAAATCCTGACAAGCAACCCTCAAGTAAATGCTTTTGCCATTTTCATTGGATCTTTAGGTGATCAAGCAACCAGGTAAGGGTCTCCTCGGGATACAGCAAAGGACAGGTATAGGGACCTACGTGGCGCATGCCATTTCACGGGATTGGCATCAGGAGGGGCGGTGGAAGAGAAAAAGGAGGAATGGCCGGTAGGATTGCTGATGTCATGGAGCTGATAGTCCAGTTGGAAGGATATAATGCTCCGGCTTATGTTTGGATGAGCAGTAATCATTTGAAATTAACGGTTTTCCATTGTGTGTTTAGACCAACACTTGGTGTTGGTGTTTAGACCAACAATAATTAACAAATTGATTTGTCCACAAATAAATTAGACAGTATTTTATATATTTTCACTTAACATCAAGGTCTCAAGCTCAGTTCTAATCAGTTCATGTTCAAATCATATTCAAAGTTAGCAAACATCTATTTTCCCAGCATAAGAGATTGCGTATATGTATGTGTGTGTCTATAAAACCTGTATATAAATAATATATAAAATACACACACATACACATACACATACACATACACATACACATACACATACACATACATATAGTGAGACATATACATAAATATACATGGACATACGCACAACACACACATACATATAGCGAGACATATACATAAATATACATGGACATACATACATGGATATAGATACATAGATTGTAGATAAATATCACTTCTTAAATATCTCCCTTTGTATGTGTGTATATCCCTTTTTACTGGGGGGACAAGCAGGTAAAGCACTTGTAGACAATGTAAGAGAGTATATGTGGTAAAATTCTACACTGAACGTGCTAAATATTTAGTAGAGAAGGTGTGGTCAGATAACAAATACCATTGTGGATGAGCTAAAAGGAGAGATCTGGAAACACTTTCATTTCTCAAATATACTAATGTTTATTCTTTTGAATTATAAGCAGAAAGAACTTCTGATTTTTCTTTGCTTGAAATATTTGTATGAGGCAGAAAACACAAATGAAAGTATATTTTCCCCACCCCCAAAAATAAACTTCCTGCCTAGAATGCATACCTTTTTATTATTCCTGTCTCTTACCTGTCATACTCTGAAGTAGAGTCCTGTATAGACTACGAAATGCTTTAGTGTCCAAAGAGCTGGCATCTTTTCCTATTCCCTTCGCCTTGCTGCAGGATCACCAAGTGAGGTTAAGAACAGCCTGAATATCATGTAATTACAGTCACTTTATTACAACTGACTTTGCATTCTTCCCAGTTTTATGCGTTAGCCTCTTCTAGAACTTCCATGTCCTCGAATGCAAACCGTGCCTTTTCTACCCAGATTTCCTTCAGGACCAGCCCGGTATTTAGCAGATGGCAAGTTCAACAAATACTGGTTGAGCTGAAATAGCTATTTTGTCTTTCTAGTGAACAGATCCTGTTTGAATACTTAAGAAAGTACAATAATACCCTTGTGGTTTCCTAGGGAAATGGTCCAACATCCACTGGCAAAAGATACGTTGCAGAATTAGCTGGTCTACCAGGCATGCCAAATGTATGATACTACACAGGATGGTTGACTTTTATTAAATGTCATTCCAAAACCAAACTTTGTTGGCACAGTGAAAGAAGGCGTTCTTTTGGATAGAACTGTGTCTTGTCCTTTCATTGCTTTCAAAAAATGGCCCTTTGTTCCAGATGATAAATTGCCATTTAAAAAAATTATCATTAGCCTGTATAACCTTGGTGTCATCAAAGCTGCAATTGCATAAGTCAGAGTGTACTTCATGCTGTATAATGTGAGGCAAAAAAGAACAAGAGAGCAGGGAAAGAAAGAAAGAACCACCCGGGGTTTGGCCAGGCAGCATTTTTCGGGGCCTGTTTTCTAAGTCAGGCAAAACACTTAGAAGTACAGCGTATGGATTTGCTGGCCCTAGGTGAGCCAATCTCAAATGCGTCCCTAGCGTTCTGTTCTACCAAGGGAATACTAGAAAGTGACAGTAATAAAAGGAAGGAAATTTCTTCTTTTCAAATTAACTGATTTTCTCACCGAAAAGACCTTTCTCTGGGTTCACTGCTTTCAGTGTGCCTCGCTCTGTTTTGTTGCTTTTCCAAGCCTTTCACTGCCCAGTGACAGCCAGTTCAATTGCCGGCAGGGGCAAGGTATTAGAAAGTAAAAACTTCTTTTCCTAAGAAACCATCGGGACACTGTGGTTTGTGGGGGCAGGAGGTGGAAGGGGAGCCTCGATTTGCAATGGTAATTTTCTCTCCCCTTCCATCCCGGCAGGCTTCAGAGAACTTTACCAGCTGGCCGGTCTTTCGTTGCCATGGATACCAAGGACATCCCTCAGATTTTACAACAGATCTTCACCTCCACCATGTTGTCCACTGTTTAAGACGTGCCCTTCGTCACCCTGGTGACCCCGGGATTTGAAATAAGATAGGGATAAAGAGTACTCTGAAGAAAAGAAGACATCTATAAAGGGAACCTGTGCAATGACTGGATAATTCTGGCATTCCTGGGTCCTCCTGCGCTTGCTCAGCAATCCGAATTCAGGAAAGCAGCCAGAGGGAGGTTTGTGCATGGAAACCGACAACTGTTGATGGGTTCACAGGGAAGTGAGTTGACCTGCATTTTATAAAAGGTCAGGGTTAAAGGAAAGTGGTTTGAGAACTGTGGTACTTGGTTTATATCTAGAAACCTGAAGGAAAGAGAATTCCTTGCTTTTGCCTTAACATCTGGTCACCTGAGGTAACAGAAGCGACCCCATCAAACTAAGCTTTAGTTGCCGTATTCCGACGTTGAGTTACAAGTCTGTGCAAACCCACCCAACCTGCTCCTATCCAGTAATTATGTGTATTTTCTTCTCCACTCTTGGTTGCCCAGAAGACAATGATTTTATAGTATGTAACTCACTGGAAAGCTTTCTAACAGACATATTTTATAAACAGTTAGGTTCTTTTCAATAATTCCATTCTCTTGGCGAAAGCCAAAAGGAATCAAAAGATCCCTGCATTGCTATCTTTCCCACTTGACTTTTTAAAGCCTCTTTAAATAAAAAGAGCAAACCTCCCATTTTCCATGCTGCCAGCGTGGAAGGATAAAGGATGTCTTGCCTTGAACTTCCTGTTTCCTCTTGTTCTTCCAGTACTTCTCACAAGTCTCACGTATTTTGGTGTCCAAAATGTAATGTTCAAAACAACAAACACTTATGTTTTTACTTAAAGCAAAGTAAAAACAAAGCGGTATGTTTGAATTGAATGGTAACTGGAGATCTCTTTAGCTATATATATATATATATATATATATATATATATATATATATATGCTTTTTTTTGTCAAGACTCCTTCTCTTTTCTTTCAAAGTGCACCTCATTCCCACCTACTCTTGGGCTGACCTTTATTTACCAACAGGCTCATTGTCCCTTTGTTTAAAATCAAATGCCACAGCCAAAGTTAGGGTCTGTGCAAGCACCTAAGAAGCTAGAGATGCAAAGTCAAAATTGCAGGGGGCACCAGTGTGTGCGTGCTTTCTTGTCATGAGTTGGAAAAACTAGTCTTGTTAATGAGGTTACCCTGTTTACCCATATGTAATGGAATTACACAGATCCGTTTCTTTTTAATCAATTGTAGAGAAGAAAAGGTATCACCCATTTGTTCCACCACCCTCGATTCCCTATCAGTTGTCAAAGAAATAAAAGTAATTAGATTTCCAGTGCAATCCTGCCCAATGAGTTTGCATAGCTTCTCTTATTTTTCCGGCCAGATACTTGCTCTGTGTACTGAATCATCCAGCCATGCAGTTTCAATCCAACGAGTACCTTTAAAAATGTAATTGCATTAATAACAGTAATAATAACAACAACAGCAGCCAGTAGCACTTACTGATTATTACCACATACCAGGTATGTATGCTAAACGATTTCATGTATCATTCCATTCAATCCTCACAAAGATGCATGTAAAATAGAAGCATTTTTTTTTCTTTTTTTTTATCTCATGTTACAGATGAGGAAAGTAAGTCACTTCCCAATACCGGACTACTGACTATTCATACTTTTAACATCCTCCTTGATAAATAAGGAAACTGAGGTGTAGGGAAGTTCAAGAAAACGGGCCTCAGTCACGGGCAGGCAGGGGCGGAGCTGGGCTGTGCTGGCCTCCCTCGTGATGTACTCGAGCTCTCGTTGCCTTGACTCCTTTCTCTTCTTGCAACCTGACCACAGTTCACAGAGCTGTCTTCCTCTCCCTGGGACTCAGAAGCTACCTGCACACATCCGGGCACTCAGAGGAGGATGTGGGGAGCAAGGACACAAGACACTGCTGGAGGGACATCTCTCACCAGCCCTTCCTGGGCTCAGCAGCAAACTGAGGAAGTGCCCGTTCAAGTGGCAGTTTAACCCCTAGGAGTGCCCCTCTGAGGACAGTCAGCCCCCAAAGGCTTTGGACCAGAATCCGAGAATCATTAACACAATGGCCATGTAACAAATCCTGCCTGTGCCCTGACTACCTGAGTGAGCAGAGGCCAGTTTTCCTTCACATGGGAAGAATATTCTCCTGTAATTTAATTCACCTCTCCTCGCTGGCCAGACATCCTTGCAATTGTTATTTAAAACCAACAAACAAACAAACATGTAACCCCTGACTTTGCTTTTTTGTAAAAGGGAGAGATGATGGGGTGGGGGGAGGGGGGGTGGCCAAGAGAGGAGATGAGAAGGGTTTATTTTCACTTCTTAGAATACCTAAGAAGTTTGTGCCTTTATTATGAAATGTACTTAATTGTAGGCCACTCCGTGCTGTTCCCAGGCCCTTCTTGGGGCCAAGACATTATAATAAATGCATTGTTTGCCCCAGGGAGGGAGCTCCACTGAAAGGCATCTAAACCAGCTTGTCTCCGTAGTGAGCCCTGTAATGCTGAGAAGGTTCATTGTTACCCCTGAGCAGCCAGGAGGAATGAACGCCATGAATGGCCACAGTATATGGTGTATTCCCCCTGGAATCTTTTGTGTGCCCCAGCGAGATGACCTCATCACACACGGGGCACCTCGAACACAGCCGCAAGAAGTGGATCAGAGCAGACTACTTGAGCCTGTCACATGTGTGGAATGAATCATCTAATTCTTTACACTACGCCCTTTCCTGTGAACTGTCAGAGGAGGAGAAATCCATCAATGCCAGCGGGATTTTCTCTAAACAAACTCGAGGGCCTTGAAAGCCATTTAGAAGTAGTTTTCCGTGGACACCACTGTCAGTGTTCTTAAAAGGGCAGCTCCAGAGCCTTCGACCCTTTCTCTGCCCAGCTCCTTCCTGTGCCTGTCAGATCAGCCAGAATTAAATTCCTCCTCAAACAAAACAGAGAAGTGTAGGACTAGAGGAGCAAGAGGGTGGCGGCCTGTTGGTTGTGTCTCCATTGTGGCCCAACAATGGCAGTTATGAGAGGGATTCCACAGTTCTTTTTCTTTTTTTTTTTTAATGTTTATTTTTGAGAGAGAGAGAGAGAGAGAGATCATAAGGGGGGAGGGCCAGAGATAGAGGGAGGCAAAGAATCCCAAGCAGGCTTCTTGCTATCAGCACAGAGCCTGACATGGGGGTCGAACTCACAAACTGTGAGATCATGACCTGAGCCGAAACCAAGAGTCAGATGCTTAACCGACTGAGCCACCCAGGCACCTCAGATTCCACAAGTTGTCAGCCAACATCTCCTGCCTGGAAAACTTTTTTCTGGAACTGCATCAAAGAACAGCCAAATGTCCACTTGTATTTAGTAAATTGTATATAACTTTTTCATCTTAAGCAATAAAATGTCCACTTTTAAAAAGTTATTACAACCAGTAACATATCTGGCTTATTCAATGAAGCATCTGATTTGCTCCCACTTTCTGATTAGGGTCATATCATAAAGTTCTTACCATTGCCTTTCCTTTACCTTTCTTTCTAAGACTGGCTGTGGCAAGAGTCCTGCAGGTAATAGAAAGGAATTCCAGTGTTCCATCTTGTGGTGGGAGAATTTACAAACTCTAAGTAAGTAGAATTAGTAGAAAGGAAGTTCTAGATGCTGCTTAGCTACCTGTATGAACTTGGGCTTGTCACTTCTGGATCTGAATTGCTTCACCTATTTAAAATTAACTTCAAATTTAAATTTTAAAAGTTGAACGAAATTATCTCTAACCCTATAGTCCCTCTTTCTATATCTCATACAGCAGTTGACTCTGTCCCTCACGTGTCTTACGAGAACAACATCATTTTCGTGTATTTTTGTCGCCTGAGCCCCACAAACAGCTCCAATTATACAGAGGATTTTAGCACCCAGAAATATATGTTACAACTGAATATGCATTCTAAAAGCTACAAAGACATCATTAGAATTGGACAAGCAAGCTTTCCCCCATCATCTGGACGGATATTTCTGTTGGATAGTAATTCACAAGATTTCTACCCTTTGTCTCTACCTTAAATAAAAAGGTACCTTAAAATAAAACTCCATATCTGCTGATCTGCCCAGTGGATCAAAAAAGATCAGGAATTGGAAAACTACTGGGTGCCGAGAGCTGACCTTTGTGCCCCGAGCTGAACAATGCGCAATTGTGTGTGTGAGTTTTTTTAATTGTTAAATCCTGTAAACAAAAATCTCCTCCAGAGGGGAAAAAATGCTTGCCGAGCAAACCTCTCAAGCTGAAAATGATTTGACACTCTTTTTTGACACTGAGCACCGTCTGGGGCTTTCACCTTCGAACACTGCGTCTGTTCCTGCAGCCAGGCACGTCAGCTCTGGAATGCCAGGGTTATGTAATTTTTAAATTGACTAGTGCTTGTGGTATTTGGCCATGGGGAGCAAAGTAGAACACTCTTTTAAAGGGGTTTGGATCCGGATCGTGGTGGGAACGTCATGTTCGTCTCTAAGAAATCTCATCAAGGGACACGTCCTCTCTAAGGAACCTCAGCCACCACCCAAGGTCCTCCTCCTGGCAGGCGCCAGAGTCACCTTGAGGCTCCCCTCTTCTTACAGGCTTTGTGAAAGTGCTTTGGAGCAGCCAGCTTTTACCCTGAAAAAAAAAAAAAATCAGTATTTGTCAATAAACTCGGACCCCAGAGATGGTGGGTGTGATCCCAGAGGAGTTTCAGAATATCAGGATTTATTAAAGTTCCCCGCAGCCCTGAAGCATTAATAATGGCAGCAAGAGTTTGACCTGTGAAAAATGTCTGTCTGAACATCCCAAAGGGTCTGTGTCTTTATGCACGCCACAGTGGGGCAAGAAAAGAATGAGCCTGTCAAGAGTACTTTGTGTAATTGGTCCCATGATACCATACATGAAGCCTTACAAATTTAAATGAAAAATAAGTATATTTACTCAGGACATTAAAGGCAGCCTTTTACGTGCAATGTGTTTATATTAACAAATACTGATGCAATGTAATGAGACTATTTACTTCTTCATTCCAACACTAATTAAGAAGTCTTCTATCATCAGGACTCCAGGAATAGAGTGAGTCTTAGCAAAGCTAGTTGGTCCATTTCCTTTTACAAAATATTTTCTGGCCCGTATCGCCCCTGAAAACACTGGCCCAGAAAGGAGCACACGCGGGCCCAGTGGAAATCAAATGGCAACAGTGGGGAGGCAGCCTGCTGACCAGCCTTCGCCTTGGCTCCTGGGGGCGGCTCCCACAGAACCCAGGGCTGGTGAGGACACTGAGGGTTTCCACGGCAACCAGGATGCTCAGATGGCAGGGTATTCTCCGCATAAAATAGAGGGCAGATGACAAGGGATACCTGGGAGGGTCAGGGCTTCCTTAGTTAACTGACACACAGTCTGGAAAATATACCTGTTTATTTTGCAGTTGACAAAGGGATTTTTATCTGAAAAGTGTCCTCTGGGGCTTCTATGTTTTTGAACAACTATTTTCAAAGCAGATAGAATGTGCATGTCCATACCTTGCAGCCTCAAGTACAAAGATCTGCTATTCGATACGTAGTGCCCGGACGAAAGAATCTCTTTCAGTGGAGATGGGAATGGGCGCGCTGTCTGCAGAGGTGGGAGTTTGTGGCGGTTCCACAAGACCGCCTGAGAGCAGGCAGTCAGTCACTTGGCTGGAATACAGCCCCATGCAGCTGGCCTGGCTCCTCGCCCCCTGACATCTGAAGTCTGTCTTTAGAGTGGCGTTTCCCAGAGAGAGGGGCTTCTCTTTTAAAGTACAAATAGCCCTGAGAGGCTATCCATCATGCTCATCTTGGTTTGAATTCCTTCATTCACATGCTTTCGTCCAGGCCCCAGCTGAGATGAAGGTTCCAGACAGGGCCTGTGACTGGTGAGGAAGTGGGAGGGGGTGGGGGCGCTTGCAGCTTGGAACATCACCCAAGCAGGGGTCTGGGCCCGGGACATGGCGTGCAGGCATGTGACATGCACACATTGGGGGTGACATTCTCGCTTAGGGCTGCATATGTGGTCTCTCCGTCCCCTTGAGAGAGCGCTCAGTGAAGGCTTTGTCAGGTGTGGATGGACGCTGGCTTGGTCCTCTGAAGCCCCGCTTTTTTAGAGACACCCAGACTTCCACTTGCATTTCGCCCTCCATCTTGTGGAAGCTCCACCCTCCTGGCATCTGGGTTACGGGAGTCAGGAGCCATGCACATGTCAGGGAAGCAATTCCCCAGCAAGGCCTTTCACCACTGGGCACTTGCCTCACAGCACCCGGGCCTTGTTTCTGGTGAAATAAACAAATCAGATTTTTTTTTTTTCCAATTTGCCAAGAGGACTTTTACCCTGTGCTGTAGGCTTTTCAAAAAAGAATTAAACCCCTGAAAGGCCACAACTGTTACTGGAAGCCACCTCCCTCCCCTGTAGGAGCAGGCCTGGTCCACACCCCACAAGGCTGCTCCACAAGCCCTGGGGACGGTCCTGAGGAGGGAGCTGAGAAATTCCTGAGTGCCTTCCTGGTAAGGACTGGAATGACATCAGCGTGAGCCTCTCAAACCCAGAATGTTCCTCCCGTACAAGGAGAGCATTGAGCATACTTACACTGGAAGTTTTCTGAAGCGTCTGTAATTCAGACTTTTGGAAGAAGATATTGTCTAAGTTTCTAAAAACATTTGTATATTGGGATGCCTGGGTGGCTCAGTGGATTAAGCCCCTGACTGTTGGTTTGGGCTCAAGTCAGATCTCATGGTTCGTGAGCCCCACGTCGGACTCTGACCTGACAGTGCGGAGCCTGCTTGGGATTCTCCCTTTCTCTCTGCCCCTCTCCCACTCATGCTCTGAATCTCTCTCTGTCTCTCTCTCTGTCTCTCTCAAAAAAATAAATAAATAAACTTTAAAAACACTTATGTATTATTAGCGCTAAAAAATCAGATACCTTTGAAAAATGAGCATGGCTTCTTAAAGATAAAAGCTCCTTTGTTTTTCTTTGAGACGGCTCACTTTTTTCCTCTTCCAAAGAGAACCAGTTTTTTAAATAAAGGTATAATTGACATATAACATTATATTAGTTTCAGGTGTACAACGTAATGATTCAATAGATGTATAGATTGTGAAATGGTCACCACAGTAAGTCTGGTTACCATCCATCACCACACATTTAAAGAGAAACAGCTTTGCATTTCCTGAGCCCGCCAGTGACCGCGCCCCCCCCCCCCACTTCATTACTGCCATTCCCAAAGGGCTTCTAGAAACCATGACATCAGCGTCTCTCTTAAAACCGCTTCAGCTCCTCCTCATGACAGTCTCATTTGTCCTGTCATTTGGGCATCATTCAATGAGACTATCCCAGCAAGGTCTGACTGAAAGGCCACATGGCTGGCACCCTGAAAATATGACATAAGTCAGATGAACAACAGGATGAGTACAGAAGGCAGAGACGATGAGAAGACTCACCCCAGTTTCTGTAGTCAGATCCATTCCTGCCAGGCCAAGAAACTCCAAACTCCCCCTCTGCATGGGGCAGGCAGAGTCCCATGACTTCAGAAGCATTTCCTGGCCTCTCTGAGCACTGTTTTCTCACCTCTGAGATGAGGATAATAATCATATATCTCGGGGTGTATGTGAAGATCGAGATAAAATAATGAGGGCACTTAATAAACAGAAAGTGCTATCCAGTTCAAGTGGCATTTTCCCAAGAGGGACGTGGCCCCTCGGGAGGTGAGGGACTCTGACCAACTTTGGGGGCCAGGACACCCTTTGGTCTGGTCAAACACCTCAGAATGGATGGAGAGCCCAGAGCATCCTCTCCATCAGGGTGAAAGAAGTGGGGACCAAATACAGGAAAATAAAAGCAGAGTGGTCTGGGGTCTGGGGGCAAGTGACGGGAGGCCATTCAGCTCCAGGGCTTTCTGTCCCTCCAGGACAGCACAGAGCCCATGCTCTCTATTTGCAGATGTGGTTGCAATCAAGAGTTTGTCTCCTGGCTCTGCCATCGCCTGTCTCTGGGGGAGACGAAATGGCCCTTCTTAGGAGTGGCCCCAAGCCATTCACACTGCAGCCACAGGCGTCTGTTCAGGAGGCTGTTAGCGCTAGAACTGTATTAAAAATAAAGACTATGGGCCGCCAGGGTGGCTCAGCCAATTGAGTGTCCTATACTTGGCTTTGGCTCAGGTCATGATCCCAAGGTTGTGGGATTGAGCCCTGCATTGGGCTCTGTGCTAAGCATGGAGCTTGCTTAAGATTCTTTCTCTCCCTCTCTCTCTCTCTCTCTCTCTCTCTCTCTCTCTCAGTCTCTCTCTCTCTCTCACCCCCCATGCTCATGTTCTCTCTCTCTCTCCTTAAGAGTAAATAAAGACCATAGTAAGTCCATCTGGATGTCTTCCTGGCCTGTACCCCTTCCTCAATCCAGGGAAGAACCCCCAACTCAGCTAAGTATTCAGATAGCCCTTGAAAGAATTGCTCCCGGGGCGCCTGGGTGGCTCAGTCAGTTGAGCGCCCGACTTTGGCTCAAGTCATGATCTCATGGTTCATGAGTTCGGGCCCCGCATCAGGCTCTGTGCTGACAGCTCAGAGTCTGGAGCCCGCTTCAGATTCTGTGTCCCCCCCTCTCTCTGCCTCTCCCGCGCTCATGCTCTGTCTCTCTCTCTCCATCAAAAATAAATAAACATTAAAAAAAAATGTAAAAAAAAAAAAAAAAGAAAGAATGGCTCCCTTTCAGTCGGACCCTTCTGGAAGCAGTGACTGAGGAGTCTTAGAAGGCTATGCCTAAGGTGCCACGTTCTGTCACATGGAGGGAGAATAATAAAAATTATTATTATTACACAAAATAATAATAGATAACTATTATTTAGCATTTTCCATGTGCCAGGCACCTCCTAAGCATTTTGCATAAACAAACTCATTAAACCCTCACAACAACTTCATGAGACAGGTACTATTCCCCCTCTCTTTTTTTAAATAAAAAGCAAAGACCACCAGTCTACCCTAAAAGGGAAAAGAAAAGGCCAACTTTCTGCCTGAGGGCGAGAGAAGCGCATATGGCACCCTAAAAGTCAGTAGGAATAGCTATGAGTGCTTAGTATGCTGTCCCATAATTGTTTCCACATCTACATTCCTTATTGTGGGAAGGGCAAGGATCCAGTCTTATCTGTCTTTAGCCTGGCCCTGAAAAACTGCTCCATAAACTGCTATTGCATGAGTAGTTGTAGGATGCAGAGGCTCTGGGGTCCCAGAGGCAGGACTCCTACTGGCTCTCGAGGATGAGCAAGATTCTGTGAGCCAAGAGGTGCGGGAGTTTTGGGGGAAGGCAGGGGTAAGAGTGATCTGAGCAAAAGCCTGAATTTGGAATGTTCCAAGGGGTAGCTGAGATGGGAGTTCTGACAGGACTCTTCTCCCATCCTTGGCTGCTACTGACCAGCCAGGAGTTTCTAAGTGAGGCCCAGCCCTGAAAAACAGCCTGTTTTCAGAGCCTCCAGGGTGGCCTTCTGGGCTGTCCAGTTGCTAACTCCAGCCCTGACTGGCCAGGGTGAGGTGGGAGGCCAGGCCCTCCTGGAGCCCAGAGTAATGACAGCTCAACAGAGCAACCTCATTACATGGAGGACTTCATGATGTGTCTGTTTTGTTTTGCTTTGCATTTTTTTTTTCTCTTTGAAAATGAGTGGAGAACCTTCTTTTACCCAAGATTACAAGTTGGGTTAGTGATGAAAGGTCTGCCATGCAGAAGGAGCCCTCGGGGAGGAAATTTTACATTTGCAAACCCTTTTATCGAAAATGGCTTGCTCTGTGAACTCTGTGAAAAGAAAGAAAGAAAGAAAGAAAGAAAGAAAGAAAGAAAGAAAGAAAGAAAGAGGAAGGAAGGAAGGAAGAAGGAAGGAAGGAAGGAAGAGGAAGGAAAGGAAGGAAGAGGAAGGAAGGAAGGAAGGAAGGAAGGAAGGAAGGAAGGAAGAGGAAGGAAGAAAGAAAGGAAGGAAGGAAGAGGAAGGAAAGAAAGGAAATAAGAAGAAGGAAGAAAAGAAAGAGAAGAAAGAAAGAAAGAAAGAAAGAAAGAAAGAAAGAAAGAAAGAAAGAAAGAAAAGAAAGAAAGAAAGAAAGAAAGAAAAGAAAGAAGAAAAAAATCAGCAGGAAGGATCAGAATTATTTCTGCCTTTGTGAGGCTGCCTGGGACCCCTGGCTGATCATCATGGCTGCCAAGCATTTCAAGCCTACACACAACCCAGAAAGACAACACCCTGAACTCACAAATCACTAGAAGACTTAGAAAAACTCAGTTGGCACATGTTCCTAAACCTAGACAAATCTGTGCTTCAGCAAGTTGCTTTGGAAAAAGCCTAGCACAACATGGATTGGTCAAATTGGATGGATGGATGGATGGATGGATGGATGGAGGGAGGGAGGGAGGGATGGATGGGGTGGTGGGTGGGTAGGTGGATGGATTGAAGAGAAGAAAATTTACCCTATTTAAAATACCTAAAATAGGGGTGCCTAGGTGACTAAGTCAGTTGGGCACCCAACTCTTGATTTCAGTTGAGTCATCTCATGGTTGTGAGATCAAGCCCCACATTGGGCTCCAAGCTGAGCATGGAGCCTGTTTGATATTCTTTCTCTCTCTCCCTCTAACCCTCTCCCCCGCTTGTGCTCTCTCTCTCTCTCCCTCAAAAATAATAATAACAACAACAAAAAATACCTAAAGGAAAGGAGATTAGCACCCACAATAACAATATTGTAGCAGAGATAGAGATTAAGCTTTAGTTTAAGCAGGAATTCTGTCACATCTGCTAGAGTGGCAGCATAGGCCCACCCCTAATCCATTTACATGAGAGATGAGGAACCACAGGGAAAGATGTCATCCCAAGAGAAGAATAAATCAGACACCCAAGCTTGACCTTATAACAAAATATTGGAAGTGGGAGAGGCAAGTATGCTGTGTGGTATTGAACATGAGTTTGTGTCCAGGTCACCCCCTGGTGACGAGGAGACGTCTAGGTAGCTGTGCCCAGAAGACACCACATCACCCAACAGAAACCATTTTTCTGTGAGTAACCAAGTCAGTTCCAAGGAACCACATGCTGCTTACCAAGGCACAGAGGACTTGGCAACAAATGTCCTTAAGCTCTTGGGCATTGGATTCAAATCATGACTACCATACTAACTAGTTTTCTGTCCTAGGGAAGTTTTCTAAGACACTTTTTTTATTGAGATACAATTCACATACCATAAAATTCACCCTTTTAAAGCATACAATTCAGTCAGTGGTTTGGAGTATATTCAGAAAGTTGTGCAAATATCACCACCTAATTCCAGAATATTTTCATCACCCCAGAAGGAAATCTCATATTCATTAGTAGTCACTCCCCACTGCCCCTCCCCCATCCCCTGGCAACTGTAATCTACTTTCTTTCTCAATGAATTTGCCTATGCTGAATTATTTCATGCAAATAGATTCATACTCATGGGACCTTTTTTTGCTTCTTTCTTTTACCATAATGATTTCAGGATTCATCCTTGTTGTATCATGGATCACTACTTCACTCTTTTTTATGCCAAATATTATTCAATTGTGTCAACATACTACATTTTGTTTTTCCATTTATAACTTGATGGATATTTTGGCTGTTTCCACTTTTTGGCTAATATGAATAATGCTGCTATGAGCATTCATGTACAAGCTTTTATGTGGACATGTTTTCAGTTCTCTAGGAGTAGAATTGCTAGGTCATATAGTAACTCTATGCTTAACTTTTCGAGGAATTGGGCAGCTATTTTCCAAAATGGCTGCACCATTGAATTCTCACCAGCAATATGAGGGTTCCAAATTCTCTACATCCTTTCTAACACTTGTTATTTTCTATCTTTTTGATTATAGCCATCCTAGTGGATGTGAAATGGTATCTCATGTGGGTTTGATTCTCATTTTCCTAATAACTAATGATATTGAGCATCTTTTTCTTTGCTTATAACCATTTATATATCTTCTTTAGAGAAATATCTGTTCAAATCCTTTGCCCATTTCTTTAATTGGATATTTGTCTTTTTATTGTTGAGTTGTAGGAACTCTTTATATATTCTGGATATTAGACCATTATCAGATATATGATTTGCAATTATTTCCCCCATTCTATGAGTTGCCTTCATTTTCTCAATAAGGGTCCTTGAAAGTACAAAAGTTTTTAATTTTAATGAAGTCCAATTTATCTATCTTTTCTTTGGTTGCTTATGCTTTGGGTGTTATATCTAAGAAAAAATTGCCAGGGCACCTGGCTGGCTCAGTTGGTAGAGCATACTTCCCTCGAGCTTGGGTTGTAAGTTCAAGCCCCATGCTAGGGGTAGAGATTACTTAAAAATAAAAATAAAAAACCTTAAAAAAAAAAAAAGAATGAAAACATTGCCTAATCCCAAGTCATGAAAATTCATCCTTACATTTTCTTCTAAGAGTTTCATAGTTTAACCTCTCACCTTTGATCCATTCTGAGTTAATTTTTGTGTGCAATAGGGTACAACTTTTCTTTTGCATGTGCATATCCAGTTTTCCCAGCACTACTTGTTGAAAAGACAGCTCTTTCCCAATTGAGCTATCATGGCATCCCTGTCTAAAAGTAAATGACCGTAAATGTTTGGGTTTATTTGTGGACCATTAATTCTATTCTAATGATCTATATGACTATCCTTATGCTACTGCCGTGAAGTCTAGATTGGGAGAGTTTTGTGGTAAGTTTTTAAAACTATGAATCCTACAACTTTGTTCTTTTTCAAGATTATTTTTGCTGTTCTTTACATTTCCATATCAATTTTAGAATCAGCTTGTCATTAAAATCCCTACTAAAAAGCTGGGATTTTAGTTGGGATCGCTTTGAATCTATGGATCATAATGGGGAGTATTGCCATCTAACAATATTTAAGTTGTCCAATCCATGAACACAAGGTGAGTTTCTATTTCTTGAGGACCTCTTTCATTGCATTCAACAATATTTTATAGTTTTCAGTTGTCTAAGGCTTGCACATCTTTAATTTTTATTCCTAAGTGTGTATGTGTGTATATTTATTTATCCCTAAGCATTTTCTTCTTTTTGATGCTATTGTATACGGAATTATTTTCTCAATTTTATTTTCAGATTGTTTATTGCTCAAGGACAGAAATACAACTGAGTTTTGGATGGTGAACTTTCATCTTCCCGTCTTGCTGAGCGTGTTTACTAGCTGTAACAGGGCAAGTTAAAGCACCACGAAGCTCATGGTTCTTAGTAAGATTCGGCCACTTTTCTTAAATATATTCTCTGATTGTTGCAAGTCTTTAGTTAATTTGCAGAATTTTGAAACAATTAATTCTGACTTTTTTTTTTTTTTTTTTTTTTTTTTTGCCCGTGCTGTCAGGGCTTTTATGGAGGGGAGGATTTCCAGAGGTCTTGACCCCACCATTTTCACTCACATTACCCCCCTCTCAAGGAAGTTTCTCATACCTCCATTTCCTCAACTGTATTACTATCTTTCCATCGTTTTGGGTGTAAAGCACCTAACACCACCTGGTGCTAGCAGTTAATTAGGAAAGTTATTATCACCGGAGAAATAGATGGCAGTGAATGTGCTGGGGCTGCCTAACCTTGTTCGGGAACACACAACACAATCCTCTGGTGACTCCATTTATACCCAAATAGCTCTCCACATAGCCCCACCTAGTCTTCCATTCAATTCCTCACAAACCAAACATCTCTTTCATTCCCTTTCCCAAGCTGTACTCCCTCAGTGTCTGATGTGAGCTAGCTGGCAATGTGCTAATTACTAACACGCCACTTCTCCAGGTAACTCGGGGTCTTACTGAGTTCTGCTCACGGATCTCAGGGAGGTTCCCAAGCCTGAGGCAGCCACAGCCAGCTCAGGCCACAGGAGCCTAGGGGAGGCAGGAAAACCTTGCTCCTCTCAAACCCACCCCAGCTCCATCCCCCTTCACTTCAGGCCAGCCCTAGCTAGGAGGACTTCCGTGGTTTATGAGTGGTTCTAAGAAGACTAAACTCGGAGGTTATGTGGTCTGTGGTATCAACCAGGAACAGCAACTAAGTAATCGCAATAAACCTCCTCTCTGTGCAGAACCTCTTCCGGGCTGCGCAGGACTTCCATCGTCCCAGCCTCATGGAAGCCCTGCAGGTTACTGACTTAGCAAGGTGCCACGCCCCTCAAGGACACAGTGCTCCTCCCATGCCCCTCACTGTAGTCTGCCATAGCTCCCGACTGACCATGTCTGCTGTCCCCTTTGCTGGAAACCCCCTCCCACTCCATCCCCCATGTGACCACCCCTCAGTCCTTCAAAGCCTAGTCACAGGACCTTCAGAGAGGATTTCCCAAGAATCTTCTTTGCCACTGCTTCGCCTCAAATATCTGTTGAGCACTTGCTATGTTTCAGGCCCTATCCTAGACTGGGATACAACAGTGAACTTATTCTATGAAACACACATTCTAGTGGCAAGACCAAAAATAAACAGAAAATATGCAGTAATTATGCAGAAATATGCAGAAATATGCAGAAAATATGTAAGTGATAAGCTCTCATAATAAAAATAAAAGAGAGTTAAGGTTGGGTTGGGGGGGTGCACTATTTTAAATAAGGTACTCAGGGAAACCTGAGTCTGATAAGACAACAACTGAATAGAAACATGAAGGAAGTAAGGTCCTGGTCCTGGGCTGCACCAATATCAAAGATAAGAGCATTCCAGCCAGAGAGAATAGCATGTACAAAGGCCCTGAGGTGGAAGCGGATTTCACAAGCTTGAAAAACAGCAAGGAGACCGGTATGTCTGGAGTGGAGTGAACAAGGGGAGAGTGTCAAATGATAAGGCCAGAGAGATATCACACCCCATACTACATTGGGCCTTATAGATCATGGTAAGGACTTTGGATTTTACAGGATGTAAATCTGGAAGCCAATGGAGGGTTCTGACACAGTAGTGACGTACTCTGAATTGCATTTTGAAAGGAGCACTTGGGCTGCCATATTGAGAGACCATGGAAGGCCCAGGATGAAATTAGACCAGTTAAGGAGCTCACTGCAACAGTTAAGACGTGGTGGTAAGATGGTGCAGGGACCTGGGTGAGCAGTGGAGGTGGTGAGACGTGGTCAGAATCTGAATATGTTCTGAAGATGGAGCCAACAGGATTTGCTGATGGATTAGATGTGGAATGTGACCCCTTCTGCTGCAGTTTCCTGAACCATCTACAGACACTGCAAGTTGTAGCCTTTGACTCTCCATGGTTGTGGATGGGAGGCACTTTGGCTGTCTCCAACTAAGATCCTCTTTCTGCAGGTCACACTGTGTGACTACACTGGGAACTAGCAGAGTGTGACCAGCTCCCAGCAGCTGACAAGAGGCAATGCCATGGACAGCCATGCAAGCAGCCCCCAAGCTGAGGCATGGACGGGTCCCAGCAGGGCTGGCAGAGGAGAAGGAAAGGACATCAGAGTGGGAGTTTGCCACCTTGTCTGTACGTTGGCGTCATGTGGGAGAGTTCTCGTCCAGATGGTACTCCAGACCAATTTGTCAGAGTACTTGTGGGTGGGAGCCTGGCATCCATGCTTTTCAGTTTCCCAGGAGATCCCTAACATTCAGCCAAGGTTGGGAGCCACTACCTTGAATCAACAAGTGCTTTTTTTATGCCTCCTGGTGTTCGCTGATTCCAGTTGTGCTTAGCAAGGGGCTAAGTCAGGGAGGGGGGGCATGAGAACCCCACACACACACCATCCTTGCAGAGTAAGGGGAACCACACAAGGGCTGCAGAGCGTTCTTCTGCTCACAACTGAAACCAAATCAATCTCTCCAAGAAAGCATTGCAAATCAACCCGACCTCACTCCACACCTCCACCTCCAGTCCTGTTTTGAATATAAGTGTATTTCAAAGACTTTTTTTAATGCTATCCAGCCAAGCTCTGCCCAGGAATGTCTCCCAGCAGAGCCCACCTGTGTGTGGAATGTGGCAGAGAAGGGCGAGAGCCCGGGGCTGAGCCCAGCATGTTGAAGTGTTCATTTCCCACCTGGGCACTGGGACAGATGGGGTGGTGGCCAGGAACCTGAGGAGAGTGAGAGAATGAAGGATTTCTCCAAGACATACGGACTTGGAAACAGGTCAAATCTCAATTACAGACCCAGGAGCCAGAGCGACCTGCTCCCCTCTGCCCCCCTGGTGAAGCCCCTGGGTCGGCCACTCCAGAGCCAGCAGACAGAGGAGCCATTCATTGCACAGACCCTTTCCCATTTATCCAAATCCCCAGACACTTTGTGGCTAGAACCCAAATAACTTGATTAAGGTAAGGTGAAACGAGACACGTTCGCTGCTTGAAAATTGAGAACATCTGTCCCGGGCAGCAAACCAAAGCCAAGGCTCTTTGTAACTAAGGAAAGGGCATCCCCGAGGAGTCCAGGCATGAGAGCAGGGCCGGTTCTCTCTACATCCTCCTTGCCCACCCAAAGGGCAGCCAGGGGCATTGTGACTCAGGACTGCAGGGAGAGGGTGAGTGCAGTGGTCAGGCCAACATGGACTTGACCCTTGACTCCACCACGACTGCTTACGTGCCCTTAAGGTCCATGTTTAACCTGGTGGCTACAGCATCCTCACAGGCTTGCGGGAAGATTAAGCAGATGCTGACACGTGAAGGTATTCTGTTATGTTGTCTCCCCCAGGCTCCCCTTGGCTGCCCACTGGACCCATGATTTGGCAGACTCAGTTAAAGCTGAGTCAGGCTCTCATCCCCGTGCCCTAAAGGCCTCCTTTCTGTGGGTCCAGAAGGAGGAGAGTAAAAGAACCAGGTTATAGACAATGTCTTTTTCCCCCCAAAATTCATATGTTGAAATCCTATCTCCAGGACTTGGCATTTGGGGATAGGCCCTTCAGGAGGCGATTGGGTGATTAATGCCCTTATAAAGAGATCCCAGAGAGTTCTTCCACTGCTTCCATTTGAGGACACAGCAAGAAGATGGCCATCAGTGAACCAGGAAGCAGGACCTTGCCATACACAGATCTGCTGGCACCTTGATCTTGGACTTGCCAGCCTCCAGAACTAAGGGAAATAGGTGATTTTTGTCTAAGCCACCCGGTCTATGGTATTTTTGTTATAGCAGCCCAAACAGACCAAGGTAGGCCAGGTTGTGGCCATGCTGTCACAGAAGAGGCCCCCAGCATGTGGGGAAAGTTCTGGCTCCAGAGTCATGTTGGGTGAATGACTTTCAAATACAGTGAGGTGGTAGCCCCAGCACTGGTCCCAGAGAAAGTTCATCGTGACACCACTTCATGAATGATGACATGAGGTCTAGAGAAGCATCTAAAGATGTTACAATCATCCCCACGACAAAATGGGGAAGGAACAAGGGATAGCAATGCTGGGATCTCCCCCACCCACAAGGTGGCATCGCTTAATATGACTGCAGCTCACACCTTCTTCCAAGCAGACTCCAAAATAGGGTTCCTGTAGGGGATTAAAGGTGGCCGCAGTTCTTCGTCATTCTCTCATCGGGAGGTGAAGTTTATTTCCCTTCCCTCAAGCCTGAGTTGGCTCATGACTGCTTGAGTATCAGAAGGTGGTAGGAGTGATGCTGGACCAATCCAAGCCTGAGAGCGCTTCTGCTGTGACACCTGTGACATTTTTGGGAGACCTGAACCTCCATGTTGAAAAGCTGAGCTCCTCTGCCAAAAAGTCCACATGGAGACGTCACGCAGAGGCCATATGGGAAGCAGATGCCTTGAGATGACATGGAGAGGCCAACTGTTCTCGGGCCCCAGGAGCCTCCAGGTGACTGCAGCCCCAGGTGCCACCTGACTACAACCACGAGTGAGCCCAAGAACTGCCCCGCTGAGCCTGAGAAGCAACAAAATGCTCACTGTTTTAAGCCATTAAGTTTGGAGGTGGTTTGTTGCACATCGATGGATAACGGACGAGAGTGCTGCTCTTGAGTACCTTCCTGCTCCCCTGTCTATGAGACAGGCCCCACAATCAAACTCTCCCACCCCTTGTACACAGAGTGTAGGTGCAGAGGACCCCAGGATGGGAAGGACATCAGATCGTGAGATCTCGGCTGCCTGTTTCTGTGTTACTGTCGGCAGGTTTAAAACATGAGAGTCCTTCTCTGATCCGATCCCCTATTCGCCATCTGCTCACTGTCTCTGCCCAGGGCCCACATTGAAACCCTGAAGGCCGACTCAGCCTCCCCTATTTAACCAGACCCTCCTGCTTCAGGGCGGGCAGTCCTAAGGGGTGGTCCATCCCATCCTCACGAGCACATCCTGACAGACCCTCCCTCCATCCTCCCTCTTCTGACTCTGCCAGCCCTTCCACCCAAACCCATCTACCTGACAGGAGCTCTAATCTTCCACATACACAGGACGATATTAAAAACTCTCAAAAAAAACAAACAAACAAACAAACAAAGAAACAAAAAAAACTCTCAGGGCTCCTGGGTGCATCCATCCATTGAGCGTCCGACTCTTGATCTCGGCTCAGGTCAGGATGTCATGGTTTGCGAGTTCAAGCCCCTTGTCGGCTCCATCCTGACATCATGAAGGCTGCTTAGGATTCTCTCTCCCTCTCTCTCTGCCCCTCCCCAACTCACATTCTGTCTCTGAAAATACATAAAGTTTAAAAAAATAAGAAGTCTCATTCCAAACCCAAGCCTGCAGTCAGGAATGAAATCAAACAGCACTCTCTGAAAGAAAACTGGAAGGTCCCTTCACAGACTTGGCACTTACCCCGTGCCTTGCCCTGCTTTGAGGGTCAAACGTGGCTTATAGAGATTTTATGGAAAATTCCAAACAGACACAAAAGTACAGTACACCCCCATGGACATCACCCAGGGCTCACAGCAAATCTTTTTTTTTTTAAGTTTTTTATTTATTTATTTTGAGAGAGAGAGAGAGAGAGAGGCAGAAAGAGGGAGAGAGAGAATCCCAAGCAGCCTCTCTGCTGTCAGCACAGAACCTGACATGAGACTCAAACTCACAAACTGAGATCATGACCTGAGCTGAAATCAAGAGTCAGAAGCTTAATCGACTGAGCCCCCACCCTGGGCGTGGGCAAACCTTGTTTTCTGTCACCTCACCCCCTCTCCCCTATGCCCACCTTCCAGATGATTCTGATACAAATCACAGACATGATATTGCTTCATCGCTAAATACTTGGAGAAGCCTCTCTAGAAGCAAGGACTATCCTTTCTCACCACAATACCATAGTACATAGGCCTCGAGAAGTCCAACTTGTGCCAGGCCTGACCCAGGAATGCGTCCCCGTAGGTAAGGCCCACCTGTGGAATGTGGCAGAGAGATGACAGAGCACCAGGCTGGCCCCAGGGTATTAGCTGCAATTCTGGGTGCCAGATGGAACGCGGGGGACCTAGGAGCCTGAGGACAGCGAGAACCACAGACAAACAGGAAAGAGGCTCCCCAGAGCTAACTGGACTTGGAGGCAGCCACAGTGCCGCTCTGCGGTCACACCCACTCTCGTCATCTTCCTCCATCAGGGCTGCGTCTCACGGCCCTGGCGTTCTCAGGTGGGCTCAGAGCTGTGGACCACCTGAAGGGAAAATGGGTCTAGTCGTTCACTGTCACCCTGAGAAGAGTGCAGATTCCAGTGGCTGCCAACCATAGTAAGTCACGCCCGTCGCCTCAGCCCCAGGCTCTGCCACTCGGGCCTTACCCAGAATGCCTGGCTCAGGAGCATGGCGGGACTCGTTCTTTTCCATGAATCTGAAACACGGACCAGAACAAGGAAAGACGTGGAAGATTAAAGTCTATTTCTGTTATGCATTTTAAAAATGCTTTAGTTGGTGAATTCCTAAAAAATAGTAACTGTGCCTTATGCTTCTTTATCTCTCTCACAGTTTCTGTCCCACAGTTCCTCACCCTCGGCACTATTGAATTTTACTTCTTTATTGTGGGGACTTAGGGAAGAGCAGTCTGAGCATCGAAGGATGTTGAGCAACATCCCTAGCCTCTACTCCCTGGGAGCCAGTACCAGCCTCTCTCCTTGTGACAACCAAGAATGTCTGCAGACATTGCAAATGTTCCCTGGGAAGCAAATCTGCCTTCGAGTTGAGAGCCACCCATCTACACAATAGTGAGTGGTCAACTTGTTCATTTGTATCTTTATTCCTCTAATTTGTGTTAAATCCCTTCTGAAAGAGATGTTGACTCACTGTGTTAGATAAATTAGAATGAGTGGATAACAGGAAATTTTCTTTAGAAGCCTCTTATCTGTCTTAAGGATTTTGATCAAACTTGCCAGTTTTTTGGTCAATAATAATTGTTATTTAGATTTCAAAAATGTAAATTATATTTAAGTCAGAAGCACCTCAAGTAAGTTAAAACCAAGCCATCAAAGCAAATAACTGTGGCATGTTAAGTGACTGGGTTCTGTGTAAATTTTTTTTCTGCTACTTTTTTTAATGTTTATTTATTTATTTTGAGAAAGAGGGGGGGAGAGAGAGCACAGCTGGGGAGGGGCAGAGAGAAGGGGAGAGAGAGAGAGAGAGAGAGAGAGAGAGAGAGAGAGAATCCCAAGCAGGCTCCACACCATCCACGTAGAGAGTCCAATGCGGGGCTCGAACTCACAAACTGCGAGATCCTGAACTGAGCTGAGATCCAGAATCGGATGCTTAACCAACTGCACCACCCAGGCCCCTATTTATTTTTACAATTAAAAAACAACAAGAGACTGTCTCTGGGGTTGGGGCTACAAATAAGTCTACATATCATGACATTTTTCCTGTGGACTCTGAGGACCTACATCTTAGTTTTGTAAGCCTTGAGTAGGAGTTCCAATCACCTTCATATTTTATTTCTTTTCCTTTTTCTTTTCTTTCTTTCTTTCTTTCTTTTTTTTTTTTTTTTTTTTTGCATTCCTAAATGAGGCAAAACACCCTTCAGGATGTCCACATTGCAGCAAAAACCACAATAGCTGTGGAACAATTTACTTCCGGCTGAAAATTTAGACTTTCCTCACTTATTATTTCCTCACAAATTTAGAATTTGTCTCACTTCCACTGATGGTTCCAGTTGATTATGATTTCTCTCTGACTCTACTATCTGAAAGTTGCCTTATTTGAACCCACAGACGTTAGTGCCAGAGAAGTCCCCCAGGTTAAAATATCTTCAGACCAGGGGCGCCTGGGTGGCGCAGTCGGTTAAGCCTCCGACTTCAGCCAGGTCACGATCTCACGGTCCGGGAGTTCGAGCCCCGCGTCAGGCTCTGGGCTGATGGCTCGGAGCCTGGAGCCTGTTTCCGATTCTGTGTCTCCCTCCCTCTCTGCCCCTCCCCCGTTCATGCTCTGTCTCTCTCTGTCCCAAAAATAAATAAACGTTGAAAAAAAAAATATCTTCAGACCAAAGATAGGCTGGCCTGAGTCACCACAGAAACGCTCACCATGGGGCCCCAGACACTCTGCAAGTCAACTCAGAGCACACGTTTTCCCAAATCTTGAGGGCCTCATGACCATGAAGCACTGCTCCCCCATCTCAGGGTCCGCACCCAGCTGCAGGCAGTTATTTCAGAACCCTGGGCCCCTATCCAAAATAAAAGCCTGGATGCCACAGAGGTCCTGTGAGAAGCCTCTTAGTTTGAAAAATTAAAGTAAGGGAAAGCTGACCTGAAGCCCCTGCTGGGGAAAAAGTCCTTATTTCCCAAGAAGTCAGAGTGAGTGAGAAAGCCCAGGACCAGAGGTACTAAGACTCCTGGGGGTCGGCCTCGTCAATGCCCTGGAGGCCCCAGAGCCTTCCAGGGTTAAGGTATGGCATCTCCACAAGTCCCCAGCCACACTGCAAGGGTTTCTCTGTAAATGAGCTGTCACCTGAGAAAGTAGAGAGCAGAGCCATGAGGTAATGAGGGAGGGCAGGCCAGGCTGATGAAGAAACAGAGCAAGGGAGGGCGAGTGTCTATGGTATCTTGCAGGGAGGCAGGGAGACCGGACAGGGATGCTTCCAGGCTCACCTGCTTCTCCAACCTGCATGAGATCAAGGGTCTCTCGGGCCCTGGGCCCAGGGCTGCCTGTCCCCGTGGCCACATTGGGGTGGAGGTGGGAAAATGGCCTTGTCCAGCGGCACATCCAAACTGCTCCATGTTGTCAGCCTCTCTGCTTTGAATCCCCAGCTCAGACTCCGCCCCGGAAGGTGGGAAAAAAAGACTCCTGTCAGAGACTGAGTCACAGCAGGAATCAAGACAGAAGATGGAAATTTTAACCTTTTCGATTCCCTGAGCAGGGCAGTGAAAAGGAAGACTGTTCTGAAGGAGGCAGACTCTGGGCACACACTGGGCTTCAGTTTGGCAAGGGATGTGATGTGCCCTTGACCAGGGCTCCCAGGGCAGGGGGTGGGAAGCACTGACCCCCTGGGACAGGGGAGGCATTCAGACCCCTGGGATCCCACCGGGCTGGCAGGATCAGCCCCTCGACGGATGCCCTGGCCAGGCTGGGAGCTGCCCCTCTCCCATGGTGGGAAACAAGGCCAGGCCTTGGGGGGCCGCCCCTGACCACGTGGTAAACCCCACTTGCCGGGCCCAGCTCAGTCCACTGCAGCCACAGGGACCCCCGGGACTTGAACAGAAGCCCATGTCTTGCAACAGAAGGAACTTTGTTTCCTGGACTGGGCTGAGCTTTTTTCTCCTCTCTCTTCAGGGGCTGTCGGGGCTACTGAGGGGAGTTTACTGTGATTTCCAGCTTGGCAACGATGTAAATGTGAGGGTTCACGCTGACGGGAAAAAGATGGCATTTTCTCTGGGGACTGGTTGCTCAGCCATCACCCACTGCTCAGACCCAGGCCCCTGAGAGGGTCTGAGGCTCCAGGAAGACGATTCAGCCAGTTCTCCTCCTCTGAGGAGATCCATACCACAGTGGTGGCTGAAACTTCACACAGAGGTCAGAAGTGAGGAGGCCCCTGCTGAGGTGCTGCCACTGGTTTGAGAAGCACCTGGAGACCTTCCCGCAGCAGCCAGGCTCTCCCACTGCACCAGATGCTCAGACCTGGGCCTCTGCCCACCCCACCTGTCCCAGACGAGCTGCTAATGGCCCGTCCATTTCCTTCCTGAGATGAAGCGTCCCTCTGTGCCTGAAGCTTTCACAGCATCTTATTTAATTGTCATGACAAGTTTTCTTTCTTTCTTTCTTTCTTTCTTTCTTTCTTTCTTTCTTTCTTTCTCTTCCTTCCTTCCTTTCTTCCCTCCCTCCTTTCTCTCTCTTTCTTTTCCTTCCTTCCTTCCTTCCTTCCTTCCTTCCTTCTCTCTCTCCCTCCCTCCTTTTTCTTTCTTTCTTTCTTTCTTTCTTTCTTTCTTTCTTATCTTTCTTTCTCTTCCTTTCTTCCTTTCTTCCCTCCCTCCTTTCTCTCTTTCTTTCTTTTCCTTCCTTCCTTCCGTCTCTCCCTCCCTCCCTCCTTTTTCTTTCTTTCTTTTTTTCATCAAACTGTATTGACAATCAGGCTCTGGAATCAGAGAGGAGGATGGGACAGAAACAGAGCAAGGAGCTCCTGGGGAAGACAGAAAGTAAACAAATCATTACAAACGGAATGAGTAGGCAGTAGCAACAGCAGTAATAACCCCCAATTATTAAGAACTCATGGTGTGTTGGCCTCACTTATGCTCCCGGCTCCAGTGCCAGAGGACTCAAACCATCCCAGCTGTACAGAAAGGGCCAGGCCACACAGTTGGTAAGTGGCAGAGGTGAGGTGACAGCCTCAGAAATGCCCAAAGGCTCTTCCCCCAAGGACAGCCCTCAGCTTTCAGAAGCCGGGCCTGTCAGCTGTGAATAATACTCCAAAGCTTCAAAGCAGAAATGCACCAGATGCAGAAGCCTGTAGGGCAACCCGGGAGCCCCTCTGGGAGTCAGGTTGTTTGCATAGCCCTGGCCTGTTCTGCAGGAGCAAAGCCCAGTCCTCTGAGGAGTTTAAGCTTACTGGGAAGGACAGGTCCTAACAAGGTGCTTCAAGAAGTGACTAGATGGGACTGCCAGCATGCGCACGGCCAGTGCCCAGGTCTTGGCCTGGAAGGACAGAGGGACAGAGCTCGGGCAGTGTGGCTCATGTTGCTGAGGGGAAGGCCGAAGTTCCTGGGGGCATTAGGAACAGGCAGGGAAGCTGGAGACTGGGAGATGAGCGGCGATGGGTAGCACAGGGCAGAGTGAGAGTTGAACAGAAGTCCCATTTGAACCCAGAGGAGAGAGTCTCCCTTTGGTTTTGTTTGCTAAACAAGTGAGATTAAGAGAGAGTGACCCAGCATCTCCAGAAAGCAACCATCCAGGGACAGAACCAAAAGTCAAAGTCCAACACATCAACCAAGGTCGACAGCTATAAAAACCCCAAGTCTGCAGGGACCAGAGAAGGTATGAGGGTGCCACCACGGTCGCTGGTCCCCAGACCCTTGCCACACCTGGGAAGAGCCAAGGGGGGCCGCCTGAACCGTGGCTGCTTGTGCAGTCCCCGCTCTGAAATAAGATCAGGTTCAGAGAGGGCCCTCGGGCCTCTGTCCATCACTGACTTTGGTGAAAACTCTCTCCCATTTCTCATAATCTCCTGCTTTGCCTGGCAAATCCAACCAAACCACAAACCATGGCTTTCTCGCACATGAAGCCCCACATGAGTCATCTCCACAACCACTTTTGAATCCAAGCGCTGGGAAGACGACCCCTTGCTCAATAGGGAGAAAATCCAGTGGAAAACCACCCCAGAACCTGGGCTCCTGTTGAGCCACCACTCTGGGAAAGTCATGTGGCGAGGTAGGCAAGGGCAAGTCAGCCGTGTGCCTGGGGTGTTAAGTGTGTGTGGGCCCCCTACAGCACCAGCAGGCCCGGAGGAGAGCAGTAGAGATGTGGCCAAAGAGGCTGCAGAGATCCGGAGGCTGTGCCAAAGGGCACAGTTTATTCTAGATGCAACGAGAAGCCGTCACAGGGTTTGAAGCAGGGGAGACACATGATCTGATTATAATTTTTTTTAAACATCACACTGGCTAGTGTGTGCACAGGAACGGGAGGGGGCATCAGGGCAGTGGTGGAGTAGGGAGAGATATTGTAGCAGTTCAGGGGAGAGATGAGGGTGGCAGGGATGTGAGCCATGGGGTAGAAACAGAGACGGGGGGGGGGGGGGGTGTGGCGGGGGGCGGCGGTGGCTCAAGATGTATTTTGAAGGTCGACCCAACAGAACTTGCATATGAATTAGGTGTAGAGGCTGAGAGAAAGGCGAGAATTGAGGATGACATCTCAGTTTCTGGCTTGAGTAGCTGGGGGGCTGATGGTGACATTTCCTAGGACAGGAAGACTAAGATGAAGTTGCGGGGGGGGGGGGGGTTCATTTGTTTGTAGTGGGAAACTGAGAGTTCCATTGTGGACATGTTGAGTTTGAACTGTGTGACAGCTAAGTTAGTGCATCAATGAATTACAAACCATTGAAAAACTCATGTGTCCATACCAGTAATAAGTTGATAAGGAAAGAGGGAGGGAAGAAAGGGAGGGATGGATGGGGGAGAAAGACGGCTCTTACTCATAGCAGAATGTCAGGGGTTGACGTGACAACATGTAGGTGGTGCCTGGAATTAGAAAAGCATCATTTTCTTGGGGCTTCTGGATGGCTCAGTCGGTTAAGCATCCAACTCTTTATTTCAGCTCAGGTCACGATCTCAGTTTGTGGGTCTGAGCCCCGTGTCAGGCCCTGCACTTGCAGCATGGAGTCTGCGTGCAATCCTCTCTCTCCCTTTCTCTCTGCCCCTCCCCTGCTTGTGCACTCTCTCTCTCTCTCTCAAAATAAATAAACTTAAAAAAAAAAGTATAAATATAGGGACACCTGGGTGGCTCAGTTGGCTAAGCGTCCGACTCTTGGTTTCGGCTCAGGTCGTGATCTCACGGTTTCAGGGGTTCAAGCCCTGCATCGGGCTCTGCACTGGCAGTGCGGAGCCTGCTTGGGATTCTCTCTCTCTCCCTCTCTTTCTACCCCTCCCCCACTCATGCTGTCTCTGTCTCAAAATAAATAAATAAACTTAAAGAAAAATTTTTTAAAAATCATAAATATAAACTAAAAGCATCATTTTCCAATCATCCCAGCACAGGATGAATCAGGCAAGAATCATCAGTGGATATTAAATCTAGAGGCAAATTTTGATGGAGAACAGGATATTTGCATGGTTTTAAAATGTCTCCCCATAGACCATGTGTTAGTTACAAGGGAAAGAAAACAAAACAAAACAGTAATTGCACAGTGGAGCAACCAGACAGCACCTTGACAAGATGGTCAAAATTAACATCACCAGCAAGGGGTACCGTGTGCTCCCAGATGTGATACTCTGAGAAAAACACAGCCTAACTGAGGCAGTATTCCAGCAGAGTATAAATAACCTGACGCTAATCCTGAGAAGACATCAGGCAAACCCAAAGTGAGGAATGTTCTATTTAAAAAAAAAAAAAATAGGAAGGGGACTGTTTTCTTCAAAAACGTCAATGTCGTAAAAGACAAAGGCTGTGGAAATGTTCCAGATAAAAGGAGGCCAAAGGGGCATGACAATCCAGTGCCAAGTCCACCCCTAGACCAGATCCTTTACTGAAGGTGAAAAAAATGCCATAGGAAATATTTTTGGGCTAAATGACAAAACTGAAATAGGAATGGTAGGTAGATGAGACCAAGGTACTACAGCAATGTTACATTTACTAAGTTTGAAAACTGAATCTGGGTAAAGGGAATACAGGTGTTTTGTGTGCTATTTTTTATTTTTGCAACCCTTCTGAAAGTTTGAAATTATCTCCAACTAAAAAGATTTTTTTTTATTGCAATTGAGTATACAAGTCTGGCGTTCCAAGGAGAGAACTGAACTGGAGACACAAATGCAGGAGCCATCAGGACGTAGATGGTGTTTAAAGTCCTAAGAACAGCTGAGCTAATGGAGGAGATATCAAAGATGGAAAGAAGGGCCAGGACCGTGTCTGGGGAACACCGATGCTCAGAGATCAGGCAGAGAAAACCGAACCAGCCAAGACGTCAGAGGAGGAGGTGGGTGGAGGGAAACCAGTGGGGTGAGGTGTCATGGAAACCAAGAGAAAACAGTGTTTCAAGGAGTGACTAACTGTGGCACATGTTGCTAAGAAGTTGACCAAGATGGAGGCAGAGATATGACCACAGATTTTAGCAAGATGGAGATCACAGGAGACCTTAACAAGAACAGTGTCAGTGAGCTCACAGTGAAAGAAGCCAGATTATAGTGGTTCCCAGGCGAAGAAGTATGACAGCATCAGAAGCCCCTGCAGTCATTTCCTATCCCTTCATGACTTAGAGGGAACAACCGTCATCTGTGTTTGGTCCCTACGGACCTGTACCTTTTTCTGTGCCTGTGCCCCCCACCCACCTTGTGAGGCAGAGCCCACACGTCATTATAAAAACCAAAAGGGCCAGACACTGGCTTCTCCAGCTCCCTGATAGGTAGGCAAGGTAAGTGGTCTGGGCTCTGTCACCTACGAGGAGCAGCTGGAAGAGCTCAGAATGTATTCTGGCAATGGGCGATGACGGTCATAGGAGCAGGGCCTCCAGTTTCTAGAGGCCGCAGGGGCTCTGTGTCCAGCCAGCACCCAGTGCCCAGTGTTGGGGTGTTGGCTGTGGGCCCTTCAGCAGAGCAAATGTCTCTTCCTATGCAGGTCTTATGGCAGGAGTTGCGGTGCTATCCCTGGTGTGCAGCTTCCAAACCAGGTGCTCAATGTCTTACTCATGAATTCTCTCCCCACTTAATCAGCCAGGGTTAGTTGCTTTTGCTTGCAACTATGAACCCCGACTGAAGGAGGCTCTTGCATTTTCTTGCCTAGAGGGGGAATTCCTCTATGCCATCTTCCCCAAAGTCTGCCTCTCAGGGGTGTATCAAGTATCCAGTGTCCTTAGCCAGTGGACAGTGTAGACAGAATGGCCTCCCAGTGGTTGCACTCTTGAGGATCTCCCTCCACCCTAATACCTGATACCCTATCTCCCCTTTTCAGATCTCAAAACAGTAGCCACCTTTCTGCCATCACTGAAGCAAAATGTCCCAATGTGGATGTGTGTGCCTGCTCCCCATTTTATCTTGGCTTTCTAGAAAACAAGCTCTAACCACCACCACCACCCCCTCTCCAGAGACTCCTTGGAGCCTGTGGTTTTCTAGCTATTTTGCCATTGAGTATGGGAAAGGAGATAAGGGAAGAGCACAAAGCTGAAATGCTTCCAGAAGCATCTAGTAGGTTTCTCTCTTATTAACACTGGTTTGTTGTTCCCTGCCTGAAATCAGACCATGTCTGTCATCACCCTGGGCTGGGGCAGGATGAATCAGACCCTGTACATCTAGGGAATCCTCGGGGATCTCCCCAGCCACCCTTGGCACAGAACCCAAAACAACTGAATGAACCAGGGTGAATTTCCAACCATGACACTGACAAGAGCCAAAACCATTCATGAGAGCCACCTCCTCAGTCCACTGAGTGTCCACATTGTGGGACTTTTCATTCACTTATGACTGTGTCTAGAAGCCTGACGCCTTCCCAGAAGCCTCCCCACCCCAGTTACATGTGTGGTCTCTGAGGGAGATTCACACTGACTGTGGGGCTTGGAGACAGTCAGCACTAGACAGCAAGACACGCTGTGCTGGTCCTGCTCCCCTGAGTACAAGATTGCCAGGTCAACATTCTCTTCCAAAGGGCTCTTTTGCCACATACCTTAACCCATTGATGTACCACAATTGCTTTGGGTGGAAAAGGCAGAGATTTCATAATCCAGCTGGGAAAAATGAGACCTGAGAAGGCAAGAAGGACTTTCAGTGTGACAGAACCATGCCAACTGAGGGCTGCAGGTGCCAGCCCTGGCGATCCATCCACATCAGCTGTTGATGGCATCATCCGCCGGGCTTACCTTTTGGTAGGTAAAGGTTCCCATATGCTCCCTTCTATTCTTCCTCTTTCATCTAGTAAATACAGCATTTGGGGGAAGTGCATAGTTCTCTGGAGATTCACCAAGGCAAAGGTATGAGCACTAGAATCTAGACCAACAAAAGGATGTTGTTGCTTTGCCCTCAAGAAGTGGCTTATTCTCCAAACAAAATTTGTTCATTATCTCCTGGGTTGTTGATCTGCTTCTCGTAGTGGGACTGGTCTACACCAAAGCTGGTGCATCTTCCGGAGCTGCCTTAAAGGAGGCTAGACAGAGGGTAGGGGTTGGAGACATGGAATCACCCAAGACACCAGAAAAATGCCACCTGTGTCAGGCTGCGAGAGATGGTCACCCGAGGCTAACTTTGCCCATCTTCCTCCACATCCTTTTGCAAGGTTGGGCTAAGGGTAAGAAGCCCTCAAATGCTCTGGCCTCATTGTTTCTGGCTCCAAAAAATCTCTCTTCCGTGTCCCTTTCCCAACCACAAGCCATGGCATTTGGAAGCTGTAAATCTTTGAGACTGTTCCGAATCCGTCATTTTATAGTCAAGGTGACCTTTGCTCCAGACGTGCTGCAAAGGCTGAAGGCAGAAGACATGTTCCAGGCTGCAATGTGGAGAATACATTCGGGATTTATGCATGGTACTCCTTGGCCCGGCCAGAAGCCCAGCATGTGGCAAAAAGGAGGAAAATGGCTGGAAATCTCCCCAAAGCTGACTGTGCAGTTCTTCTGAATTTTCCCACCACAAACCTAGCCAAGTGTCCGGAATGGATGAGAAACAGATCAGTGGCCTATTGGTGTTAGAGTCCAACTCTGATGCTCATATTCCCTGAGAGATGCCCAGGCACCCTGATCTCAGACTTTCTGGGGCTCTGACGTCAAAGAGGGTCCTCAAAAGCAGTGAGTTTCTAAGGAAAATCTGAACCTCATTTAAGCCATCTGGTAGGCCTCTGACAACATCTTTTTTAGCTTGACAACACACAAGGCCTCTATTTCTCTCCACTTTGAAGTAACTGAAGTTCACTCTGTATCCACAATTCCTGTCTCTTTCTGACTCAGGCTCTCATCTCCCACCAGGAGCAGATACTAGACTCAAGCAGAGTCTCCCTAGTTGGCATTGGGAAATACCAGGTGAACAGGGTTGGACTGGCGGTCTGTGCAAGTCATGCCCTGGAGGGGGCACCACAGGAATGACCATCATCTGTGGAGCTGCGAGGGGATGTGTGGATCACCTTTGATGAGAGAGAGTGTTAGGCTGAAAAACATCTTCCCAAAGATGTCTATGCCCCAATTGGCAGAACCTGAGAGGATGTCACCTTGCATGGCAAAGGAGCTCAGTAGATGGGATTAAATTAAGGATCTGGAGATGGGGAGACTATCCTGGATTATCTGTGGGCCCAACTCAATCACTAAGGTCCTTACAAGAGGGAGGCGGGAGGTCAGAGTGAGCAACAGGAGATGTGATAAGGGAAACAGAGATATTGAGTGATGGGAGGAAGGTGTCACGAGTAAAGGAATGCTGAAAAGAGCAAAGAACAGTGTTCTCCAGAAGCCTGCAGAAGGAATACGACATGGCAACACCTTGATTTTAAACTTCTGACCCCCAGGGGCCCCAGGGGCTTCTGTCAGTTAAGTGTCCAATTCTTGATTTCAGCTCAAGTCATGATCTTGTGGTTTGTGGGTTTCAAGTCCCGCATTGGGCTCTGCACTGACAGTGCAGAGCCTGCTTGGGGTTCTCTCTCTCTCTCTCTCTCTCTCTCTCTCTCTCTCTCTCTAATAAATAAATAAATAAATAAACTTTAAAAAAAACTTCTGACCTCCAGAAAGGTAAGAAAATACATCTGTTTTGTTTTAAGTCACTATGTTTTTGGGAAATTATTGTAGCAGCAATAGGAAACGGATACAGAGACCTAGGGTGGGGATTCATAGGACAAGGAGGGAGAGCTGGGAGTGGCCCCAGCAGGTCATAGATCTTCTGGCTCTGGGTGATTCAGTGCCAGAGAGTAATAGAAAAACCCAATTCACCTGGCTTACACACAAGGGAAAGTCCAAAGGCAGGTGGCTGCAACCAAGCTGGGTTGGTTTGGCCACTCAGTGATGTTACAGAGGATGTTGATTCTTCCTATCAGTCTGTTCTTTTTTTTTTTTTAAGTTAGCTCTATATGCAACATGGGGCTGGAACCCAAGACCCTGAGATCAAGAGTTGCATGCTATACTGACTGAGCCAGGCATGCGCCCCACCCATCAGTCCATTCTTGTAGGCTCACTGTTCTCAGTCACAAGATGGCTGCCAAAGTTCCAGATATTGCATCCAAGGCACTCCATTGCCAAGATTCAGAACAGAAAGCCATTTCACCTTTGAGTCTCTTTGAGAGTGAGGAAAACTTTTCCCGAACACCCACACCCATCTCTAGAGGACTACTCCTCACATCTACATTGTTGGCCAGAATTGTACCACATGCCCATGCTTAAACCAATCCCTGGCAAACAGTATGGGAACATAATATGGCTCCCAGAAACCAGCCTCCCTGAAGCATTTGCCTTTTAGACTTTCTAAAGTTTTATTTATTTATTTTGAGAGAGAGAGAGAGCATGAGCAGGGGAGAGGCAGGGAGAGGGAGAGAGAGAATCCCAAGCAGGTGCCACACTGCTTGGGACAGAGCCCGACGCAGGGCTTGAAGTCACAAACCATGAGACTGTGACCTGAACCTAAATCAAGAGTTGGTTGCTTAACCAACTGAGCCATCCAGGTGCCCCTGCCTTTTAGACTTTTAGCCAGGGAGCAGAGACCTGAAGTAAGTCGGAGTTGAGTTAGCAAGGAGGAAGGGTGTAAATCCATGTTGGGCAGGCATCCAGAAGTGTCTGTTCCACTTCTGTATGGGGCAGGCTTCACAGAACTCCAGAAGTGTCTCTCCCTGTTATTCCACACAGCTCTGGAGCTTACACAGCCTGTTCTATGTTCACCTGGCTTTCATCCTTCATCTGTGCATGGAATGGGGTGGTTAGCTTGTTTCAGTCACCTTGGAGCCCAGACTCTGAGTGACAACCCCACCATACCACCTTGGTGCCTGAGCTCTCCCTCACCTGGCCAGTTGCCTTGAATTACAACGTGGAGCCTGAGTGAACCATCTGGCTCTCAGGTAACAGGGCCAGTGTTCTGCTGTCTCACAGGCACACTCCACCTGCAGCCACGACTGAGATGGGAATAGTTGGGGCTACTGTCCTCAAGAAGTGGCTCCTCAAGCTTCATGGGTTTCTCTGTCTTGTTACTCCCCAGAGGCAGACAGCTGCTCTCTCAGCCTGCCCGGCTTCAGCTTCCTCTGCCTGCTCATCATGGGTGAGCAGGTTCCCCAGGTCCCTCTCCATCTGGCCACATTGTGGACTTCTCTTCCTGCAGTCACTGCTCACCTCACAAAAGGCATCATGGGAACGTGTCCCCAAATACAGAGGACTCCTGCACTCACTTCACTGTCCCCTTCACCTACTTTAGTCTCCCTGTCCCATCCACGAGATGGGAGAACCAGGAGGGACACACACACACACACACACACACACACACTGAAATGTGGGGTGGGAGAGATAAGGAACGAAGAAGGAAAATGACCTAAATGTCATGATGTCATGTGGTGTTACAGATTGGGTCCTGGAACAGAAAGAAGATGGAGTAGAAGAACTGGTGCAAGGGGAATGAAGTCTATAGACAGTCAAGTGTACCCTTGCGATGTTCATCTCTTAGCTTTGACAAAGGTACTGTGGCGTATGTGTAAGACATTAACATTACAGGAAGCTGGGTGAAGGGCATATGGGAACTGTCTATACTATCTTTGCAACTTTCCTATAAATCTGCAGTTATTCAGAATTAAGAGGTCTTTTTTTTTTTTAAGGGAAAGAAAATAGTGTCAGGCCAACCCCATGCTCTTACAGTGTTTCCCACGGCCGGGCTGCTGCCATAGCCTCTGTACCAGACCCAACCCTAAGACCGACACTCTCCAGAGGAAGCAGGAAGGTGGAGAATTTTTAAACCGAAAAGGCTCTGGCATGGATAGTTCCTGGGGTTGTTAGTAAGTACTCGGGGAAAGGGGGGAAGTGAATACGAGAACCAGTGAAGCTAAAAAGGCTTCTGAACTGCAGGACTCTGAAAGCCATTAATAGGATCGAGGTTTTAGAACTTTGCAAGAAGGGGCCATATCATGCGGTGTTTCCCTCCAAATTTATTTAACAAGACACCTTCCTGACCTTGAGGCCCAGTTCTGACCTTCCAGGCCCAGGCCTCACTGGTGCCTCGGCTGGAGAACACAACCTGCACCCTGCTGCAGGAGCAGCCTGCCCGGAGCCCAGGCCCGCCATCGCTGTAACCACCTCACCTCAACGGGAAGGCCAGTCAGGTGCAGAAGAACATAGCCATCCTTTTGCGGATGACGAAACTGAGGCCGGGAGAAATGACATAATTCTTCCACGCTCACCGCGCTCAGCTGATGAGGCTGTGCCTTCCCTACCTGTGCTCTCCTCTGAAACCTGCTCCCAGAGAAAGCCCTCGTACCTGTCACCTGACTCACCCCTGTCACCTGACTCACCACCACAATCCTGCTATCTCCACACCAGCAGGACTCGCTGGAACTTCGTGGTTTTTGCCCACTGCCAGCTGCCCCCTGCCTTGTCCTTCCTGTTCCCACACCTGAGGCCAGATTTGCTGACCCAAGAGTCTGAGCTCCACCAACTGGCCCCTCTCCCCACCGCTGCTACAGTTAACCTGCCCTTCCCTCAACCAGGTGATGACCAGAGACAGGATTGGGGACAGAAGGGAGTGGGGAGGCACAGAAAGCAAGGATCTTCACTGCCGGGTGCCTGTGCTGGACCCCGAGGGACAGTGAAGGGATGGTGAGAACCCAGTGTGGGGCCTGGTGTCCCAGACCACAGGGCACCGACCTTCCCTACCTGCCGCTCTCCTTTAAGCGACCCAGATGTTAACTAGGAGATATGACGGGACCCTCTCCTGCAGATTTTAAAGCTCAGAGGGCTGGTGGGTGCGGGCCTTGTGTGACACTCCACTACCTGCGAGCCAGTGACACTGTCCCCACAGAACTCTTGAAATGCTTCTATGCTCCGTATGTTTATTTTGCAGAGAGAGGTCCCATGCAAAGGCACTGACCTTTCTCTGGGATTTACTTTGAGTTGCATTAAAATTGAGGGGCACCTGGGTGGCTCAGCCAGTTAAGCATCTGACTCAATTTCAGTTCAGGTCATGATCTCACGGTTGTGAGTTCGAGCCCATGTTGGGTTCTGTGCTGACAGCGCGGAGCCTGCTTGGGATTCCCTCTCTTCCTCTGTCCTTCTCCCACTTTCTGTCTCAAAAATAAATAAATAAACCATTTAAAAAAATTTTTTTAATGGTTTATTTATTGTTGAGAGAGCGAGAGACAGAGTATGAGCTGGGAAGGGGCAGAGAGAGGGAGACAGAATCCACAAAGCAGGCTCCAGGCTCTGAGCTGTCAGCACAGAGCCTGACGTGGGGCTTGAACCCGTGAACCACGAGATCATGACCTGAGCTGAAGTCGGACGCCCAACCGACTGAGCCACCCAGGTGCCCCAATAAATAAACATTTTTTTAAAAATTGGGATACTTTCCCTTTCCACTCACAACCCATCCCAGAATGATAACATCAATGATAAACTGATGATAAACTTTTCTCGAGAAAGACCAGTAGCTTTAGGATGCTTAGCAGAGCGAATATTATTATTCAAAAGTTGTGATTCTTTGTTCCCAAGGGATCTCTTTTCGAGTATAAGCAGTAATACATTTAATGATAGAATAAATGCATAATGAAATAACCAGACTAAAAGTCTGACATCACTGGACAAATAGGGAAAAGATTTTTTTAAAAACACACCTCAGGCTGCAGACTGTGAGCGTCAGGTGCTTAGGGTTGTCCTAATTTATGAGGTACCTGTTGGCCTCCGAGCCCCCAACTGCTCATTCATGCAGTCATCCGTTCAGTGAGTGTTCCCTGAACTCCTCTCTTGTCCTCCTCTGTCACAGCCCCCTGCCTTAACTTTCTATAGCATGTGTCACTCTCTAAAGTTATTTTTTGATCTATTTGTTGTGTGGTTCTCTTGTCTATCTCTCCACTAGATTATCAGCCCCACAGAGGGGGGACTATGTTGCTCCTGTTCAGTGCTGACTCTCCAGAACCCAGAACAATTCCAGAATAAACCACATACCACGTGCATGTTAATGTCATCGTCATTATCTTCCAGTGTCACTGAGAGGCAGGTACTGTCAGATAGCTTGAGTTCAAACCCTGGCTCTGCTGCTAACAAGCTGCGTACTAGGGAAGTTACTTAACCCTCCCATGCCTCAGTTTCCCTAAGTAACCATGGGAGTGTATTGAGTTAATATATGTGAAACACTTTGGAAGGATTCTAGCATATAAACGCTTCATAGCATTAGTTATAATTATTTAGTCAAGGCTAGCCCCAGGCCAAACAGTCTGTCTCCCATCGTCACTCCCACGCTGCTGGTCTGCTCCCCCCCAACTCATTGTCAGCCCTGTTTGATAGAGGTCGCTGACGTCCTTAGACTTCCCCAGCCTCTGAGAGCCTCCAGCCACACACCCACCAGGAGTGCCCTCTGGGGCCATGCGCCATGCTCCAGAATGAGCTTCTGGCTCCAACACCCTATCATCACCTCTCCACAGAACGTTCTCCATCACCTCTCCACAGAACGGTCTCCATCCCGTTCCTGAGGACTAAAACAGCCGATCAGCCGAACTGCATCTGAGTATTTAAGCACACCTGCCATTTCCCTTGACAAAGTAGTCCCTGGATCGTCCCACATTGGCAGAAGAGTAAAAAGCTCATGGTGAGTAGACTCAGCTGGAAGGCCCAGTCCCACGTCCTCCAGAACTCCTGCTCCTTGGGGACCTCTCCGTAATGACCACAGTCACCACGCATGGGCTCAAAGGGAATGGCCCAGGTGCAGGCACCGGATGCCCCATTTCCCCACAAGACAGCCGAGGGCAGGTTGCAACATTTATCAACTCTCCTCAGGCTCAGGGATGATTAGCCTCTCAGGCCCTCAGTGCCACCCTCATGATGCATCCTCAGCTATATAGAGAAGGAATAATTTGGGGTGCCTGGGTGACTCTGTCAGTTGAATGTCAGATTTCTGCTCAGGTCCTATACTCAGGTTCATGGGTTTGAGCCCCTCATCGACCTTACTGCTGTCAGCACGGAGCTCACTTTGGATTCTCTGCCACCACCCCTCCCTGCCCCTTCCTCGCTCACACACACTCTCTCTCTCTCAAAAATAAATAAACACTGAAAAAAAAAAGAGAAGGAATAATTTCCTTTGGCTCTCTTAAGGTGGAGCTAGGAATTAAACTGACATAAGACAGATCAATAGGAGAAAAGCGCACACATTTTATCTGATATTTTTACATGTACATGCAAGTCCTCAAAAGGAAAATAAAGGCCTAAAGAAGGCATTGGGCCCCAAAGCCTGACCAATTGTGGGAATGTGGTAAGACAAGGTGCCTCGGGCTGGGGACAGTAAATTGTGCGGCAGTGACTGGGAAATACATGGGGGAAACCAATAAAAGATAAGTTATTTTAGTGGGCTGGTTTGTACAGAGCCTTTCCAGCATCAACTCTCTACACTCTCCAGTGATAAGAAGGTTCTCATCCTGGTACAGGGAGGGCATTTCTCTCAGGGGAAATTTTATCGCCCGCTTTTAGGTAGAAAGGGGAAAGTCAGGGAGCCCTTACTGCATTCGCTATTGAAGTGCCTTCAGCTCAGAATAATCCATATACTAAAGCTGCATATGACAAGTGAGGGGGATATCTTCTGATCCTCTGCAGCTGGAACACTCTTTATTCTCTCCTTCTCCTGGCTGTATCCACTCACAGTGTCTGTCTGCAAATCTTTGTGTATATCCACTTCCTCCAGGAAGCCTTCCCTGATAGCACAAGCTGGAATTCCTTTCCTGCACCTCCTGTCCAGGCCCCCATTCACACAATATCACCTGATGCCCTGTCTGATCCCCTGAGAGGGGCCACAGTAATCTTATCCTAATTGCTATCTCCAGCATGGGGCCTGGCATAGAGCGAGCCTTTTCTTACTATTTGTTGAGCTGCTAAAGAAAATTTATTTCAGCTCCAGTGCTCAGATGATGTGTTTCTTGCTTCTGGTTAAAAAACTAAGCTGCTGGGGAGCCTGGGTGGCTCAGTCGGTTAAGCTTCTGACTTCGGCTCAGGTCATGATCTCGCGTTTCGTGAGTTCGAGCCCTGCGTCAGGCTCTGTGCTGACAGCTTGGAGCCTGGAGCTGCTTCAGATTCTGTGTCTCCCCCTCTCTCTTCCCCTCCCCTGCTCGCACTCTGTCTCTCTCTCTCAAAAATAAACACCAGGGGCGCCTGGGTGGCTCAGTCAGTTAAGCGTCCGACTTCAGCCTGGGTCACGATCTCGTGGTCCGTGAGCTCGAGCCCCGCGTCGGGCTCTGGGCTGATGGCTCAGAGCCTGGAGCCTGTTTCCGATTCTGTGTCTCCCTCTCTCTCTGCCCCTCCCCCATTCATGCTCTGTCTCTCTCTGTCTCAAAAATAAATAAACGTTAAAAAAATTTTTTTTAATAAAAAAAAAATAAACACCAAAAAAAAAATTTTTTTTAAAAACTCAGCTGCTGACGTACTGTTGGAAAACAGATTTCTGTGAAACATGAAAAAGTGAAGAGCATTAGGGAAAAACAGGAAGATATTTGTCTCCATTGTCCTACCTGTGGCTCCCAGGCTCTGCCCCCAGACTTTTTCCCACAGCCAGTGCTGCCCTGAGAGACGTTCAGGAGGTGAAAATAGTCTGTAGTGGGTTGGGCTGCACCATTCAGCTCAGGTCTGCGGCAAAACATGTCATCTCACTTCATCTTTATTTGATAGATATTTTTAATTTGAATGGACGATTTTAATTAAATATTAAATAAGTGTCAATGAAACAAGTATAAAGTAAAAGTGTTCATTCTCTTTGAAAATATTAAGACATGATAAAGACCTTAATAACATTTTATGTTTACTCCTCTCTTACCCCTCCTTCACCATCTTGTTCCCCATCATTTCTGACCCCTCCTGGGATAGTGGGTGGGGGGTGGGGAGGAGGGGAGAAGTGAGGCATTAGCGGGGAAAGAAACCTCCTCCTTGTCAGGTACTGTCATAAACTGACATGGCTCTCTCTGAGACGAGAAGGTGTTGGAAACTGAATCTTCCTCTTGTGGGGCAGGAGCGGGTTCGTAGCAGATACCCCCAGTCAGTGGGGGCACTCTCTTGTAGTCCCCTTGACGAGAACACCTGCATCTATCCTCTGGTTGGTCTGTTACTCCTCTCTGTAAAGGCCTTTTCACGGTGGCCCCTTCCGGGACACCCAGGAAAAGAGGCAAAAAGGAAAGGAGGCTAAAGCAATGAGCTAGCTGGGGAAGAACACCCTGAGTGCGTAAACAGTGAGCATAAAGGCCCTAAGCTGAGCATGCCTGAGGAACAGCAAGGAGGCCCATTTGGCTGGAGCACAGCGAGCAAGGGGGCGGCAGGAGGAGATGAAGGTAGAGAACAGCAGGGACTGGTGGGCACGGGGCCTGTAGGCCAGGACCTTGGCTTTACCCTGTGTGGGGTGGACGGCAAGCCATGGGAGGATTTTGCCAGGAGGAGTGACATGATCTGAATTTAGCTTTCAAAGGATGAGTCAGCCACTGTGTGGAGGATAGATGTGGGGAAAAGAGGGAATGGGAAAGGCCGAATGATGGAGATTAACCGGGAGGCTTTGCAGTCATCCAGGTGAGAACCAGTAGTGGCTCAGACCAGGCTGCAAGTGCTGAAGGGAGTGAGAGGGGGATGTGGCATCCTTTGGAAGTAGAGTCAACAGAATCCCTGGCAGACTGGATCAGAAGTATGAAAGAAAGAGAAGAATCAAAGCTGACTCCAAAGTTTTGGGCCTCAGCAAATTCGTGGAAGGAGAGTGTTTGCCTGAGGAAGACTGCGTATTGATGATAAGGACGGAATCAGGAGATTGTTTGGATGTGATAATTTTGAGATGTTAGATAATCAATTGGCAAAGTCACGCAGGCAGTTGGATGCATGAGTCAGGGGCTCAGGGAGAAGATCATGCTGGAGATACCAATTTTGGAGTCATCAGGATGTAGATGTCATATAAAGTCATGAGACTGAACTGGTCAAAAGGCAATGAAAGTAAATAAAGAGGAGAGGAGGTCCAAGGGCTAAACCTTGGAGCCTCCAACCTTAAGATATGGAGATACAGAGAAACTGCAAAGACTCTGAGAAAAGCGCCCAGTAGGCAGGAGAATCAGCAGTATCTCAGAAGCCAGTATGAAGCAAGTCTTCAGGAATGACCGACTGTGTCAAATGCTACAGAGGTGGAGAAGATGCATTGACCACTGGCAACATGGGATCACTGGGGACCTTGACAATGGCCCTTTGGGCAGAGTGAAACCTGATTGAGTGTAGCCAAAAGAGAATGGGGAGGAGAGGAAGCAGAGACAGTGGCACAAATCTTTTGAAGACTTTGCTGTAAAGGACAAAAGAGAGGCAGTAGCTAGATGTGGGAGGGAGATGTGAAGTCAATGGAGGTTTGGAGGTTTGTTTTGTTTTTAAGATAGGAGACATTAGAGCATGTTTTTATGATAACTGGAATAATAATGTAGGAGAAAGAGAAGAGACTTGCCAGAGTGAAGTGCTTAGGTGGGCAAGAAAGGATTAAATCTAGAGAGCATCAAAAGGGACTGATCTCAGATCATGGGCATCATGATAGAGTAGAGTAAATGGGCATCAATACAAGCAGGATGGCCAGGGTAGCATGTGGGAGCTCTATTCATGTTCTCAATGAAATATGGACTGAGATCATCAGCAGAGAGTGAGGAGGGAGACGAAGGTTGGAGGAAAGAGGAGAAGGTGTGAAATAGTTTAGGAGAGTGGAAAATGGAGGCAGATTGCCAGGCAAAAACAAAAGCTCACTTGAGATCACTAGTTATGGAGTTAAGTGAAACCGACCAGCATGGTTGTTTTTCCAGCCAACTGAGCAACCCCAGAGGAGGCATGGAATCGACACAGACTTCAAAGAATTGTGATAAAATACCTTTTTAAAAAAATTTCGTTTTAACAGCAAAGATGTTTAACGCATCCGCAAAGTATATTGGGAAAAGTGAAATAGAAACTCTCAAAAAATGAAAGTAAAAATTTAATGTAATTTCATTTAACTTAAAGTTAAAAAAAAAAGGAAAGAAATGCTCACATGTATCAGGTAAGACTGTAAATTGGTGCAATTAACTTCAGAAATTATTTCCTAAGTCTTCAAAATATTCATTTTGCCCTTCTTCCATGAAACAGATGTTTACAAAGTCACAACATGAAAAAATCCTCAAGATATAAAGTCATGCGCTAACAATAAGCAGGATAAAATACATTTTGAAAAGTCACAGGGAAAATCCCAAAATATTGATTGTAGTTATCTTTGGCTAGTAGGATTATAGATTATTTTCATTGTTTTCGTTATTGCTTCTTGTATTTTCCAAAATGGGATGTATTTCTGCCAAATCAGAAAAAGAAAATACTATGTTTAAAAATATGATCCTTCCTGGGGCGCCTGGACAGCTCAGCTGGTTAAGCAGCTGACTTCAGCTCAGATCATGATCTCATGGTTCATGAGTTTGAGTCCGGCATCAGGCTCCCCACTGACAGTACCGATGGAGCCTGCTTGGGATTCTCTCTCTCTCTCCCCCTCTCTCTGCCCCTCCCCCATTTGTGCTTCTCTCTCAAAATAAATAAATAAACTTAAAAATATATATACAGTCCTTTCTGAAAGCAGGAGGATGGATTTGAAGGCAACAGAGTTTTTCCCAATCCTGAGATTCACGTAGAGTCTCCACAGTCTGGTATTTCAGACTGTGCAAATTCCAGGCACATCCAAAAACTCCCTCTCAGTCTGTTTACCTCATCAGAGTTAAACACCCTAAAGTTTTAACCTAAAGATAAAAGGAGTATTTCATGTACAACGAACTATTTATTCAAGGTGTAATAACAGATTCTTATTCTAGAGTGATCAGCATCTCCCAACTCCTTCCTTTCCAGACTTGCCCCAGCCCTCGCCAGAATGTAGAGAAGGCTTTCTGAACTTGGGAACATCTAAATCCAGGAGGTATCCTGCCCAAGGTTTGTCAAATTATTTTACTTATAAATTCACCAAAGAAAGCATTAGAGTGCATTAAAAGAAACTTCTAGTAATGTATCAATCAGCTGTTGATAACATATGTTATGTTGGTAACATAACAAACAACCATAGAATGTCAACAGCACACAATAAAAAGCATGCATTTCACTCGTGCATTTGTGTATTGGCTGGAGCCAATCTGATACAGGCTGAGCTCATCTGGGCAGCTCTAAGCTGCAAACTGGGACCAGATCTGCTCCATGCATCTCTTATCCTCCTTAGACCAGTGGGCTAACTTGGCATATTCTCATGATGGCGGGGGGGAAATGTATGAAAAATTAAGCCCAACCATGCAAGTAGATGTCAAGTGCCTGCTTGGATGTCTGTTAACAGCCCATTGGCCAAAACAAGTCACATGACAACAACAAATAAGTTATCTCTAGTGGAAGGAACTGCAGAATCACAGGGAAAGAGCATGTGAATACCTGGGAGGAGTGAAGAACCTGAGCCAATAAATCAGCCTACCATTAGCAGTAAAGAAAAAAAAATTTAAAAATGCAAACATGGAAGGTAGAAATTAATTTACAAAGACTTAATTCCTTAATCATAATCTAATTGTGGATATCTCCTATTTCTAGTTACTTTCTCAACACCCCTGTTGAAACTCTACCCCCAAAGCCCCTGTATTCAGTCCTTGAGTGGCATTTCTCATACCCATCTCTTCCAGAGGAATGAGTTGAGCCAGAGACCCAGGCTAGATCGGTCAGCAGGTTAATGGACATCAGCCTAGGGAAAAAAAAAGAAATCTTGGCTTTACTATCCTGGGTATACCAGCATCTGAAGCCCCTCTAAGCCCTCCAAGCCAGCCTCAATGCCATCCAGTCTGCCCGGCATTCCAAAGCCCCATCAAGTGATGAGGAAACAGGTCTAAAGGGTCATTTCTCTAATCTTTCCTGGAGGCTGGAGCCTGAAGCCTGATCTACATACTATCAGGTTCCTTCAGTGGGAATTGAGGTTTGGGAATTCTGTCATTATAGGGAGACCACCATTCATCTGAAACACCCAAAAAGAACATGCCTTAATGGGCATTAGAATATGCTTAATACAGCCAGCCTGAAATCGACTTCCTCCACCTCCCCCACCTCCTCCCCCCCACACACTCACCCCACTCCTTCTCTTTCTGCCTTTCCTTCTCCTTCTTCTTTTCAAGCCCACTTCCCAACTGACCTGAACCTTCAACAAAGGCCCAGAGTCAGTCCAACCACACAGCCTGGGGCCCAGAAGTGCACCACAGTAATGATTTGTATCCCAATGTCACACTCGTGTCACTGACACAAGTCAAGAGTTCCATGTTCTGCTGTGAAACGTGGTGGTGGCCAGTGCTGGACTGTGGGGTCAGACAGACCCGGATGGAAACCCGTCTCCCTCCTCTTACCTATCATGTGACCTTAGGCAAATTGCTTAACCCCTCAGCGGGCTTTTGCGGTCTCAGCAATAACATGCAAAAATGCAGGTGTCTGTGGCCAGTGACCTTAAATGTGAAACAACAGTCACCCAGCAACAAGTCAGAAACACCTGGTGGTATCTGTTAGATGTCACCACATGGCACAAACCAGCTCTTTCCTTCTGCATCACCGGTGGACCAACAAACTGTTTCGTGCAACTGGTTAAGATACTAGTTGCCCTCACAGCTCCACGTTTAAAATAAAGTGTACCTTCTTTTAGTCAATTTAATGTATTTCCTAGCACCCTTGATTCAATTCAATAAAGACGATGTGTGGGGTGTTTACACTGTGGCAGATATTGTTGGTGCTTAAAAGGCAGAAAGAAAGAAAACAGGCACTTTTTTAGTTCTTGCTGTGATAAACAACTTTATGGGTATTTATAACCCCTGCGCTGCTCTGTTTAAAGCAGGTGGATCCAGAGGAAGATTATTTGTGTGACTAGGAGTAAGGGGGTCAACTGGAAAATACTAATGTTTCATGTAAGGAAAATGAGGCCATTTCAGCAGACTAAGACAACAGAAGTTGATTTCTCACTCCTGTATCAGCCCAGGGTGATGTTCCTGGTCAGCGAATGGCTTCCTTCCACACGGTGATTCCAGAACCCAGGTTCCTTCCATCTCGTGAACCTGCCATCCTTTACAGCCTCAAAGTCCCTCCCTCTCAAACTACAGAGGGAAAGAGAAAAATGGAGAACACTCACCCACTCCTTAAACGCTCCACTCAGAAGCAACAAACATCACTTCTACCTACAATCCATGGGCAGGAAGTAATCATATGGCCACTCTGGGATACAAGGAAGGCAGGAAAATGTAATCCTCGCTCCTGTTGAGACGGTAACAATTCTACACCGTACAAAGAGAAGCATAGGCTTTGGGCAAATTGCCAGCTACCTATGTATGCGTGTTAATACAGCGCCCTATTTCCGTTCGCCTATTTCCCCCACTCTGACATGAGCTCCATAAGAGCCGGTATTTGGGTGGTGACTGCAGAAGAGAAAGAGAAGGAGAGATGAAATAGAACATGACAAAACTCTGCTACAATAACCGGACTTATTCATTGTATTTTTTTCAATAGCACAAAAATTGTCTACCTTGTGGCTCCCGTTTACAAGTATTTTCACCTGTGTGATCTCATGCAATTCTCTTAATAAGACTCAGATTAATTAGGACACATATTTTATGCCAGAAACTCAAACTCAAATAGATTAAATAACTTGCCCAAAGTCGTCCAACTAGGAAGTAGCAGAGTCACTACTCAAGGCAGTTCCCCTAAGTCGTAGTTCAGCCATATTCTCCCTATTCCACGCTAGTTTAAAAATAAGGAGCTATTAGTTTCATCTTCTAACTACCATTTGCGCCAAGAAGGCCCGGGAAGCATCTCTTAGCTGCTTCTAACATGAACTCCTTACTCAGTTTAGGCCAAGCCTCAATTTACCAGGTGCCAGGCCCAAACCAGCTCCCAGGGGAACCTGGTGGGGGGACACTACTCACACCTCCCAGCAGCTAATGGGGTAATGGAGGAGACAGGTTGTACAAACCTGGTTGTGGCTGAAGCAGAGTGAGACACGGGTGCTATGCTAGGGAGACAGATGTGAAGCTAAGGCGGCAGTCATGGCTTCCAGTTGGCATGAATCTCATCCCAGTAAATTTGGCTACCCAGAGAACGAGGCTGGGGGGCTGCCAGATTAGCTGTCTGTATTGCTTGGCTCCTGAAGAAGCTGGTTCGATGCGCTCTTCAGGTACTTTCTGTGTTTCTGCTTTTCCACATTTGCTCAGGGCCTAGCCTGGGAAGCAGGGCCCCGGAGCTCCACTCATCAGCCCCTTCCTTCCCTGGAAGTCAGATGTTAACCATGGCAACACTGACCTTGGTTCTGAGAGTGTCAGCCATTGGCTGGAAGATGAGTGACAAAGAGCAAAGTCTCTGAAATTTCTGCCTAATCAAAGTCCCAAAGAAGCCAACCCCTGAGCCTTGAGTGGCAGGAGACGAACTGACCCTGAACTTTCCTTGGGAGCTGGCTGGGATGACAAAAAAGAGCAGACACTTAACCCCAAAGGGCCCAGACGAGGTCCTGCTCTGCCGCTCTCCACAGCCATGACTGGAAGCCTCAGTTTCTTCGTCTGTAGACTGGTAATGATAACGCCTGCTCATCAGGCTGCCCTGAGAATGAGGAGAGGCTACCCATGGCACAGGCCTCACATGTGGTACTGAATTCCTGCCACAAAGAGCTCTTACACAGCTTCTCTTTATTTTTTTTAAATGTTTATTCATTTTTGAGAATGTGCACAAACAGGGTAGGGGCAGAGAGAGGGAGACAGAGGATCCGAAGTAAGCTCTGCACTGACAGCAGAGAGTCTGATGCAGGGCTCAAACTCACAAACCATAAGATCATGACCTGAGCCAAAGTCGGGCGCTTCACCAACTGAGCCACCCAGGCGCCCCATGGAGCTTGTCTTTAAAAGCTCTAGAGTGGGCTCACTCCAGCATTGTGTTCACGGAAACATCCCTCCTTAAGTGGCCTTCTTTGAAGATTACTTCACACTCCTTAAATACCAAACTTATCTATTTAAATCCCAGAACAGGATGTCCTTGCCTCTGGAAACCCCAGTGTGACCTCTGAGGCTATGGTGCTACGCTGCAAACAGCGCCCTTCGCGTGACAGTCCCCTCATCCCATGGCCAAATGAGACATAGCTGAAATGGTGACTCTAGGCAGGGCCCACATCAGGTTCTCATTGTTAGCCTGCCTCACAGCCTCTGTGCACAGAGGCACCAGTTCATGCACTGTTCACCTGTCAAGGTGGAATTGAGTACTCGAAAGTGGAACAGCTCAAGAGGCCCGCAGTGAGGAAACCTGGAAGGAACAGCCACAGGACCGGAAAAACCTTATTAGATCAAAGACAACCCCCTTCCTTCAGAAAGACTCTTCCCTACACCCTTTCAGGCAAATGATTATCTAGCCTTTAAAAACAAAAAAGCCTCATGAGAAAGCAAACCCCAGCCCTCCCACAAACTCACCACCGATTGGTGTGTCCAGCTTAGCCCAAGATCCCTAGTCCATCCTTGGTGATGTGGAAAGCAGGCAGCCTCCCTTAAGTGGCCTTAAATTCCCATTCAGTTGTTCAGGAAAGCAGGACAATGTAAGCCCAGCCCTTTGAAAGGAGAGTTTTCTTTCCTGACACCTCATACCTCCCCTCAGACCATCTCCACGTTCCCTGTGTCTCTCCTGGACCGTGCAGCCACTAAGAGACTCAGAAAACCAGTGTCTGAGCTCGGGCCAAGAAACGCAAGCCAGGTGCTTCTCATCTTAAGAGAAATAAAGTAGTGATTGTGTAGCGCAAAGTCTTAATTATCAGGAGAAAATGCTAATCCAACCTTTCAGATCATGGTAGTACATCTGTCTCTTTATTTCCAAGGAGGGAAGAGTTTTACCTTCCAGAACAGGGTTGAAGACAACATGAACAGAATCCTAAACCCCAGGGTGTGGCAGGATTGAAAAGGCAGAATTCGCACAAAGAATCGCAAATTACAAACGGTGCAGCCTGAAAAACACCCTGCAGCAACCCACCAAGGAGAAGCGATCTCTTCACCGTCTCAATCAAGATTTAAAAATCAGAGAAGGATCGAGATCTCATTTTCCCACGTGCCCTGGGACCCGTGAGGCTGTGGCCCCGAACCAGTGCCACGGCCACTCTGAGGGCAGGCTCTAATCTTAGCACAACGGGCCTCCTCAAATCAGAGCGACCTCCCTTCCCAGGCGGTTTCCTTGTCTGTGTGCTCCCTGGCTCCCTAGCCTGCCGCCGGCCTTATGCAACTTCTCTTATCTGTGCACAAGCAATTGCAAACAAATGTCCTTCCGGGCACAGCTAATCTCTCTATCAGTCCTGGATCACTTGAGATTATGATGGTTAATTATAATGGTTTGGGGAGCTCATTTTCCCCATGGTACATTTACGTCTCTGATTTCCCCTTCCTGAAACTTGTTGTCTGAGACTTTTGTCTAAGGGTCACCTAAACCTTTGGCCCCAGCGTCCAGTTTCTGATGCCTAAAATGAGGCAGCCTCATTTTAGATGAGGCTTTTTGTGTATCAGCCCAAGGAAATAGAGCCAGTCAGGGGCAAAGGTGGGACAAGGGATCAGATGGCAGCCCTTGTTCCATCTGAAAGGTGTGCTGCTGACCCGCCTTCCAGAATGATCCTGAACTCCGTGTTCTTTTAAGATTCCTTTCCTTTGAGTCTGCTCACCTACCGCCACCCTCACTGGGTAAGTCATGGGTAAGAATGTTTCCCACACTCCTCTGCGGCTCCCTGAGTTATCCCAGGAACTCACTCCACACTCCCGCTTTTCTGAGCAGGGCAGCTTCTCACTCAGAATCCCTCCTGTCACGACACTGCTGCTCCCTTCCCCTCCCGTGGCTCTCAGGGCCTCCTTCCGGCAGCACCAGACCCTGCCCGCCAGATACCCTTGACAAGTGAGGGGTCACACTCTGGTCCTCCCTCTCCCAGACCTGTTCTTGGCTGAGCATGGGCTTCCTTTGGCTTAGAATCTACAACCAAGCCTTGACTCTTCTGATTCCAGAACAGGCTTTGGCCCTGGGCCTAGGACAACAGGTCAAATGCCTCCTGGGAGCATGTAGGAATGGGCCCTTCCCCATATGCTGCATGAAACCTCAAATACAAAGGTGATCCTGTTTTGAAATGTTGATAAGCAAGGACAAGCCCATAGGTGAGCAGGCCAGTCCAGGCCTAGGAAGCAGAACTCTCCAGTGAGCAGCTCAACACCAGATCCTCCAGGGATCTGGAACGGCTATGCTTTTTCCCCTGGGCCTTCCAAACCAGAACCCACATTTTCGTCTCTTTCCTTCCAACTAATCCATGACATACACATGCACACACGTGCACATACATGCACACCCACGCATACACACACGTGCACATGTACACATATATGCATTCGTTCACATGTTCAGATACACACAGTATGTTAACAATATTCTGTCACCATGGGGCTCAGAAGATTTTACTGACTTGGGAATTTTTGAGTTCTAGGAAAAAGTATTAACACTGTGTTGGGATCAGGGTCGGCTTAACATCAGACATCTCCCTGGAGAGACTAGGACGTCTGCCTCTTCTCCCTACTATCAGTGAGGGTGTCTGAAGTTCCACCACTAAAGATTTGTTTCTTTGGGCCTCAAAGCTCTCTCTGTCTTCAGAGGTCCCTTTTCCCCCTATAAATGATAAGCAGTTGGGAAAGGCTTGTTATGGGCCCTCCAGCTGCAATCTTGGTCCTGGATCAATTCTTCAGATGCTTTGGTAGGGTGGGAGCAAGGCCCTGGGGAAGGGAAAGCAGAAAAAAACCTACAAGGGAAGTGAGAGGACAGTACAGACAAGACAAATGAGCACCCACGGACGCTGTCTCACTCCTGATCTGCCTGCGCTGTGCAAGAGGTGAGAAATTTCACCCATGCCCTCAACAGGTATAGACTGAGCACTTACTATGTGCCAGGAGCCATGTCAAGCACTGGGGATACTATGGCAAGCCAAACCAAAGATGGTCCCTGCCTTCATGGAGTTTATGGTCTATTTGCAGGAGGGTGGGGAGAAATCAACCCCCAAAATCACACTAATGACCATTTCATTACAAACCAGGATGAGTGCACTTAAAGAGGGCTCTATAAGAATAGCGGTGAGGAAGGGGCACCTGGGTGGCTCAGTTGGTTAAGAATAGCGGTGAGGAACCAGCCTAGACTGGGGAAGGGGGTATGGGCAGGAAGGCTTTCTGAGGACATGATGCTTGAGCTAATTCTAAAGAACTAGAATTAACGAGAAAAGCAGAGAAGAGTGAACACCCTAGGTAGTGGGAACTGCATGTGCAAAGGCCCCATGGTAGAAAGAAACCACCTAATACTGCCATTGTGCATAATCCCTAACCTTTAGTAAACTTTGAACTTGAAGGAAAATGCTCCTTTCTAAAAATGTGTTTCCCTTTCCCTTTCCCCTTCCACTTAGCCCTGCACGTAAATCAACACCAAGCAATGCAGAGGTGAGCTATGCAGGAGAAAGCCTAAAAAAACAAACAAACAAAAAAAAAAACAGAGTTGCAGACAGCAGCTATGACAGCCATTTCCTGTTTGGTGTCTGTCACCACAAACCTTCTTAGCCAAATAAATTAGCACAGGAAAACATTTGGAGAAGGGTGTGGAAGAAACATATACTGAAAAACCAAGAAAAATAGCCCATCTGCTTTTCAGAGAAGAGCTCCAAGTCTGAGGTAGGGTCAGAGCCCACTCAACTGTAGGGGCTGAACCTGGAGGAAGCTGAGGCCCAGAGGGGCCAGAGGCCCAGAGGGGCCAGAATCCAGTCACTGGCAAGGCTGCGGCTTGAAGCTTCTCTCCCTGCCCTTTGTCCTGTGCTCTCTCCCTGCCTCACTCCCTCTGGCCCTGTCAGACTAGATCTGCTGGCTTTCTTCTATCAGATGAGGAACTGGGTGGTTGCAACTGGCCTCTGGGACCCCTGTAGGGTAAGATGGAGCTTAATTTTGCCTTGGGTACAGGAGCCCAACGTCCTTGTGATATGAGGGGGTGGGGGGAGGAAGAATACTAGACACTTTACATCTTCTATATTTGATCTTCCTTCACAAGGACCCTGGGAGACACAGACCTACACTCCCATTTTATAAATGAGGAAACAACCTCTGAAAGGAGATAAATATGCCCAAGATTGCCCAGATGCTGCATGGTATGGTGAGATTTAACCTGGTCTAGTTTGAAAGCCCATACTCTCTCTTCCTTTGTCCCATCCCATACCCAGAAGGATATTTCTGTGGAGAAACCCAGGGTCCCTAGTCTTGACTGATTGCCAGTAGGCCACCCATCACCATCTTCTGTGGTGATGTGCCTTCTAACACTTGGGGCCAATGTTCTGTGTAGCCAGGCTCCGTCATAATTTCCCAATAAGTCATGTCCATTGAATCAGCGAGGCACTCACCCTGTACTGCTCACCTGTTAGTGAGAAACTTCCATATTGTTTAAGCCACTATAATTGGCTTTGCTGATTCCAACAGCTTAGACTCAACCCTACCTAAGTATTTTATGTACTAATGTGCATAATTAATCTCAAAGTAGGGTACATATCATGCAGTGTTTTTCAAGTACGTATGATCTTAATACCTATTTTTCAAAACAGGTTAGGAATGTGTTCCTTAAAATGCATCTTGGGAAGTATTGAAAACACTCTTTTCAACATACCCAGAGCCCCAAGCTGCAACATGACCCACAGCTTGCTTGTCTCCAGTTATTCATCTAACAGAGGTTTATAAAATATAAACTACCCTCACCCCAACAATTCCCTAAAGGAATTCGCTTCTTTTTTTTTAAAGCATTTTTTTAAATGTTTATTTATTTTTGAGAGAGACAGAGTGTGAGCAGGGGAGGGTCAGAGAGAGAGGGAGACACAGAATCTGAAGCAGGCTCCCGGCTCTGAGCAGTCAGCATAAAGACCAAACACAGGGCTCGAATCCACGAACTGTGAGATCATGACCTGAGCCAAAGTTGGACATTTAACCACCTGAGCCACATAGGTGCCCCAAGAATTCACTTCTTTTCCCCAAACCACTGACCCTACCCTCACAACAGCCCAAAAAACCAGATACCCTGCACTTCTAACTTTGGGAGTCCCGGTTCCAAGAGACCATAAAGAAAGAGCTGACAAATGCAGATAGGTCCACAATTCTGGAAGAGGCTAGTAATAAAAATGACAGTGACAATGAACAGCCACTGGTATCCTGATGAAAAAGATTTATCCAAAGCAAATAAAGGTCCCAAACGTGAATGACAAACAGTTCCACATAATGGAGAAGTTATGTTTAGACAACAAGCCAAGGGCTTGTTTGATTAAAAAAGAAAATATTCCCACAACTGCCATCATACTTAATGGCAAAAGACCATCAGCTTTTCCTCCAAGATCAATAACAAGACTAGGTGTGCCTTCTCACCACTTATTTTCAACATTGTGCTGGGAGTTCTAGCCAGGGCAGTGAGGCAACAGAAAGAATGGAAGATGCATTCAGACTGAAAAAGAAGTGAAACTATTTCTATTTGCAAATGGCATGATTTTGTATACAAAATCCACACACAAAAAACTACTCAAACTAATAAACAGTTACAGCAAGGCTGCAGGATACAAAATCAGTATGCAAAATCAAGTGTATTCTGTACAATAACAAAAACAATCTAAAAAAATTATGGAATAAAACAATTCTCAAATGTTTTCTTACGTTGTCATCAGAATGAATAAAATACTTAGGAATAAATTTGACCCAAAAAGGTGCAAAATTCATACAGTGAAAACTACAAAGCAGTTGAAAGAGATTAAGAAGACCTAAATAAACTGAAATCTATTTCACATTCAAGAATTAGAAGGAAGACATAATGTTGCTAAGATGGCAACCCAAACTGATCTAGAAATTCAGTGCAATCTCTAGGAAAATCCTAGCTGCCTTTTTTATAGAAATTGACAAGCTGATCCTGAAATTCACATAAAAATGCAACAAATCCAGAACAGCCAGTATAATCTTGCAGAAGAACAAAGTTGGAGGACACACACGTTCTGATTTCAAAATCTACTACAAAGCTACAGTAATGTAGTCTGTGTGGTACTAAAATAAGGGTAAACATATAGATCACTGGAAGAGAACTGGGAGTCCATCAATCAACCCATACTGATTTTCAACAAGGGAGCCAATACAATTCAACGAGGAAAAAATAGTCTTTTCAACAAATAGTGCAATGACAACCGGATGTTTATATGTAAAAGAGTGAAGTTGGACCTCAGCTCACATCATATACAAAAATTAGCTCAAAGTCTTCAAAGACTTAAATGTAAGACTTGTATAATGTAAGAGTTGTAAAAAATTATGCAACTCCTAAAAAAAACCATGAGTAACTCTGTGACCTTGAATTAGGCAATAATTTCTTAGATATGACACCACAAGCACAAGGGACAAAAGAAAAAATAAATTACGTGTCATCAAATTTAGAACTTTGGAGCTTCAAAGGACACACAAAAAAGGTGAAAACATGATTTACAAAATAGGAAAAAATATTTGCAAATCATATATCTGATAAGGGACCTGTATACAGAATACGTAGAAAATAGAAAACTCCTACAACTCAATAATAATACAGACAACCTAATTTAAAAGTGGACAAATGAGGGGAGCTTGGGTGGCTCAGTCAGTTAAGCATTCAACTTCAGCTCAGGTCATGATCTCACAGTTCATGAGTTCAAGCCCTGTGTCAGGCTCTGTGCTGACAGCTCAGAGCCTGGAGCCTGCTTCAGATTCTCTGTCTCTGTCTCTCTCTGTTTCTCCCTCTCTCTCTCTCTCTCTCTCTCTCTGCCCCTCCCCTGCTTGCACTCTCTCAAAATAAATAAATAAATAAACTTTGTAAAAATGGGCAAAAGATTTTAATTAACATTTCTCCAAAGAAGATATACAAATAGCCAATAAGTACATAAGTAGATGTTTGACATCATTAGTCATCAGGGAAATGCAAATTAAAACCACAATAAAATACAACTTTACAACCAATAGGATGCCTTTATTAAAAAATACAGACAATAACAAGTGTTGGTGAGGATGTGGAGAAATGAGAACCCACGTATGTTACTGATGGGAATGTAAAAGGGAAACGTTTGGCAATTCTGAAGAAGTTGAACATAGGATTATCAGATGACCTGGCAATTCCACTTCAAGTTATATTCCCAGGAGAAATTTTAAAATATGTCTACATAAAAATTTGTAAATGAATATTCATAATGGCGTTATTCATTAGCCAAAAAAGTAGAAACAACCCAAATGTTCCTCGACTAATAAATGGATAAACAAAATATGGCATATCCATACAGTGATTATTCACTCATTAAAAGGAATGAAGCACTGATTCATGCTCAACATGGATGAACCTGGAAAATAGCATGCTAAGGGAGAGAAGCCAGACCCAAAGGGTCACATACTGTATGATCCCACTAATCCCAAACATCCAGAATAGACGAGTCCAGAGAGACAGATAATTAGATACTGGTGATGGCTGCACAACTCTGTGAATATACTAAACATCACTGAATTGTACACTTACAGGGATGAATGTTAAGTCATGTGAATTATATCTCAATAAAGAAATAAAGAAAATATTTGGGGCTCAACCCCAAAGTTTTCCCAGAACCTGAGGAAAAGACAAAGGTTAAAGAAAAGGCCATGGAGTTTTCTGATGCCCTAAAAAGTAGATCAAATATAATAGTTACCTCTCGAAGATATAAATAAAATTCCAAGGAGTTATGTTTTAGATTTGTGGCCTCTAGAAACAAAAGGATTGAGTTTGTAACTACCTTGATTCTGATTATCAAAGTAATGCTTGGTTGTTTTAGAGGTTTTAAAGATAGAAAAACATAGATAAGAAAATTATGAACTTCCCTGTTTTTGTGCTCTCTCCATCCTCCCCAAAAGGCTGGTGGTGGGAAGTAGGGGTGGTCATTGCCTTCCACATGCAAAGCCCACCCTGTGGAAGACCTTGCATCTGGACCCTCCAGCTCCACAGAAGCCACCTGAACCTAAGTATCAAGCCAGTGCCATCAGCTCTTCCCTAACACACAGATCTGGTAAGAGCACCATAACTTTCAAGTCCTCCAGCTGCCCCAACGTTCACTCCTATTTCAGTCCTGGATTTTGAGTGCAAATAGTGTTTCCCTTAATTGAAGGAAAGAGCCCACGGCACCTAAAAAGGTGGTAAGATATGAGGAGAAGAGAGGTAGAAGAGAAACCCAACTTCCATCGAAACCACAATCCTCAGTCAATAAAACAACCCATGGCCCTCAAATTAAGATTCTCATGAGGAGAGCCTGGGTAGCTCAGTGGGTTAGGCATCAGACTCTTGACTTCAGCTCTGGTCCCCATCACACAGTTGTGAGATCAAGCCCCGCATCAGGATTCTTTCTCTCTTCCTCTTTTTCTGCCCCTCTCCTACTCTCTCTTTCTCAAAATAAACAAGCCTAAAAAAATAAATAAAACCAAATAAAATAAAATTTCCCGTGAATCGTATACCAGCATTTCCCTCTGGAGTACTGAATGAGGTTCAAAGTCACACTTCCCCACCCTATTGTCTAGAGTGATCTAGAGCATTCAATGCCCTCATTAGGCATCAAGAGGGGTGTTATTCCCACTAGAACATTATTTGAATGAGAATACATTGAAAGATATTTTTAAAAAAAAAGAAGTTTACAACATACAGACTCCAGTTCAAATTTTATTTGCATACAAAAATATATTATACTGGGAAAAGCATATTACTGTTTCCAACTATATATAATTAATTACAAATATTTCCATAAATGCACTTTAAATTACAGGAAAGCTATGTTTTGAGAGAAAATACAATATTAGCATGGGTCATCTGTTCTAATATGCTGCAAGCTGGTCAACAAAGTCAGTTTCACTCTCTAAATTGCCCAGAGATGATCAAAGGCTGGTTTCAGAACGAGTCTGAGAATGGCCTACTGGTAGGTGAGTTCTCATCTCTGTCTGCTCTGGCAGCAAATTCCGTAGCTGAGTTTACCAGGGTCCTCGGAGCTTTCTGAAGCTTCTCCCTTAGGATGAAAGGACCCAGAACTTCTCCTTGTTTCACATACCTGTTAAAAGGAGATAAATAAGGTTATCATGCACTCATAAGAGTTTCCAATTCCTAGGCTTAACCAGAGCTTAACACCGTCGCAGACAGGCATCAAAGCATCACACTTAATGGCAGGTTTCCCACGTAATGTATGTCTGATTAACTGGTACAACCGGGCGGCCAGCTGCAATTTCCATGAAGTAGGCAGGCTTGTTCCACAGGTCTCGTACAAATTGTGCTGTAATTACAATAATCTCTGTCAAAACAGGCGTGGGTCTTCTGATGTGGGATGGTATAGCAGGTAAGAGAACGGGCAAGAGAATGCAGAAAATATACAAGGACTTTCCACTTGAGATTTACGTCTGTCTGAAACAGTATGAGGAACAGGGTCATTTTTACATAACCAGCTTTGGATCTAATTTTTCAGGTTACCCCTGGCTATTTAGCAGAGCATAGCATAAAACATTCCTTATGGAAAATCAACTCTTTCATTAAAAAAATTAAGACCCTAGGACAAAATTCTTCTGCTCTGTGACTGAATGAGACCCCCCCCGCCCCCGCCCCAAGAGTAGAGCTGCTGAAACTTTTATCCCAGAAGTCCTAGCTGATTCTTCTGGCTCCTGTAATCCTTTCCTCTTGAAACAGAGTGGGTAGATTGGTTCTCAGGGCCCCGTCTTCTGGACAACCCCCCACCCCCATTGTAGTTACGGTCTGATATCTTCAGTTCCCAACATTTCCAGTCACATAAAGGGGTACCATTAGTGTAACTGCCAAATGGGACACAAAGTAGTGTGTACTTAATCCAGGTTTTTCACTAATTGGTGTGAGCCTTTGGCTATGGGGTCTCCCCAGGCCAATTCTTTCTTTTGGGATTCAACCCTTTAGAAGTCAGACCTCCCAAATCCTTGGATCTAACCTGGGAACACTTCCTTGGCCCATGGGATGGAACCATCTGGCTTGTTAGCACATTGCTTTTGTAGTCAGTCGGCTCATTTCTCCTCCAAAAAGCCTGCCAGGACATAGTGATGGTGAAGCTCCAATCCTGCTCTAATAACTACTCTGCATTTTTCAAACAAAATGTCATTGTTTGCTGGTAACCTGTTCTCACTGTTTGGAAAGGCACACGGTCTACATTAATGCAAACTTGTCCTCAGAATTTCCTTCTGAGCCACTAGGGTCCTGTTTCTGAACCTAAAGAAGCCCAGTGATGTAACTTCCTGCCCCCAGGCAAGCTGGTAACTATTATGGCACTTTATCAGCGGTGTTGGTTGGTTTTCTGTTTGATTTTTTTAATACGAGGCGTGTACTCACTCGCTAATGTTCTGTCAAGATCAGCAATAAAGTCTTCTAGCTCTTTCGTGTCTCCTAGTTTAGCTGAAAAACAAGAGTCGACCTTCAGTTTCCATATCAATGACAGCTCAAGAAGCCCTCTGTTCCCAGGATTATGCGACCCCATTTTGTATCTCTGGATCTTCAGAGACGTTATTTCAGACTGTCCTGTACCAACCCCAAGTGTCTGCTCCAATGTTTATTTACAGTCAACTCAGACACTGATTCTGAAGATTAACCTAGACGTCCCCTTCTTGTGTTTTTTCAGTTCATCATCCCCTGTGCCACCCTCACCCCAACAACCTAGAAGAAGAATCTCCCTTCACTACCTTAAAAGTCTGAGGGGCAGGGGAGAGGAGAGGCTGGAAAGGAAGATGAAAAGTTTTGATTTTTTTGACTCTGTAGGTTTTGAGTCATCAGTCAAAAATGTCCGGTAAGCGTGGCACAGTGCAGAGTGGACACCCAGATTCAATATTCCCACTAAGCCTCGCCTTTGACACATTCTTGTTTGTGCCACCACCCCAGGGCAATACCACAGCCCTCGGTATGAAATGAAGGAGGAGCCGCTGTTCTTTGTCAAAATGGTACAGAAAGGCAAACTGAGGCCTCCGGGTCTGGGACAGCCTCATCCCATCCAGCTGTCAGGACAAGGCAGCCAGTCCTTGTCTTGATTTTGTTCCCTCTATATCCTGAGACACATACTCGTTCCTGTAGGGTTCGTCATTCATGCCTTGTCCGAAACGCGTGCCTGGATATTTGTATTAATTAACCCTTGCTGGCTGGCTACAAATGGCTCGTTGTTCTCAGCTTTTAAAGTCAATTTGCCACTAGGGCTTTTTCCTCCTTCTTTAATTCCTACCTCTTAAAGATCAGGTAGCAAATCTGGGCACGTTTTCAGCCACTTCCTAGACTGCCCTGTCTCTCTGAATTCAATAGCTCCGTTTTGCAGAGAGCTGGACAACAGCAGAGTCCCTAGTGACTGCTCAACACTGCTATGTTGAGAGGAGAATTTAAAAATCACTCTTTTGAAAAAGAGGGAAATTCTGCCTTTAATGCCAAGAGTGAGAAAAGTAATAGAATCTTCATATTTCTTTTTAACCATGTTCCATTTTTATTGCATTCTGCAACTATTTTCAGCAAGTATAATGTTTCTTGAAGAGAAAAACTCCTTTTGTTTTCAAGAGGGCACTTGTCCAATGTAACAGAACATTCAGCTCTCTAGCTGGAGACACTTTACAAGTTCCAAAAAATAAGAAACTGCTCATGCATCTTTAAAAACTTTTTAGGTCTATTAATATCACAGTAGAGACAGGCTGGAGCTGCTATTTTAAATCATGTGAGATCATGGCTTGCCTCATGATGATGACCCCCTTGAATTGCTAAATTGGTAATCTGAAAGCATTGGTTACATAGTTAATGCAATAAAAAGGATCTCACTTTCTGCAAACCCTAACTGCTGAGTTTTCAATTCTCGAACCAACCAGTCTGAGAGAGCACTGTCATTTGGCATGGTCTTGATTACACCACGTGAGAGAAAGCAGAGTCTAAAGACAAGCGTTCTTTCTCCCTGCGGATCTGGTTCCTTGCCCCTCAATTACCTGATTTCATTTTTACACCGATCAGAATCCTGAGAAAGGACAGTTCCACCTCACACCATACGAAGATGTTAGTTTTATCTATTTATTTTGCACATTTGGGAAGGGTCGGGGGTCAGGCGGAAGAGACAAGAGACCGGGAAGGGTGAGAGAAGAAGGAAACCAAAACCCTCATACCACCACTCACGAGCCTACCTTTCCGAGGAGGGACGGTGGGGGAGAGAAGAGCTGGAGCAGCATCTGTTGGAGAATTCAGTTTTTCATCACTGAAGCTGAAGCTGTTCCTATAGAGCGAATCTGCACCTTTCAGGAAAGAAAATGTAACTCGTTCGAGATGGTCTTCAGCTCATCTCCCAAAGGAGCAAAGTTGTAAAGAAAACAGGTTGATTTCCAGATTTTATAGTCATGCCCAAAAATGATTTGAGATAGGGGTGTGTGCGTGTGTGTGTGTGTGTGTGTGTGTCCAGTCAGGCACACTGAAGGCCTTGCTTCCCTAAAAAAAAAAGGAGAGTGTGACGGGATGATCACGACCAGAGCAGCCTCCTTTGCAACACACAGGATCCCACTGCCCAGGTGTCTGAGAGCCGAGCCGATGCTTGGCTATTGTGGGGTGGGGGGCTGGTTCAGGATTTTAGACCTAAAGAATCGTCTCTCCTGAAAAATGTCCCTTCTGCCCTCTGAACTCCCCGAAATACAAACATAAGGTTGGGTCCCATTACTTCAGAATCCTCCCTGACTACTCAAGACTGTCTTTGGCCTGGTTTTCCTGAGAACCTACATTCTGAGGATAAGCTAGAGGGTCAGAGACAAATATTTCTTCCAGACGTTGTCAATTATAGACACTTGGAGTGATCCTGTGGCTTCTTCTAATGCCGTACCCCAAAGACCAGAGCAACAGCAAGAGCAAGGCAAGGTCCCAGAAGCAGAGTTGTGCTGGGAGTCAAGGGAAGCAGCTCAGCTACTTAGATACTCGGGCGCCCTTGGGCAAGACAGCATCTCTGAGCCTCGGCTTAGCCATCAATACAATGGGAAGGCTACATAATCCTTAAAGTTCCTTCCAGCTCTGAAGTTCTGAGACTCTACTTCTCTAAATCCTGCCAAAAATGAGGAAACCAGCCCATAGCCAGTTCAGCCATGTGGCCATGACACCAAAAGGGAGCTGGTGGCTGAGTTCCACCCCCTCAAAGGGCTCAAAGGCAGAGCAGCCAGCGGAAGCAGGATGTGGCCTGTGAGGTCACAAAGTAACAGTCTTCCTGGCTAAAACAAAACACAAAGCCAGGCACACTTGTAGCAGATATGACCTCTGGAAAGTCTCTTCAGGTGACAGAGGGCGGCTGAATCAAGAGGGCCTGGCCAGGACTCTCTTTGGGATTCACTCACTTGAATCCAACGACCTCCAACTCAGGAGGAGGCAAAAACTTCTTTCTTTGGTCCCCATAACTCAAAGTGAACATGAATAAGTTATAAAAGATAAAAAGCATTTTCCAAAGCAGAGGTTTCTCATCACACAATAATTCAGCTTCATCCCTAAAAGGCTACTGCAAGTTCTCAGACCCTACACCTGGCTCCCTTTCCTCCCACCCTCCTCTGACCAGGTGGCCCCAGTGCCGTCTTATCTTCCTGACCTACGCGTTATCTTGTCCACTTTTCCAGACATGCCCAACTCTCACGATCTTTTCTCCCCTCAGAGGTCCAGCCTAAGTCACCTAAAAGGACCACAGTCACTTTTCAGGGCTTTGGTGATGAACACCTACTGAGATCCAAAATACCAAACCCCACACATAATATTTCCCCCAAAAAATGTTCCTCAGAACACTGGTCCTTGGGAAAGAAGAACCATGTATGTGATCAACTAAGTTTGAGAAACACTGAGCACCTTTGGAGACTCCTACTGGGTCTTCCCACTTCAATGTCCCTGAGAAGTCTTATTTCTCCAGTTTAACTATGGGACACCTTTTTTGTGGCAGCCCATTAACATGTCTCAGGATACTTGCACAGGAACTCAAATGGGGAAGCCCTTCTGCTTGCTTTTCCAGCTGAGCCCACCCCTAGAGCAGTCTGGTTTTTCTCAAGGGAAAGCCTTTCCCTTACATACAGGAAAGCGGCCGTGTCCATGGCAGACCTACAGCAGGGCGTCACTGTTTGTCACCACGCAATAGGTAGGAGAATCGCCACAAATAGAACCTGAGAAACTTGTAGGGGAAAAGATGAGGTAAGACCCAGGGGCAGGAAAACCACAGAGAGCCCTGTGGAGGCCGGCTTCGTGCCCAAACCCCTGAGCCAGAAGGAAAGAACATGAGGCGTTTGGCACATTATCTTTGGCTCTGAGGACACCTGACAGCATCGCTCCCATCCCTGGCCCAGACCGCCGAACCCAGAGACTCGCTGGCCCAGGCTTTCGTGGCCACACCTCTGGTCTCTATCTCTCAGAAACACTTGGCCCTTGAGAGCCAGTTTCACCAGCATACCTCACTCCACCCAGCCCTGCACCACTGGCCCTTGCCCTGACTTTGGACTTCATCCCTATTCTGCTCCAACTTTCAGCAATTTTACATCCACATACAGCCATCCTTTGGGGGGAAGGGACACACGCACACACGGTTTGTTTACCTCACAGGCAAGTAGACCAAATGTCATTGAACTTTCAGGGAAGGAATGATCTAGACAGGAAAAAGGCCATTGCAAAATGGTAGGAAAAAAAGAATCCAGTGAGGATTCAGGAAAAACTCAGGTGGTTTGGAGACTCTGTAGAGAATGAGTCATGGTACTGGGATGTTGTCACTGTGTACCTCTTAGCCTTTACAGCCTGGTGCTAATATGCCTTTTTGATCCAAGTATTTTCTTCAAACTCAGAAAATATATAGACAAACTGGCTGTTACTTGCCTAATAAATTCAGTTGCAAATCAAACTTAACATAATCAGAAGTTCCTCTTACTGCTAATGAATGGGGGAATGCTACTCCCCCAATGAGGGAAAGAAAAAAAATTCTGGCTACAATATCTACCTATATATACATATATATATATAGGTATACCCCTATATAGATATATAGAGATAGATACACGCAAACACACACACACACACACACACACACACACACATACACAAAGCATGTCAACTTAGCATACACTCACTTCCCCACTTCCCCTCTCCCCCACACCTCCTAACCAACCACACACACAAGTTCACACAGCAGCTCATTGCCACACCTTGATTCCTCTCTCTTTCCATGAGTTTCTGTGCACAATCTGAGCCAGACCTAACTCCAGGCTCCAAAATATTCAACCATCAACAGGAAGCGAACCCTCAGCATCCTGAAGCCAAATCTGCCCACAGTTCAGTCCCACCCTGTGGTAATATTCTACATACGTCATTCATGAAAAAGATGAAAAAAAGTAACTTCAGGAAGCCCAAAGCTACCACAAGGCTCAGCAGAAGCTGCCACAGTAGAGCTGTATGGGATAAGGGGCCATATGACAACCGCGTGGCCCTGTGCAAATCACTTCACCTCTGAGCCTTAGTCTCTTCCTTAGCAAAAGGGAAATAGTAAGCTAGCCACTCCGTGTATGATATGTATGATTTTCATGATTTTTTTAATTAATTATTTTAATGTTTATTTTTGAGAGAGAGAGAGAGAGATGTGAGCAGGGGGGAGGGGCGGAGAGAGGGGGAGACACAGAATTGAGGCGGGCTCCAGGCTCTGAGCTGTCAGCACAGAGCCCAAGGCAGGGCTGGATCTCATGGACTGAGAGATCATGACCTGAACTGAAGTCAGACACTTAACCAACTGAGCCACCCAGGCGCCCCTGGTTTTCATGATTTTATTCTAAAGTTCCTAGTTAAATGGAGGATAACCTGTCCAGGAGAGCAAAGGGCCCCACAGCGAATAGTTAACAAGCAAGATTCTGAGCCTGGGCTTCCTCCTCTTCTTTAGATAGCAGCAAAATTCTCAAGAGAGGCTTATCTTCTGAGGCACCCTCGAATAAACCTCCCTAAAACAAACCACCAACACAGAAGTGCCCCCAAGCTCTAGACATCACTTTCCTTTATCCCATAAAATTTCACTCCATGGACTTTTATTAAGCACCCTCAATGAACAAGACTTCACGGTAGGCATTGGGGTAGATTAAAAGGTAAGTAAAGCCTAACTTCCTGTTCTTTTCACGCCTCTGGAACTCTATCCCTTGCAAAACAACAGCCTGTTAGTCTGATAAAATGATAGCAATGTGTTGCTGGCTGATAGCATATTAATGTATTATGGCCCCACCCACCCCAATATCAGGTGGTGCCATTAAGAGGGGTTCAAGGACACAATCAGTGATGATTTGGGGAACCTTAGCAGGTGATAAGACTACATTTCAGAGGGGCGCCTGGGTGGCGCAGTCGGTTAAGCGTCCGACTTCAGCCAGGTCACAATCTCGCGGTCCGGGAGTTCGAGCCCCACGTCAGGCTCTGGGCTGATGGCTCGGAGCCTGGAGCCTGTTTCCGATTCTGTGTCTCCCTCTCTCTCTGCCCCTCCCCCGTTCATGCTCTGTCTCTCTCTGTCCCAAAAATAAATAAACGTTGAAAATTAAAAAATCTTTAAAAAAAGACTACATTTCAGGGCTCCACAAAATCTACTTCAATCAGCTCTAAAGCCCCATCTCACAGGCATCTCAAAGGCCCATTAGAAATGTCTTTGGCCAGTCAACTTGGCGTGCGGAATCCAGGAACCTCAAACTTAGGTACCAAGTTCCCTAAGACACCATCAGAAGAAATGTAAGCATATTCAATATACAAAGATCTAACTTTAAGAGCACCAACAGAGTTTGAGAAACTCAGCTGTAAAAAACACAAGCTTGTTTAAAAGGTAGTTGTGCTCTTTTAGTTTGGGGGTGGGGAGAAAGGTAATTTAGGGTTAGCACCAACATGTGCTACTCCAGAGGGAAGTAAAACCACAGACAGTAAACCTTGCCCAGAGCTCCTGTAAATATAGAACAATCCCACACGTTGAAGACAAGCAAACTATAGTAATTAACTGAGAAAAAGAAAGCCTTGGACCTCTTTCCCTTTTGCCACAGTGAATGGTGGTGGGGAGGGGTGAACCTCCTCCACAAAATCTAAATCCTGAAAGCCTCACTAAAAGTAGGATAGAGTAAGAAAGAGCCCTTTTCCCTTTCACCAATATTGTCCCAGCTTCCCTGACCGCTGGGTCCCTTTGGACACCTCTCGAGGTCTCTGTCTGAGTGAGACCTGTCACCCATCTGGAATTCCTAACAGTGCCAGGGCAGCCCAAGAGCTCCTAATTTCTCGTTCTCTCAAGGCTTGAACAAGTTCAGATTCCAGTCTCTGGATCTCCTATGCCAAATCAGCCAATATGCTACCTGTCATGCTAACACCCACTGTCCACAGGGTACCTTCTCCCAGGGCCAAGCTGGAGCAGACTAGGAAAAGATATACAAATGTTCTGGTCTTGCACCTGCTGAAAGAAGCCAGTTCCTCATTCCCTAAAACGGCTCCACAACATCACAATATCTCTTGCAGTCCCAGCAGCCTTCAGACCCTTCCTGTTAAGTAGCAAAACACTTCCTCTCTTCAAAGGAAAAAAGGTAAGTGAAATCCCAATACTGCAGAGATAGGAGTTCATACCACCATTTAAAGTTCAAGGTAATACTGTAAACTTCATATAAAATCATTCAGTGGAAACATAAATTAACACATTGGCTAAAACTTGGTAATTAAAGGGGCGCCTGAGTGGCTCAGTCAGTTGGGCATTAGTCTGACTTCAGCCCAGGTCATGATCTCAAGGTTCACGAGTTCAAGCCTGCATCAGGTTCTGTGCTAACAGCTTGGAGCCTGGAGCCTGCTTCGGATTCTTTGTCTCCCTCTCTCTCTGCCCTTTCCCCACTTGTGTTCTGTCTGTCTCTTCCTCTCAAAAATGAATAAACATTAAAAATTTTTAGAAAACCAGTAATTATGAGTTAAAATTTCATTAGACATATTTGAGAAATCATGGTGTGCCTTTACAATTTTGAAAATACTGAAAACAATATATTTTTTTAAAAGTTAAAACCAAAGAAGTTTACAACCCCTAAAATCCCTCTAAGGGTCAAGTTTGAACAACACTGCCCTTCCACTGCTGATGTTAAAACTGTTCCCTGGGGCGCCTGGGTGGCGCAGTCGGTTAAGCGTCCGACTTCAGCCAGGTCACGATCTCGCGGTCCGTGAGTTCGAGCCCCGCGTCGGGCTCTGGGCTGATGGCTCGGAGCCTGGAGCCTGTTTCCGATTCTGTGTCTCCCTCTCTCTCTGCCCCTCCCCCGTTCATGCTCTGTCTCTCTCTGTCCCAAAAATAAATAAACGTTGGGAAAAAAAAATTAAAAAAAAACAAAAAACTGTTCCCACTAAAGTGTCTGAGATTTCACCTGCTGGACCAAAGTCTAGGGAAAAGGAACCAGCCTGTTTTGATCAACCCCTATTTGAATGCCATCTTTAATGTGGAGTTATCTTGCAATTTTCATTTTGGTCCTCTTCACGTCTTTGGAGGACCTCCCCCTCCCACCCCATCAGTAGGAACAGGAAGGAGTATTTCTTTTCTTTCTTTCTTTCTTTCTTTCTTTCTTTCTTTCTTTCTTTTCTTTTCTTTTCTTTCCTTTTCTTTTCTTTTCTTTTTTGAGAAAGAGAGAGAGTGTGTGTACAGGGTAGGAGGTGGGGAGCTGAGAGAGAGAGAGGGAGAGAGAGAGAATCCCAAGCAGCCTCTATGCCCAGTTGGATCTCCCAGAAGGCGTGATCTCACAACCATGAGATTATGACCTGAGCCACGATCAAGAGTCAGACATTTAACCAACCGAGCCACCCAGATGCCCAGGAAGGTGTATTCCTTTTTAAATGTCCATTCTTCTCTCCTAACTTGCTTCTTTGGGTGGAGGGAATATCTATGTTTCTCCTTTGTATGCAAGCAACCCTAATTTTTTTTTTTTTCTAATGAGAAAAGGAAGGGTTCTTCAAAAAACAGAACTGCTACTTTGAGCTATCTTGGAAGGTGGATCTTCTGAGTCATAGAGCAGTAAGTAGCAGGCAGAGTGAGAATCAAGGTACTGCTGGTTTGTAGCTCATATGTAACATTTGCATGCAAGACACTGGCTCAAATACATCTGACCTATGTGATAGAGCCTGGTGTGTGCATTTTAATGTCTTCTTGAGAGCATGAAACAGTGATTTTTTTCTTCCTCATCATGAGCTTATGGATGTTTCTAACAGTACTACTAAATAGCATCCTTTCCATTTTACAGGTGTAGAAACCAAGACCCTCCGGACCCAGCCTGATGTCGACTGCCTTGAAGAGACACAACCACTGTTAATAAACAGGTGAATGATTTGGGTCCAATGGGACTTCAGGTCTATTCCTGAGGACCTGGTTCCCATTCCAGCCAACCATCCATGGTGACAGAGCAAGGTCTTAGAGACAGCTCACGCAGTTCTGCTGTCTTATCAGAAACATGGAGATAACAGTGCCTATCTTATAGGACTGTGGTAGAGGTCATATGAGATAACACAGTTAAAGCCCAACAAAGAAATCACTACTGATAAGAGCTAATAAATAATAACAATAATCATAGTAAGGGCTTGGTAAAACTGAGCTGCTCTTATTATCATTATCCTGGTATGTCTCCCTTTTGGCGACCTAAATCTCAGTAGGATCTACTTCTCTCAAACACTCTCTTCCTCAGAAAAGCATTGAATAGACAAATACGCATAATAAATGTATGTGCTCAGTACTTGGTGGCAGTTAAGATACACACAGTATGCTTCCTTAAGAAATTACTGTTTAGATATACACTGATTCTGCCAAGACTATTTCTAACCAGTCTTATGGGGGATAAGCTACACATTTATAAAAAAGACAAATATCATCTGGGCCTTCTTTATACCCTCCCCATTACTCTCTAGCCACCAAACTAAGGGTTAGCTGAGCAGTTAGCAACAAGGGCAGAAAGCAAAATGCATGCACGCACATACACCCCAAAAGAAACTATAGATTATTCCAAATTTCTCCCCCAAAACCATTAAGGATGGGTTTCTGAAAACAGGTCCCTGAAAACAGGTCCCAGATCTGAAACCCTATCCAGAGGGAGCTGCAATCACCCAGGATGGGCAAGTTCAGACCACATCCTAGCCAAATGAGGCCCTGTGTCAGAAAGGACTTGTTCTTTGCAATAGTGGAGTACTGGACAGTCTGTCCCAGCTTTCTTTCTTGTGGGAGAGAGAACTTGCATTTGATGAATAACTTGCTCCATGACCCAGCAAAAGAAGACATATTTAAGTTTGGCCACAGCTTTGAGACAAATTTCAGAAGTTTTGAGATTTCTCTTTGAAATTGAAAACAAGTGGTCTGGTCATTAGCAATCAAGTCCAAAAATGCAAAACAGAATATTAGCAGCACACTATTCCATCCCTGTTCACTTCAAAAGCTTCAATTAAATCTAACCCTTGGGCAGGACTGCCAAGGAAAGTCATGATGGACCTCAGGTTTCTGACTCAAACCCTGAACAGGGTGTCAAGCACTTTTATTCATTCTCAGGAGGACAGCTCATGGTGGGGTCTGGGACTATATCTTTGCTCTGGAACAAGGAAGAGCTTCAGATTTCAAAAGAAGATAATCACAAGGAAAGGTCCTTGGGTCATTGCTTTCACTTCCAGAGTCAAGGGCAGCAAAGGGAGTGACATTCGTGCTGGTAACCCATCTAGGGAATGAAGTCTCAAGAATAAGTCAGAAAAATTTAAATTCGCTTTGAAAAATAGTAAGTCTTCCAGAATTTGAAAACCAACAATTTGAAAAGTCACCAAATTTGCTGATACCTAAACAGATATCCATAATCCTTAAAGACCACTTGTTCTCGAATTAAAAAACAAACAAACAAACAAAAAACAAAAAACAAATTGTCTCGCTACTTGCAAGGTTGTTTAGGACAAAGAGACCCTGCGGTAGTCTCCCTTCTGAGAAAAGCCGCCAGGAAGCACCTCTGTGCCCATCTGCTCTCTGGCTCCTTCTCCAGCCTGAGTGGGGGTGGGGGGAGCTGTGGAAGCCAGCGGTCCCGGCGGTGGACCTGCCTAAAGGAAGAAGGACACTTCCGAAAATACTCGAGCCCCACCGTGCCAAGGAGTCTTTCAAAAACCGCATGCAGGGCACCAGCCGGTCTGGGAGCTCGGAGCCAGAAGAAAACGCAAGAAGTTATTTCAAAAATCCCAAGAACAGCGGCTTATGAAACTTCTGGTTTCACAAATTTTTCGGTATTGTGCCTTCCCATGTCTCCCTCCACCCCCATTCCTGTGGCACTTTCTACACATACTCTGAAAAACATGCAGAGAGAGAAAAGGGCAAAGGAAGGGAGGGGAAGTAACGGTGGGAAGGCCTGGCTTGGGTCCCGGGAGCCCGGTCTGGCTGAGTCGGGGCAGCTGCTTAAACCCTCCGGCCTCAGGACACCTGCAGGCAGCAGGTAGACCCGCGTGCCTCCAACAGCCTTCGCGTGACAACCCGGGGGTTTTGCCTCTCTGCGGGCGTCCTAGGGACTGCACGGAGCCTTAGGGCTCGCTTGGCTGGGCTCCCCACCCCTCGGCTTCCAGAGAAGCAGACTGAGACTCGAGCCCCTAGGACCCCTGGTTGGGAGTTCCCGGCGCTCCCGCGCCTTCCCCGGTGGGGCCACACTTACTGTCGGAGTCGCTGAAGCCGCTGCTGTCGCTCACGCTGGCGCTGCTCCGCCGCTTCATGCGCTCCAGGTGCTCCTCGTAGTGGAAGTGGCGCTCGTGGAAGGGCGACGCGAAGTCGGCCAGCACCGCGTCAAACTCGCACAGCGCATCCGTCAGGTCCCCGGCGGCCGCCGAGTCCAAGGCCGGGGCTGGGGACAGGGATGACAGACTCAGGTGCCGGGGCGGGACGGCTATCCCGTCCCCGGGCCTGGAGGGGGCCGCCACCATTCCCCAAGATAACTAACATTCAGCGCGCGCCTGCCGAGTGACAGCCACGCTGTCACTGCCCGTTCCTTATCTTTTCATACTCTCAACCAGCCCCTGAGGCGGTGGTATGAATCATGCCCGTTTTAGAGATGGGGAAACTGAGCCTCCGCTGAGTGAAGCTGCAGACCAAAGGTCACCCAGCTAATCCACGCGGCCGAACTCTTTCCCACGCGCTGTAGGGTACTTGTGCCCACGCTCGTCCCTCGGGGGCGCGTGCGAACGGGTAAGCGGTGGCAAGACGGAGTCAGGCTGCGCCCGTTAAGTGGCCCCAGCCAGGCGCGGGGAAGGCAGCTGAACCCGCCAGGGGCAGGGTCCCGCAGGGGAGGATGGGGACCCGCGGGTAAAGGGACGCCCCCGGATCCCCAGCCTTTCGCCCCCCACCGCGCCCGCGAGGCCAGGGCTTTCAGGGTCCCGCACTCACCTGCGGCCGCGGCCGCCGCGGGGCTGCTCTGCGCAGCCGGCGGCTTCATGGGCAGGCTCGGCCCCGCGCGAGCGGCGGAGGGTCCTAGGAGGTGCTGGGCTCGGAAACGGTGCACCCGCTCGCGCCCACGCCGGGGCTGCTCCGGGCCGGCTCTCGCGCTCCGCGCTCCCGCTCTGCCGGCCGCCCTCGCCCGGCCGCGCTCCCGCCGAGCCGCCTGCAGCACGGTGCGCACGCCCGCTCTTTCTCCCACCGCCGCCACCCTCCCGCTCTGCCGTCTTATAGCCGCGGGCGGAGGCGGGCCGGGGCGGGGCCGCGAGGTCTGTCCCAGCCGCCACGCGGGGACGCCCCTGTCCCCCAGGCGCCGCCCTCGCCACGCGCCCGCCCGGGAACCGCAGTGACGGTGAGTTGCCGGAGCCCGGGTTACAGCCCCAAATATTTACTCGCCGCCTCGCCCGCGCGCCCTGACAACCCCAGTCGCCGAAGTGTCTCTGTCGCCACCGGAGCCCCAAAGAGTTTACGGCTAGGCTGGAGCTCCCCCGCTTCCTGCCGCGCGCCCTTAACCTGGAGCCTTAGTTTCCTCAGCTGTGAAATGGGAAGTGCCGAGCCTCTAGCGTTTGCTGCGAAGAATACAGTAGCCCTAGGAGGCCCAGACGGGTGGCGGAGACGCAGAGGGAGGCTCCCGTGTCCCCACCGCATTTCCCCAGGGGACTTACTGATTGTAGGCAGACTGGAGAGAGTAGGGGACGAGAAGGGACCGAAGTCGTGGAGTCCACGCGGTTACAAACCTTAATTGCTCCCATCCCGGAGCCCGGAGTTTGACCTCAGTCCTGGGCTTTCACGCCAGCCCCGACTTTATTCAGGAAGAGTTTTTTCAGGGGAAGAAATGACTGCGTAAATGCGGCGCATACCCAGCGCCTTTCAGTGTCCAGACCAATGGGCCACCCTGCCCAGCCGCCTGGCGGGGGAGCAGTCGTGACCTTGAATAACTCTCCTTGCACTGCCCCTTGCGGCAGCCACTAGTCACAGGTGACTATGTAAATATATAACAGCTGAAATAGAATACAATGAAAAACTCAGTCCCCAGGGCTCACCAGACACCTATCAAGTGCTCAACACCCATCATCTCAGAAAGTTCTATTGGACAACGCTGCCAGCGTCTCTGACCCACAAAACTGACCTCAGGGGGAAGAGAGGCCTCTTCTTACCCCCCTTTCCCCGTTATGAAGAGCCTCCTAGGTCAGGTCCTGGCATTCCCCATTTCCAGCCCCTACAGCGACCCTGAGAGGTGGATTAATGCTTGTTTCACCGGTGAGGAAAGGGAGGCACCAGAGGTCAAGCAGGTTGCCACTCAGTGACAGAAAGGCAGGTCTGTCTGATTTCGGAGCCACTTTGGGCTTTACCACACCCTCCCTTCCTCCACAGTGTAAGGTGAAGAGCTGAGGCCATAGGAGAAAGAGGCTCCAAGGAAGGAAGCAGATAACCAAGGTCCTTGAAGCTGCAGGGCAAGGCATATTCATCTTTCATTTTACCTCTTTTTCTTATTTTTTCCACCTCCTTAAATTCTTTGTTCCTCTCTTTTCCTTCCTCTTGACTTGCCATGCACCCAATATGGGTGATGCCCTGGGCTAAATGGAGCAGCAACCAATCTGGAAGCTGAGGCCACGGAGCTGCCCTCTAAATACCATTCTGCCTTCTTTGGGGGGGCTGGGGTGCAGGGAGGCTGGCGCTCTAGTCCAGCTCATGCGTGATGGCTCAGGGTCCCTGTCAGCTCAAGAATCAGCCACACTGACCTTCAAAAGAGCCTACAAAACACCCCACTTTTTAGCAGCCACACCAATTTCCTGAGAGAGTGACCATGAAGATAACCTTGTATCCACTAACACAGGCTGGTTGGTTGTTGTCAACTCACCCCCGTGTTGGGGAGATGGCTGGGCAGAGGGCCCCTCTAGGATGGGTATCACTTTGGCTATGGAGAACTATTGCTCTCTTTCCTGATTGTAAATTTTAACATAAAGAAAATACAGAGAATTAAGTAATCTATACCCACCACTGAGAATTAACACATGTTAACTAACATATTGTTATTTTTGCCTTGGATTTTCTTGTATGTGTGTGTCAAAACTGACATACAGTCAAGTGCACAAATCTTGAGTGTATAGTTGATAAAGTTTCCCTATGTATACACGTGTGTGATTACCAACCGGATCAAGATACAGTATTTTGTCAGCACCCCAGAAGGGTCCCTATGCCATTTTCTAGTCAATAGCACTCCGTTAGTAAACCCCTATGGTAACTCCTGTTCTGAATTCTGTCACCAGAAATGAGTTTTGCTAATTGTGAAACTCCTTAAAATCACACCGTATGTGTTCTTTTATATCTGGCTTCTTTCACTTAACATAACGTCCTTGAGATCCATCCATATTGTTGCAGTATTAAGCCGTTGTCCTGCTGGTGGGCAACTTGCATTGTTATTTTGCTGTTGTTGCTCCTGTAAGTGGCTATACAATAAGTATTCTTGGGCCTCCTTGTGTACATGATGAAGAGTCTCTAGGATGTATATCTAGAAGTGGAATAACTTAGTTGGTTTGATTATCTCTAGTCATCCACTAACATAAACAAAAGTGCTATGAACAGCCTTGCAGATTTCTTTTGGGGCCCATCCTCACTTCTCTTGAGCTTATACCTCGGAGTGGAATTTCAGAATCACAGGATAGGCACATATTTAGCTTTCAAAGATACTGGGAAACAGTTTCCAAACCAACAGTGATTGAATGAATCTACACTCCCCACAATGTGTAAGAATTCCAGTTGCTTCATATTTGTGTCAACATATGATATTGTTAGACTTGTTAATTTCAGACATTCTAGTGACTGTGTTGTGGTACCTGACTGTGGTTCTTCCTCTCTGCCTCCTCCCCCTCACCCTTTTCCTCCTTTTCCTCCTTCCCCCTCCTTCCCCCTCCTCCCCCTCTTCCTCCTTCTCCTCCTCCACCTCCTCTTATTCCTCCTCTTCCTCCTTCCTCTTCTTCCTGTGGCTTTAATTTACACTTTACTAATAAGTAATTAAATTGACCACTTTTTCATATGCTTCAACTACATTTAATAAGAGAAATATAACAATATAGGTAAGGTTGCTATCCCCTTGGTTGTCCTTCGCAGCCCTATCCCCTTCCCTCTCCAGAGACAACCACTACCATGAGCTCAGTAAGTACCCTCCCAGTCCATGTTTTTATAGTGAAACTAAATTTACTTATATGTTTACAGAAAAAAAATGCATAGTATTGCTTTATGTGTTTTAAAATTTACATAACTACTTTAGTGCTGCAACATGTTTGTTTTCACTCAACATTGTTTTCACATATGTTGATACACACAGATCTAGTTTCTCCACTGAATCTGCCAAATAGAATTCCATTGAATGACTGCAGAACAGTTCGTATATCCAGTCTCTAATTGATGGACATTTGCGTTGTTTCCAATCTTTCTCTGTCACAAGCAATGCTTCAGTTAACATGCTCTTACCTATCTCTTATTGCTTACATGAGTCCACCTCTGTTTTTTCCTTCTGTAGAACCAGACAAAAGACAAAGGTTAAACCTCTAGTCCACTGAGCCTTCTGGCTTGTTCCATTTTCTATTCCAGGGGCTCCCATGGTCCCAGCCACATGGCCATATTGACAAAGATGATAAGTGACCTCACTGTTCAACTGTGATCTTATCCCTTCCTGAGGAGAGGTGGGGGATATGTATTTCACCAGCCCTGAACCTAAATTAACCATACAGCCTTACACTAGGATTAACACACTTTTCTGGTTCCAGAAGGCCATTTGGTCACACAGGTCTCCTTCTAGAAAAAGACTTGAGGCAGCTTTTTGTAAAGCAATCACAACTGGATGTCCCGTCCAAATCCCCATAGTAATGTGCCAAAACGAACATGATGTGATGAAGGTTAAGGGTCTTGAGGTGAAGAGATAACTCACACAAATCCTTAAAAGCAGAGAACCCTTCCTGGCTATAGTCAGAAGGAGATGTGACTAAGGAAGAATGATCAGAGATACTGACTTTGAAGATGGAGGAAGGGACAACAAGCCAGGAGTATGGATGGTCTCTGGAGGCTGAAAATGGCAAGGAAAGAGACTCTCCCCTAGAGACTCCACAAAGGAGCACAGCTCCACCAATACCTTGACTGTGGCCCACTGAGAATACTTACCGGATTCCTAACGCACAAACCTGTAAGATAATACATTTCTATGGTCTTCAACAGCTAAGTTTGTGGTAATCAGTTACAGCAGCAATAAGAAAGAATCTTCTCTGATTTTCTTTTTTTTGAGAGTTGATTCCAGCTTACATTTTTTAAATTCCTTCAAACGAATATTGTCCTACTGTTTTTGTTGGTTTATTTTTGTGTTTGTGTTTTTACTCATAATCTTTCTATCTCTGCCAATCTGTCTGTGCTCTGTGGCTGTCCTGTGGCCCTCTATTTATTTGTGCTGCCTTTTCTCTTCTGCTTGGTGTATATCTCTCCAGTTTGTTTTCTTTAGGCATACATTGCTGCATATGCTTTAAATAGAATCATGCCTTATATGCTGTTTATAACCTGTGACCATAAGATCAGTCCCCATGTCTTCAAATATTGTTTCTCATCATTTTAATGGGTATGTGCATAGACTACAATTTAATCAGTTCCCCATTTTCCACATTCAGATTATTTTCACTTTTTCATTTTTACAGATGATACTTTGATGAATATTTTAGTAGCTATATATTTAGGCTCATTCATGATTGCTTCCTTAAATGAAGTCATGAATTTACTCATGGAATAAATTCATAAATTGCTGGGTCAAAGAAAAAACAAAATTCTAAGTCTCTTAGTATGTAATTTCCAACCAACCAACACAAAGATTATACTAATTAAGTTATAGCTTCTGCAGAAAATACAAGGTAATATTAGCACATCCGTTTCCTTTAGATACTCCCCTCCTGACCAATCTTCAGAAATATTAATATCCTGAGCTGTTTTCCTAAGCAAAAAATTGTCAGTCAAATACAGTGAGCTCACATGTTAACAATCTGATGCAAACGAAGTACCTCCTCTCTAAAATGTCACCTTTATTAAACTAGTGCTCTGTGAGGTCACCTTACAATATAGTGCCTGTTTTATAAGAGCACATTTGTTTGATTTCAAGGTCCCTATGTGGGGGTGGGCCCTGGGGGCATTCCCATCTGCTTTTGTGCTCTGATTCTCCCTCGCAATGCCGCAATGCCGACTAAGCACTTTGTTTTCAACCACAGGGTCTGGGCTCTGCATAGCTATACCATGCCTTTTAGATTAAATCTGAGTTCTTCCTTCGCGTGGATGCTTTATTCTTATAGCGAACAGGGCACAGAGTTCAGAGAAGGAAGGTCACGTTTTATAATGTTTCTTAATGTCTTAAAACTATGTGCCCCATCTGTTCCAAGTCTGAAAGAAATCAAAGTTAGGCTTACAGAGAACCAGGCACAGGAAATCAATCAATTAATTAACCATTGTTGAATGCCAACAATGTGTAAGGCAACAGGAATAAGCAAAATCAGAGAGTAAACTTAAAATACATTAGTAAGTATTTTACTTTCCTTGTGTTTTACTTTTCCCTGAGTATTAGAGGAATGTTTAAGGTTGCATTGTGTTTTTCTAGATGTCTGGCTTTTGCTTAACCTGGAAGAAGACTATAGTAGCTTTTAAACTCTCCTGTTTTCGCTCAAAAGATGCTTTTCAAAATTGAGGAAATTGAGTTTGCCACATGAGTATTGGCTCTATGTGTTTCCTCTTCTATGAAAATGTCTTTTGCCTATTTTTCTACTGGGTTGTTGTCCTTTCCTTTTTGATTTTGTAGCAATTCTTAAGCTATTTTTGATAGGTTCTTCGTTATATGTGACATGTCTTCTCTCAATTTGTAGCTTTTTACCTTCTTTACCATGTCTTTTGATGAATACAGGCTTTTGATTTCATTCTAGTCAAATTCATCACACTTCTTTTTTATAGTGAGGTTTTTTTTGGTGTCCAGTGTTTAAGAAATCCTCCCCTACCCCCAAGATCTAAATATATTTACCCATATTTTCTCCTAACAATTTTCAGGTTTTTGCTTTTGACGTTTGAATCTCTAATCCATCTGGAGTTGATTTGCATGTCTGATGTGAGATTAGGGTCTGACTTACTTTTCACATGGATAATCATTTTTTTCTGTTCCATTTATTGAGTCCCTTGTAAATAATCTAGGAGATGCAAATCAAGACCATAACAAGATACTACTTTACGTCCATTCGATTGACAAAAATTAAGACATCTGGCAATACCAAGTTCTGAAGAGGGCAGATCAATAGGATGTCTTACACGTTGCTGGTGAGAGTAGAAATTACTACAACTGCTTTGGAAAACAGCCTGGCATTGTTTTGCAAAGTTGGATTTCATATACCCTGCCATCATCCCACATTCCATTCCTAGGTATAAACCGTGGACAACTCCAGCAGGTGCGCACCAGGAGAGAGAACCACATATGTGAATCTCCACTGCAGCTCTCTATTACAGCAAGAAATGTGAAGGCCTAAACTCCAGTGTTCAGGAGACCAGATAGGTAAATGCTGGTGTGTTCACGTGATAAAATATGACATAGCAGTGAAGATTAGTGAATCACAGCAGCCACAACAAATGGATGAGTGTTAGTAATAGAAAACGAAATGGGAACAGTGTCCCCGAAGATTATACATGGCATAATGTCTTTTCTATAAAAGTCATAAACAATTAAAACTAATCATTATATGGTTTGCATGCACGTAATGTGTGATAAAAAATATTTTATATCAAGAATGAACAAAATACAAAATTTGGAATTGTGGTTACATCATGTGGAAGGAGTCCAGGGTAGGGGGTAAATGGGCCAGGACAGCGCCATATGGAAGATGGAAGTTATGGTTGGTGTATTCCTTCTCTAATTGGATAATGAGTTCATGGGTGTTCATTATATTATCAACAAATAAACACCCAAGTAGATAAAATAAAAAAGGGCCATGCATAGACCAGAGAGCAGTGGGAGGTAAACTGAGGGTGGTGAGTTCAACGTAGTGCCTGAGTCCATTGAAAATACAATTGGGGCAGATGCGCCTGAGTGGCTCTGTCTGTTGAGCATCTGACTCTTGATTTCAGCTCAAGTCATGACCTCATGGTTTGTGAGATCAAGTCCCACTTCAGGCTCTGTGCTGACAGTGCCTGTTTGGGATTCTCTCTCTCTCCTTCACTCTCTGCCCCTCCTCTCACTCTCTCTTATTTGGATGCATGTCTAAATAAATAAACTTAGGGGCACCTGGGTGGCTCAGTTGGTTAAGCGTCCGACTCTTGATTTCAGCTCAGGTCACGATCTTACTGTTTGTGAGTCTGAGCCCTGCCTTTTTCGGCTCCACACTGACAGCAGGGAGCCTGCCTGGAATTCTCTCGCTCCCTCTCTGTCCTTCCCCTGCTCATGCTCTCTCTCTCTCTCTCTCCCTCTCTCCCTCCCCCCCTCTCTCTCTCTCAAAAATAAATAAACATTTTTTAAAAACCTATTTGGTATAAACAACAGGTAGTAATAAGTCAAAATTCCTCCCCTAGTAATTTTTTCACTGGCTCCAGATTAGCTTTAATAAATACGCAGTCTACCTAAATTCCATGTGTTTTCAGGTCTGTTTGGACCAGAAGGACAAGAAAGATCTATAAATCAGTTCTCTAGGGAGGTGGCAGATAGAAAGAGAACAGTCCAGATTCTTTACAGACTGCATTCTATCACAAGAATAAGTTAAAGACTGAGTTACCAAGCTTTTATAAGTCAGAAGATTGGCTTAAACTTTTCCATGATTTTACGGTTTGCACAGTGTGCTCATATAATGCTTGGTCATGGGGCAAGAAGCCTGAGAACTTATAAAATCAAGGCTGTCAGATGTTTGTGACAAAAAAATAACATTAAAAATAAAACTGAGTTCTGATGTTATTTCAAAACTGATTCTCTGGATAAAAGTTAACTAAAGGCAACCGAAAAGTAGAATGGAAAATACCAGAATGATCTTTTTGTGCTTCAACTTCTTTAAATCTTCATCTAAACAGGAGGCTATCTTACTGTTGTTCTAAAACCCCAGTTCAACAAATATTTGAGTTGCCAAAATATGCAGGGATCATGCTTGGATCTAAGAACAAAAAAATGAACAAGAAAGACAATAGCCACGGAGCTGTAGATGAGTAACATTGAATATAATTAATATATTTTTAATGCCTCATGCATGGTTATCTTTTATGAAGCTTTATTTGGCGTTACCGCATCCAGTAGAGTTGATAACCCCTTCCATGTCCCCAGTGGACCTTGCTGTGTTTCCTTTATCATATCCATCCATCATGCGGACTTACAATTATTTGCATACATGTCTGCAGCAGACATCTGTTACTTTTGTTCTGTCCAGGATCTTTTATTTTCAAAAACTCCTTCCTCCACCTTCTAAGGCTGTCAGTTACATGGCCCCACCTCTCCCACACACAGGGGAGGCACCAGATGCAGGCTGGCCACACAGAGAGGGTGGATGTGACCCTGGGAGAGAAAGAATTCATCTCTCCTCCTCAAATACTAGCACTAGTAGTATTTATCACAGACACCTAGAACTTGGCCTCCATAGGAAAATCTAAGAACCCATTGGAGAGCATAGTTGTAGGATGGAAAAAGACTCAATCCTGATGATACACTTGAAGCCTAAATCTGGGGGTGCCTGAAACCCACAATCCCTGACATTTCCAGTTAAAAGAACCAAATATATTGACTTTTAACTTGTTTGTTAGATACGTTTTTTATCACTTAAACCTGGGAAATTCCCAGCTAACACTGTATGTGTCTCATCTATGAGTGAACTTCTAGAAGCAACTATGAGTAAGGCCTGACTGGTACCGATGTTGACCGCTGCTCACATAGCACGCATAACGCCGAAATGAAATTGCCTAGCCTCTAGAGCAGGTACATGTAACCCTAAATCCACAAACTCCTGGAAGGATCCACGAGAGGATGTGGATGTGTGGACTTTTTAGGTGAAAAAGTTAATACCTATCATCAAAGTATTGCTTCAAGTATCAAAAATGCTCAAAGGAATCCCAAAACACAAAAATTCAAGAACTCTCACTGGTGGAAAGGCTCTGCCTAGCAAACTCAGCCCGGTTTCAGTGATAGCACTCATCACATCTGTAGACATAGAGCCAGGGAAGAAAGAGCTTTGCTGGAGCTTTCCAAGTCTAGAGGATGCAGAAGCTTTCTCTATTCCAGATAAAATCATGCCATATTTATTTGGTTAGTTTGTTTTTATACGGGAGGATGCCTTCTGGTTTGTTCTTTTAACCCCACTGAAGGATACAGATGGGGAATGTAAGATAAGACAAGATATCCAACCCCTCTGGAGCTCAGCCCCCACCCCACATCACATGACAGAGTCCTCTTGCACACATCGCCCCCCCAATCCGTGGGATCCCTTGAGGACTGACTAAATCTAATTCTGTTATTAATCTCTAGCTTCCATTATTCTTTCTTTATTTCTACTTTGTTGTGGTGGTAGTGGTAAATATAAAATTTACCAACTTAACCATTTTCAAGTGCACAGTCCAGTGACATTAAGTACATTCCCACTGTTGTGCAACCCTCACCACCATCCTTCCCCAGAACTTAGTTTCCTGTGGCTGCCATAACAAACATTACTGCCAATTTGGAGGCTTACAACACCAGAAGTTTATTTGCCCACAGTTCTAGAGGCCAGGCGTCCAAAATCAAGGTGTCAGCAGGACGTGTTCCCTCCAAAGGCTCTAGGGGAAAAATCCTTCCTTGCCTCTTCCAGCTCTTGGTAGCTCCAGGCATTCACTGGCTCGTGGCTTTATCATTCCTATCTCTGCCTCTGTCTTCCCATGGCCTTCTCTGTCTCTGCACCTTCTTTTCTTTCTCTTATAAGGACATTTGTCTTTGGATTTAGGGACTCTTCTCTGGTAATCCAGAATCATCTAGTCATGAGATTTTTAACTTAATGACTTTTACAAAGACTCTTTTTCCAAATAGGTTATATTCACAGGTTCTGGAGTTTGGAACGTGGACATATTTTGTGGGGGCTACAGTTCAACTCACTGCAGCTGGGTTATCCCAGAAGCATTGCCAAGGTCAAGAGTTGAGGGCAAATGCAATATGAGGGAAGTGATCCCAGGAAGCATTAGCAAGAGAGTGAGAAGTGACAGGGAAGAGAAGGAAGCCAATAGAGAATGCCCTAATGAGCAAGTTCCCACTGAGAAAAATGCACTCACTTCCATAGGGAACCTTGGGAAGATGATATAGAACACATTCAGGACTATCCCACCTGCAAAAGCAAGGAAGCTCAGGATCTCTTGTCATTGACTGAAGGCTGTCCTCAGGGGCATTAACTCCCTGACACTTGTCTCCCTCACACTAAGGCAAACGGAAAGCTCTTAGAGACAGTCATACATATTTGTAATAAGACACTATTTTTGTATCCTGAAATGCTTGGTGTCTCAGAGAAGTGGGTGGGGCACTGACAGTATCTGCCACTAGGCAAGTCAGAAATTTCTATTTTATTGCTTATATCAAAATTGGACGAAGGAGCTACTAGAATTGTCCACTGATAGATCATTAAAATAATATTTGCTGGAAGATCACTAAGGCATTTGGGGCATAAAGCTGAGAAGAATGTCAAAGAGTTGAGTTACATTGATATGCAAATTACTTCCAGTTTCCTTTGCGCATTATTTGAACAAAGTCAATCATTATATATAATGATTACAGATACATAGTTATAGATAGGATTTTTTAAATGCGGATAAATAGGAATATGTGATATTCATCAATATGAACTATTTATCACTGAAAATAGGTAGCATATTTACTTGTTTTTAACACACTTAGAGCTTTATGCTCACTGCAAATTTTTAAATTTCTTATTTCAACTTATGTAAGTATTTTTGTTCTGGAGAATTAAGATACTATGACTAACACAAAATGGAGAATTTGGAATGTAAACATCGGTTTAAAGAAAAGAATGATGTATAATGTCCTGTTGTTGATAAAGTACTTGTTCTTTTTTTATGGATGAATTTAGATATTTAGGTAAGAGTGATATGATTATTTTATTTTAAAATGTAAGAATTTGGAAAGCCCAGGAAATAACCTCCTTTGCAATTCCATATACATATAATGAAAACTTGCATAAGTCACTCTAAAATTCTTTTAGGATGCATATGAGCTAACATCTATATCCAATTCCCAAATTTCCAGGAAGGAGAATCTGATGGCCAAGTGTGGGTCAGACATCTGCCCCTGGTGGAATCCACTGTGGCCAGTGAGGTGGGGTCACAACCCTTGCTGTCTACTCAACAGGGTCTACGTGGGGGTGGGTAGTACATGATCAATAGTTGTCAGAGAAGGGATTGGTACCTAAAAAAAGCTTGACTACCTAATGAAGGCTTTTATTTAATATGAAGGTGTTTTTTTTTTAATACATAGACTCCTAGAGAATTGATTTGTACGTTTAACCCATTCTTTAAAAAAAATTTTTTTTTGAGGGAATGGACTGTGGCCACTCAGGAATATATTGGCACCAGCTCTCTGAAGAATCTCTGAGGCACGCTGATTTTCAGAGATAATTGAAGACGCTGGATGTGCAGCTGGCCCCCACCACCTCTGTCTCCACGTAAGGTTGAAAGCAGGTCAGCTCTTTTTTCATGGATGGAAACACTCAGAACATGAAGTATCATTTAAACCTCCCTCATATAATAAATTTCCATCCTCCTTCTAGGCAGTGGTCCAACGTGTATTTTAGACTCTTTCCTTAGCATCTGTCAGCGTCTCTACCTCTCACTTTATAAGCCGACCTATATTTTGCTCTTATATTTTTTAATCAGGTTGAGTAATACAGCTACCAGTCTAGGACAAAACTGGATTGATTTGCTGTGACTATGAATAACACAACAGGGAGCAAAAAGGAAACATGTACAGACAGTGTGTCTCCAGCGAGGTTCACAACACTCTCTGAGGCACATCAGGCTCCAGTTCAGCGTTTCCCAGAATTTCAGACATATTTGTACTTTCTTCATGAACTCTGTTGTATCTGCCTCCTACCTAGAGTAAAAACAAAAATCTGTATTGACATATAATTCCCCTATTTAAAGTGTACAGGTCAGTATTTTTAGCATATGAACAAAGTTGTACAACCATAACCATAATCTAACTTTAGAACATTTTCGTCCCCCTGAGAAGAGAGTCCACATCCACAAGCAGTAGCACCCCATTCCCCACACCCGCCCACCTTCAGCCCTAAAGAACCATTAATCTACTTTATGTCTCTATGGATTTGCCTATTCTGACTTTTCAGATAAATGAAATCATAACATTTGTGACTGGTTTTTTTTTTCACTTACATCATGTTCTCAAGATTCATCCATGTTGTAGCATGAATTAGTACTTCATTATTTTTTATGGCCAAATAATATTTCATTAAAGGTATATACCTATATTAGAACCAACAGGATGTGTGTGTGTGTGTGTGTGTATGTGTGTGTGTGTGTGTGTGTGTGTATATATATATATATATATATGTATATGTATATATTTATTTTTAATAGATTGGCTCATGTTTGTGGAGGTTTGGTGAGTCCAAAATCTGATGGAGTAGGCTGGTAGGCTGGAGACCCAGAGAAGAGGTAGTTTGCAGTTTGAGTCCAAAATACAATCTGCTGGCAGTACTCCTTCTTGCTCAGGGGAGGTCAGTCTTTTGTCTTATTTAGGCCTTCAACTGATTGGATGAGGCCCACCTACATTGGCAGGGGGGGAAGGGGAGAGTAACCTGCTTTACTCAGAATCCACCAATTTAAATGTTAATCTCATCCAAAAAATAGCTTCACAGAAACATCCATAATAATGTTTGACCAAATATCTGGGCCCTATGTCCCAGCCATGTTGACACATCAAATTAACCATCACAATCACGTTTTATTTATCTATGCACCAGGTGATGGAAATTTGTGTTTGTTTCCACTTTCTGGTCATGTACAAATTTTTGTGTGGACATATGTTTTCATTTATCTGTCAGTGAAATTTCTGGGTTAAATGGCAACTCCATGCTTAACATTTTGAGGAACTGCCAAATTGTTTCCCAAAATAGTTGCACCATTTTACATTCCAACCAGCAATGGATGAGGGTTCCAATTGCTCCATAAGTTGGCTAGTACTTGTTGTTATCTGTCTTTTTTTAATATTATCTGTCTTTTTTTATTATAACCATCCTAATAGGTATGAAGTGGTATCTCATTTTCATTTCCCTGATGACTGATGATATAAGTCTCTTTTCATATATTTATTGATTGGCCTTTTGCATATCTCCTTTGCAGAAACAACTATTCAGATTCTTTGCCCATTTGTTAACTAAGTTATTTCTCTTTTTATTATTAAGTTGTAAGGGTTCTTTATAGATTCAGAATACAGGTCATGTATGTGATAGATAATTTGTAAATATTTTCGCCCATGCTGTGGGTTTTTTTTTTTTTCATTTTCTTGATAGTATCATTTGTAGCACAGAAGTTTTTACTTTTGATAAAATTCCATTTATTCATTTTTCCCTTTGTTGCTTATTCTCTTGGCTTCATATCTGAGAAATCACTGCCTAACCCAAGATCTCAAAATCTGCTTTGATATTTTCTTCCAAGAGTTTTATGGTTTTAGCTCATATATTTGTGCCTAATTTTGAGTTAATTTTTGCATGTGGTGTAAGAAAGGGATCCAACTTCATTCTTTTGCATGTGGTTTTCTGGTCAACCCAGAACCTGAACTTATAACTTTATTTACTTAATTTTTCCTTAAGTCAACTCATCTTTTTATATAAACAAGTTATTTAAAATGTTATAGCAATACTGTAAATGAAAAACAATCATAATTTGCCATAAAAAGAAGAGAACATAAGTATAAATACTGAGAAAACAAAACTACGAAAATACTGAGAAAAAATAATAAAAATGTTTGAAAACACTAAAATTTTAGGGATACAGATGACTACTGAAGGCCTCCTTTCTTGTGAAAAAGGGGATCAGCAAATGTTGGCAAAGTAGTAGAGATACACTAACACCAAACCGAGTTGTTCCCTGTAAGTAGGATTAAAGGAAGGAATTAAAAAGGAAACAGTTGTCTCGTTGAGTAGTTTGAGGTGAATTAGGGTCTCCCTATGAATGAATAGGCGAATAGGGAATTCCCTTGGCCCCTCTTGGATCCCACCCAGTGGGAAGCACTTCTCTGCATTGCTAGCATCAACAGTAATGGGAAGAACCTGGGGTGGGGAGAGGCCATGGATTTGATCCCAGGCTTCTCACTAATTCCTGAACCTCAGCAAGTTACTCAGCCTGCTGCACCTTGCTCCTAAACTGTAGACAACCTCTTCCTAAGGGGCGGTATGAGGATTCAACACTACAGAACGTGGAAGGCAGTCCAACACAGGGTAGGCATACAGAAAAGTGAGAGCCCTCCTGGCATTCTTGCCACTTCCAGAAAAACAGAGAATCCAGTACCCAAGCAGTTTGTCCCAAAATGTGGCTGGAGGTCTAGCAACATCAGAAATCCCTGGAAGAGGAGCCAGCCCCCACCTCACTGACTCCACTGCACACAGTTTGGAGATTGTTCCCACAGACCTGCCTTGGGTCTCTATGGCTTCTGCCACTTCTGCTTTGACAGACTGGCCTTGGTGAATTTGCCCAGCTGAATCTGAGTCCCGTCTGTTCCTGAAGACACAACCTCTGACAACCATTCCCGAGGTCGTTTCGAGACTTGGGAAATTTGGTTTAACGAACGACAGGGGCAAAACAAAGCTGAAAGCACAGAGAATCCAAACACACTGCCAAAGTTCAACTTTCCTAAAGGCAGTAGCAGCAGCTGTGGTCTGTCCCATTCTCTTCCTCTTCCCAGCCTCTGGCAACAGATACTAAAAAGCAGACATGAGATGCAAAGACCATCCACGGGCTGCAGAAAGGTGGCAAGGGCAGGCAAGGCTGGAAAATCCCAACCAAGAATAATCAGTCCCTGAAAAGCCGCACGCTGATTCATGCCGTGAAGAGCTGCTGAGCCCTTCCGAGACTGTGCCAGGAACTGTGGGTATGGATGCATGAGAGGATATAGGAATCCCAAGCGGGAACCTTTCTGCGTGGGTAGGGGGATATACTGCACATCACATTAAGTATCTTCACAAGAGAGGTCCCAAGATGTGGCTTCTGGTGTGAGTTCAGGGAAAGGGTAAACAACTAGCGGCTGGTGCACTTTCCAGAAGGAGAAAAGGGAGCAAACATTCCAGGAAAGGGATGGGTGGGGAGGCTGGAGCACTAAGTTTCTCAGAGAGATTGAGGGTTGGCATGAGGAGGGAGAAAGCAGAACGGAAGCAGACATATAAACACCTTATAACCTTGGTGTTTTCTTTCTAAAAAATAAAGTAATTCCTTTGTCCCCCTTTGGGTCCTGTATTTCTGATTCGGGGTGGCAGGTGGTATCCTGATGGTAGCCTTGAGCCTACATGGTCTCCTCGTTGGCATTTGTTAATTAAGATAGACACTGACAGACAAGAGCAGCTGTTGATGGAGGAACATGGAATAGACAAAATGCTAATCAGAGCTGTTTAAAACCGGCTAGACAGGGGCACCTGGGTGGCTCAGTCGGTTAAGCATCCAACTCTTGGTTTCAGCTTAGATCATGATCTCACGCTGACAGTATGGAGACTGCCTGGGATTCTCTCTCTCTCTCCCTCTCTGTCTCTGCCCCTGCCCTGCTTGTGTGCTCTGTTTCTTTCTCAAAATAAGTAAATAAACTTAAAAAAAAGTCTTAAAAAAAAACTGACTAGAAAGATCTGAGGGCTGAAGATACTCAGAAGAAAACCCTCTACCAGTTTGTCTTTCCACAGGGCCTTGCCTGGAAAGTATCTACTTGTACCTATGCTGTTGTGCATTTTGTGTCCAGGAAGGCATCCTTATGGGATCGCCTGTGCCAAGTTCCCTTGGAAGCAGGTGGCCTTTTAAAGTTTACTACTCTCAAAAACTAAAAAAATAAAGTTTACCACTTTCTTCTGTGTCGTGTAAGCTTTAATCCCAAAACATTACATGTGGGGTGGCAATGCTATGGTGTTTAGAGGGGAGAGAAAACCCAGGTGAAAGGACAGGATATCTGAATCTGGAATTTCCTTTATATGTTCTAGAAGATAAGAGAACATGTAAAATGAGATTGGCAGCCACTGGGGCCAAGTCAGATGGACATGGACCCCATTTTTCAATTCATTTCTCTCAGTTGAAGCTGGGCAATCAGTACCTGAGGGTTGTTATCCTATTCTCTCCACACTTATGTACATTTGAAAATTTCCATAGTAATTTTTAAATTGCCTGACTCATGAAGCCGGATATACTAAATTGTATTTAAACTGTATTTAAGAGTCATCTGTTACTGCTTTAAATTATTTCAAGTCTAAATTATTTTGTTCAACAGGAGATCCTTAAAACTTCATCCTTTCCTCTCAGCCAAAGAAAATTAATAAATTGATTGCTCTGGTACATTCTCTGTTCGCAGCGATGAGTTGAGAGATCATTTTACCTGTAACATCTTGGAGCAGAGAACTACAAAGTGGAATGTGAAGGGGTGAGGTTGAATGTGGAAGATTGGGGCACAATGTGGAAGTCAGGCTGAATTGTTTGGATTTTTATAAGTTTGCAAGAATAAGTTGATGTTCCAAATTGTAAGATGATATAACAACATTACCAGGGTTTTTTTTTATTTTAACCTTTTTTAAAGTAGACTCCACGCCCAATGTGGGGCTCGAACTCATGACCCCAAGATCAAGAGTCGCATGCTCTACCGACTGAGCCAGCCGGATGCCCCAACATCACCAGCTTTTAAAAGGAAAAAAAAAAAGTCACCCATAATAATACCACTGCTTTCTGCTGACACCTTCCAGACCTCCACCCCCAGACAGACATGAACAGAGCAGCAGAACCTTTGCCTTTTTTTTGTTTGTTTTTAAAATGTTTACTTATTTTTGAGAGAGAGAGAAAGAGAGAGACAGAGCATGAGTCGGGGAGGGGCAGAGAGAGAGGAAGACACAGAATCTGAAGCAGGCTCCAGGCTCTGAGCTGTCAGCACAGAGCCTGACATGGGACTCAAACTCACAAACCATGAGATCATGATCTGAGCGGAAGTCGGATGCTCAACCAGCTGAGCCACCCAGGTGCCCCTGTACGTTTGCCTTTTGAACAATATGCTAAGTGTATCCCAGTGATTCCATACAGCCTGCATAATTGGAATCTTAATGAGGGCATATGATTCTACTTTTTTTTTTTAAGTTTATTTATTTATTTATTTTGAGAGAGAGAGACAGAGAGAGAGAGAGAGTGCACTTTCCATGGGGAACGGGGGAGGGAGAGAGAATCCCAAGCAGGCTCTGCACTGTCAGCAGAGAGCTCGACACTGGGACTCAAACTCAAGAACCAGGAGATCATGACCTGAGCTGAAAACAAGAGTCAGACGCTTAATCAGCTGAGCCACCCAGGTACCCCCATACAATTCCACTTTTTAAACAATTTTCCTGCTGTCAAATATTTCAGGTTGTCTTCAGGTTTGAATTTTGGTTTTGTAGTTCTTCTGGCTATTATAGAGATCAAGTATAAGAAACATTTAGCACAGTGCCTGGGTGTGTAGTGCTTGAGGGTTAGTTTTATGTGTCACCTTGACTGGGATACCCAGATGGCAGGGAAAACACTATTTCTGGGTAAGAGATTAACATTTGATTCAGTAGTCTGAAGACATGTGCCCTCATCAGTGTACATGGGCATGCCCCAACTCTTCTTGAACTGGGGCACCCGTCGTCTCCTGCCCTCAGACAGCAGAGCTCCTGGCACCGGGGCCTTTGAATCTGTACCAGCAGCCCTCGGTACCGGCCCTTTGGCCAGGATGTGTACCAGCGGCCCTCGGGTTCTCAGGCCTTCAGCCTCAAGTGGAATGACCCCACTGGTTTTCCGCACTCAGTGCGCAGACAGCAAGCTGTGGGACTCCTCAGCGTCCATAACCAGGTGAACCAGTTCCTGTAATAAATCTCCTCTTTTATCGATCTGTCTATCCTATTGGTTCTGTTTCTCTGGGGAACCCTGACTAATACAGTGTTCTCTAAATATTTTCTATTATAATGTTATAGTAACTATGTTGATGAATGCAGTTTTTATAAAATACCTATTTATAATAATAATCCACGTTCACTATAAATAAAACAATATGGAAAAATACAAAGTAAACATTATCCAGTGCTAACACACATAGATGTGTACATGTGCCTACTTAGAGGTGTACAAAGATATGAATGGAGTGTGATATATGCTCTTATGACTTATTTCATTCAACAGTAGCAGTAGAACTCTTTTCTCATCCGTATAATTGTCCATGTCATTTTGAATGGCTACATACTGTCCCACTGTGCACACCATGGCTATCCTACCAATTCTGTATTGATCAATATTTAGACTGCTTCTCTTTTCTCAATTTTATAAAAATAAGTTTAAACAGCTCTCTTTTTTTCTGATTAGTTATTCATGATAAGTTCCCAGGAGTGGAATTCATGGGTATTCGTGTCACAAGATCATTTTACACAAGAGTAAAAATAGCTGGTGGGAGGGCGTCCCTCTACTGAAAGAGAGTAAGCCGAGTTCCGGCCATCTTTAGATGGCAGAAACACACCCCAACACTGTTACTCTCTCTGTCTCTGTCTCTGTCTCTGTCTCTGTCTCTCTCTCTCTCTCTCACACACACACACACACACACACACACTGTTGGTGAGAAGAAAAGCACCCTGCCCTCAGACCAGCATATAACCTGCAGAGCAGCTCTTATAATGAACTCCATTGTTAATTTGGACTCTCACAAGCTAGTCTTGAGGATTTCATAGTATGCTTTTAGGCAGCATCGGTGGTAACTCTAAAGACCAGTAGGAAATTGGAAGTGAAAAAAGAATTATTAGCAATAGACCATTTATATCTCCAACAACAGTGACTGTGGATAAGAGAGAACAACAAGCCAGAAACTGAGAGCCTTGAGATCTTTACCTGTCTCCATAGATCTCAGAATTTGGTTTCTTTCTTGTTTTCATTTTCTGAGCACCCAGGTGCTGTGAGAAATATAACAGCAAGGTTAAACATGCAAGGTTAGAACACGTGACTTGAATTTTCCAGACTGGCTCCAATTTTACATAGTAACATACTATATAAAAACCAGAAATCTATACATACTTGCATTTAAAAATATGAAATATTACCTAAAGTCATTCATATTTCATCCCTTTATAATCTTTTCCTCTAAACATTCACAATTTTTTTTTAAATTTTTTTTTCAATGTTTATTTATTTTTGGGACAGAGAGAGACAGAGCATGAACGGGGGAGGGGTAGAGAGAGAGGGAGACACAGAATCGGAAACAGGCTCCAGGCTCCGAGCCATCAGCCCAGAGCCTGACACGGGGCTCGAACTCACGGACCGCGAGATCATGACCTGGCTGAAGTCGGACGCTTAACCGACTGCGCCACCCAGGCGCCCCTAAACGTTCACAATTTTTAATATGCTTTATAAGGTTTAGTCTGGCTCTTTGATTCAGGAAACATGGTTGCTGTATCAGGGACAGTCCTGATCCCCAGCACTTGTGGGGATCAAAGGATTGCAACCCTCACCTCATGTGCAAAGGGCTTTGAAGAAGCAATTGCCTCTTTGGGCTCAAAAGCTATCTTGCAGAGACATGAAAAAGAGGAGAGTCAAACATTTACTAGACTAAAGATAACAGCTCTCATTCACAGAGTGCTTCTAGGCAGGTTACGATCAGATCAGGCTCTCACCTTAGCACCAAGGAGGCACAGCAGGTAGATGACCTGCCCAAAGTCACCCAACTTTGGGTGGATTGCCACGCCTGTCTTACACCAAAAGCTGTGTTCTTTCCTCCATGCGCTGGTCTCAGATCATGTGCTGGGAAGAGATTTATTCATGTACTAGGAAGATGTTGCTCTCACATAAAGGCATGAATGGTTTCCCATGATCCTCTTGCTACTTCCCTCCAGCCCGGCCACCTCCCGCTCTGCAGGCTTATCATCTCCCATCCCACCCTGCCCTGTGGAGAGCAGAGGATCTCAACATCAAAAATAGGTGGGCTTTTGTTTTTTTTTAAAGGGAGCTTTTAAAAAATGCCAGGGCCCAGGCTCTACCCAAATCAATGGAATTGAAATATCTGGAGGGAGAGTCTGGAGTGTTGTTTTTTTTTTTTAACATTTAATATACATTTTATTTTCAATTTTTTTTTTTAATTTACATCCAAGATAGTTAGCATATAGTGCAACACTGATTTCAGGAGTAGATTCCTTAATGCTTCTTACCCATTTGTCCCATCCCCCCTCCCACAAACCCTCCAGTAACCCTCTGTTTGTTCTCCATATTTAAGAGTTTCTTATGTTTCATCCCCCTCCATGTTTTTATATTATTTTTGCTTCCCTTCACTTATGTTCATCTGTTCTGTGTCTTAAAGTCCTCGTATGAGTGAAGTCATCTGATATTTGTCTTTCTCTGACTAATTTTGCTTAGCGTAATACCCTCTAGTTCCATCCACGTAGCTGCAAATGGCAAGATTTCATTCTTTTTGATTGCAGAGTAATTCTCCATTGTATGTGTGTGTATATATATATATATATATATATATATATATATATATATATACATACACACACACCACATCTTGTTTATCCATTTATCCATTAATGGATATTTGGGCTCTTTCCATACTTTGGCTATTGTTGATAGTGCTGCTATAAACACTGGGGTGCATGTGCCCCTTCGAAACAGCATATCTGTATCCCTTGGATAAATACCTAGTAGTGCAATTGCTGGGTCATAGGGGAGTTCTATTTTTAATTTTTTGAGGAACCTCCCTACTGTTTTCCCGAGTGGCTGCACCAGTTTGCATTCCCACCAGCAGTGCAAAAGAGATCCTCTTTCTCCGCATCCTCACCAACATCTGTTGTTGCCTGAGTTGTTAACATTAACCATTCTGACTGGGGTGAGGTGGTATCTCATTGTGGTTTTGATTTGTATTTCCCTGATGATGAGTGATGTTGAGCATTTTTTCATGTGTCAGTTGGCCATCTGGATGTCTTCTTTGGAGAAGTGTCTATTCATGTCTTTTGCCCATTTCTTCACTGGATTATTTGTTTTTTGGGTGTTGAGTTTGATAAGTTCTTTATAGATTTTGGATACTAACCCTTTATCTGATATGTTGTTTGCAAATATCTTCTCCCATTCTGTCAGTTGCCTTTTAGTTTTGCTGATTGTTTCCTTCAATGTGCAGAAGTTGTTTATTTTGATGAGGTCCCGATAGTTCATTTTTGCTTTTGTTTCCCTTGCCTCCAGAGATTTGTTGAGTAAGAAGTTGCTGTGGCCAAGGTCAAAGAGGTTTTTGCCTGCTTTTTCCTTGAGGATATTGATGGCTTCCTGTCTTACATTTAGGTCTTTCATCCACTTTGAGTTTATTTTTGTGTATGGTGTAAGAAAGTGGTCCAGGTTCATTTTTCCGCATGTTGCTGTCCAGTTTTCCCAACACCATTTGCTGACAAGACTGTCTTTTTTTCCATTGGATATTCTTTCCTGCTTTGTCAAAGATTAGTTGGCCATACTTTGTGGGTCCATTTCTGGGTTCTCTATTCCATTCCATTGATCTGAGTGTCTGTTTTTGTGCCAGTACCATACTGTCTTGATGATCACAACTTTGTAATACAGCTTAAAGTCCAGGATTGTGATGCCTCCTGCTTTGGTTTTCTTCTTCAAGATTGCTTTGGCTATTGGGGAGTCTTTCCTGGTTCCATACAAATTTTAAAATTGTTTGTTCTAGCTCTGTGAAGAATGCTGTTGTTATTTTGATAGGGATTGCATTGAATATGTAGATTGCTTTGGGTAGTATTGACATTTTAGCAATATTTGTTCTTCCTATCTAGGAGCATGGAATATTTTCCATTTTTTTGTGTGTGTCTTCTTCAATTTCTTTCATAAGCTTTCCATAATTTTCAGTGTATAGATTTTTCACCTCTTTGGTTAGATTTATTCCTAGCTATTTTATGGTTTTCAGTGCAATTGTAAATGGGATCTATTCCTTGATTTGTCTTTCTGCTGCTTCATTATTGGTGTACAAGAATGCAACCAATTTCTGTGCATTGATTTTACATCCTGCGACTTTGCTGAATTCATGGATCAGTTGTAGCAGGTTTTTGGTGGTATCTTTTGGGTTTTCCATATAGAGTATAATGTTATCTGCAAAGAGTGAAAGTGTGACCTCCTCCTGGCCAATTTGGATGACTTTTATCTCTTTGTGTTGTCTGATTGCTGAGACTAAGACTTCCAATACTATGTTGAATAACGGTGGTGAGAGTGGACATCCCTGTCTTCTTCCTGACCTTAGGGGGAAAGCTGTCAGTGTTTCCCCATTGAGGATGATATTAGCAGTGGTCCTTCATATATGGCTTTTATGATCTTGAGGTATGCTCCTTCTATCCCAACTTTCTTGAGGGTTTTTATCAAGAAAGGATGCTATGTTTTGTCAAGTGCTTTCTCTGAACCTATTGAGAGGACCATATGGTTCTTGTCCTTTCTTTTATTGATGTGATGAATCACATTGATTGTTTTGCAGATATTGAACCAGCCCTGCATCCCAGGTATAAATCCCACTTGGTCGTGGTGAATAATTTTTTTAATGTATTGTTGGATCCGGTTGGCTAATATCTTGTTGAGGATTTTTGCATCTATGTTCATCAGGGAAATAGGTCTATTGTTCTCCTTTTTAGTGGGGTCTTTGTCTGGTTTTGGAATCAATGTAATGCTGGCTTCATAGAAAGAGTTTGGAAGTTTTCCTTCCATTTCTATTTTTTGGAACAGCTTCAAGAGAATGGGTGTTAACTCTTCCTTAAATGTTTGGTAAAATTCCCCTGGAAAGCCATCCGGCCCTGACTCTTGTTTTTTGGGAGATATTTTATTACTAATTCAATTTCTTTACTGGTTATGGGTCTGTTCAAATATTCTATTTCTTCCTGTTTCAGTTTTGGTAGTGTATATGTTTCTAGGAATTTGTCCATTTCTTCCAGATTGCCCATTTTACTGGCTATAATTGCTTATAATATTCTCTTATTATTGTTTGTATTTTTGCTGTGTTGGTTGTGATCTCTCCTCTTTCATCTTGATTTTACTTATTTGGGTCCTTTCCTTTTACTTTCTGATCAAAGTGGCTAGTGGTTTATCAATTTGGTTAATTCTTTCAAAGAACCAGCTTCTGGTTTCATTGATCTGTTCTACTGTTGTTGTTTTGTTTGTTTGTTTTGGGTTTTGGTTTTGGTTTTTGGTTTCGATAGCATTGATTTCTGATCTAATCTTTATTATTTCCTGTCTTCTGCTGGTTTTGGGTTTTATTTGCTGTTCTGTCTCCAGCTTTTTAAAGTGTAAGGTTAGGTTGTGTATATGAGACCTTTGTTCCTTCTTTAGGAAGGCCTGGATTGCTATATACTTCCCTCTTATGACTGCCTTTGCTGCATCCCAGAGGTTTTGGGCTGTGGTGTTATCATTTTCATTGGCTTCCATGTACTTTTTAATTTCCTCTTTAACTGCTTGGTAGCCCATTCATTCTTTAGTAGGATGGTCTTTAGCTCCAAGTTTTGTTTTCTTTCCAGTTTTTTTTCTTGTGGTTGATTTCAAGTTTCATAGTGTTTTGGTCTGAAAATATGCACGATATGATTTCAGTCTTTTGTACTTGTTGAGGGCTGATTTGTGTCCCATTATGTGATCTATTCTGGAGAACGTTCCATGTGCACTGGAGAAGAATGTGTATTCTGCTGCTTTAGGATGAAATGTTTGAGTATATCGGTTAAGTCCATTCAAAGCCATTGTTTCCTTGTTGATTTTCTCTTTAGATGATCTGTCCATTGTTGTAATTGGGGTGCTGAAGTCCCCTACTATTATGGTATTATTATCAATGAGTTTCTTTATGTTTGTGATTAACTGATTTATATATTTGGGTGCTTTCACATTTGGAGCATAAATGTTTACAATTCTTATTCTTCTTGGTGGATAAACCCCTTAATTATGATATAATGCCCTTCTTCATCTCTTGGTACAGTCTTTATTTTAAAGTCTAGATTGTCTCATATAAGTATGACTACTCTGAATTTCTTTTGTCGACCATTAGCATGATAGATGGTTCTACATCCCCTTACTTTCAATCTGAAGGTATCTTGAGGTCTGAAGTGGGTCTCTTGTAAACATCATATAGATGGATCTTGTTTTCTTATCCATTCTGTTACCCTATTTCTTTTGATTGGAATCTTTAGTCCATTGACGTTTAGAGTAAGTACTGAAAGATATGAATTAGTTGCCATTTTGTTGCCTGTAGAGTTGAAATTTCTGGTGGTGTTCTCTGGTCTTTTCTAGTCTTTGTTCCTTTATGGTCTTTTTTTTTTTTTTTTTTCATATTTTCTCCCCTCAGAGAGTCCCCCTTAAAATTTCTTGCATGGTTGGTTTAGTGGCCACAGACTCCTTTAATTTTTGTTTGTCTGGGAAACTTTTTATCTCTCCTTCTATTTTGAATGACAGCCTTGCTGGATAAAGAAGTCTTGGCTGCATATTTTTTCTTACTCAGCACATTGAATATATCCTGCCACTGCTTTCTGGCCTGCCAAATTTCTGTGGATAGGTCTGCTCTGAACCTGATCTGTCTTCCCTTGTATGTTAAGTACTTTTTTTCCTTTGGTGCTTTCATGATTCTTTCCTTGCCTGAGTATTTTGTGAACCTGACTATGATATGCCTTGTTGATGGTCAGTTTATGTTGAATCTAATGGGAGTCCTCTGTGCTTCCTGGATTTTGATGTCTATGTCTTTCCCCAGGTTAGGAAAGTTTTCCCCTATGATTTGCTCACATAACATTTCTACCCCTTTTTCTCTCTTCATCTTCTGGGACCCCTATGATTCTCATGCTGTTACTTTTTAATGAGTCACTGATTTCTCTAATTCTTAAACTGTGCTCTTTTGCCTTAGTCTCCCTCTTTTTTTCTGTTTCATTATTCTCCATAAGTTTGTCCTCTATGTCACTGACTGCTCTGCCTCATTCATCATTGCCACCATGACATCCATACAAGATTGCAGCTCAGGTATAGCATTTTTTATTTCATCCTGACTAGCTTTTACTTCTTTTATCTCTGCAGAATGGGATTCTAATCTATTTTCAACCCCAGCTAGTGTTCTTATTATCGTGATTCTAAATTCTGGTCAGACATCTTGCTTGTATCTGTGTTGATTAAGTCCCTGGCTGTCGTTTCTTCTTGCTCTTTTTTGGGGAGTGAATTCCTTTGTTTCATCATTTTGAAGGAAGAAAAGGAATTAATAAGGTAAAAAAATTAAAGTTAAAAAATTAAAAACAACACACACACAAAATCAAATAAATGATCCTAGATACTAGGTGTATTTTGGTCTGGTTGCTGAAAGGAGCTTGATAGATTAGAGAAAAAAAGGAAAATATAAGAAAAGAAAAGAATTTTAAAAAGAGAAAAAGAAAAAAAGGAAAACTTTTGAAAATTTGAGAAAATGAATACAATTAAATAAAATAAAATGAAATGATGGAAGTAAAATAGAATTTGAAACATTTACAAAAAAAGTAAACAATATAGTGGAAAAAATTAAAGAAAAATATTTCTAATAAAAATTGAGAATAAAAATAAATTTTTTCTTTCTGTATTCAAGAAAAAGAAAAGAAAAAAATTAAATAGATGGACCAGCGAACAGACTGAAATGCTATTGCAATTACCTCAGTTTTCCCTTGAAGTCAAACTATGAAGCACTTTGTAGTCCGTAAAATAAGCAGGCAGAGAGACTTGGGGTGTTCCTGAAGAGCGAGGTTGGCCCGGCTGGGCAGGTCTTAGTGTAACAGCTCCATTCTCCATTAGATGGCGCTGCTTTACTTACTGGGGTGGATGTTGTTTCGCTTGTCGGTTCGTATGCGCGTGCGCGGGAGGGGTGAAAATGGCGTCCCCCAGATCTCCAGTCTCTGGTACCAGAACTCTGTTCTCCGGGATCAGCCATCCGCACCCGTCCTTTGTCTCCAGCTTCCGTCCACTCTCCGTTTTTACACTGTCCGTGACCAAGCCGTCAAGCTGCCGGGCAGCACCTCTCTCCTGAGTTTTATCTCAGATGCAGCTGTTTCCCGACTCCTCACTTCTGAGGGACTGCGGCTTTGACCAGCTCAGACCCTCTGCAGGAGGGTCTCTCTGAGCAATGGCTGGGTGCTGGCCACCCCCAGGAACATTCGCAGGACCATGCTGCTGCTGAAGCCCAGAGACTGCGACTGGGTCCAGCCCATCCCAGGTAAAGTTCACACAATCATATAGCAGCGTTTCAGGGATTCTGGTAAATCACAACACACATCTGGTGCCTTAACGTCCTTGTTCCAGCACCAGCAAATGTGGTTGTTCCCTGGAGTCTGCTGGGCTCTACCAGATGCCTCTGCCCGTGACCTGAGAACCCCGAGGACCTCGCTCTCTGCTCCTGGGGATTTGCCCTTCCCACCAGAGCTCCATCAGGTAAGGAGCTGTGGAGTTTCAGACTCTGTGCTCCCCCTGTTCATAGAATCTTAATGGAATTTAAACACTCGTCTTTCTCCTTTCTGCCTGTTCTGTTCGGTTCCCGTGGCTGTTTCCACTTTTCCACTATCTCTCCAGCTGCTTTGGGGGCGTGCTTTTCCTGTACTCCCCCCCCCCCCCCGTCTCTCTGTCCTCTCTCCACAAGCAAAAGCAGTTCCCTGCCCTCTGTGGTTTCCTTCTCCCCCAGTTCACCATTCAGTGCCATGTACCTGCTGAGTTCTGTGGTTCGGGTTATATACATTGTTGTGTTAATCTTCAGATCAGTTTTCTAGGTGTGCAGAATGGTTTACTGTTGATCTCGCTGTCCCGAGTGTGTTTTATAAGCTTTCAAGTGATGAGCAGCTGAGGGTAGAGAACCATTGTCCCAGAGGCACACATGGCGATTCTCTGCCCAGGCTGCACAGGTTCTTAAAAGAAATATTCCCCAGCTTCCGGCCCAGGCCAATCAATCTGAATCTCTGAATGTGGTCTTTTAGATGAGGTCACTGGACAGTCCGATATCGGGTATTGTTAGAATTGCCATTCTTTGTAATCTGTTTGCATGAGTTGACCTGTGGATATATTTAGACCATTATTATACTCTGATAACTAAGAAAGAATCTCTGGGGTTCCTGCGTGGCTTGGTTGGTTAAGCGTCTGACTTCTGCTCAGGTCATGATCTCAGAGTTCCTGAGCTTGAGCCCTATGTCAGGCTCTATGCTGACAGCACAGAGCCTGCTTGCGATTCTCTTTCTCCTCTCCTTCTCACTCTTTCTCTCGTTCAAAAATAAATAAAATAAACACTTTTAAAAAAAGAAAAAAGAATCTCTGTGAGGGGCCCTGGACGGGTTTCTAAAGCTCCCCAGATGAGGGCCATGGGCTGCCTGGTGGGGAGTTACTGAATGCAGCACTCAGCTTCCTTCAAGGTAATAGCGCCCTAGAGGCCTCAGAGGTCCCAGGAGAGGTGCTGGCCAAAAGTTCCTGTTGTCTAAAAATAAATTCCTCAAGGCACAGTGGAAAGCCATCTTACTCTGTAAAATCCATCAGAAGCCCAAGTCCCGGTAGGAAGCCCTCCCAAAGTGCTGCAGGAAATAGGAAGATAGCGATAATAACAGCAAATACTGCTACAGCACTGAACTGTGCTCAGGCACTGTTTTGAGCGCTTTGCTTGTGAACTCATTTAATCCTCACTGCAGCCCCATATAGAAGGTCCTATTGCCCCACTGTGCAGATGAGAAAACTAAGTCATAGAGAGTCTAACTAACTTGACAGAAATCGTACCACTGCTCAGTGGCAGAGTAGAGACTTGAACCCAGACAGTGAGGCTCATCCCTGTACTCGAAGAGCTTACGGCCCAGTAGTGGTGATGAGACATGCATCCAAATACGGCCCCACCAGGTAAAGCACGATAAATGCAGCATGATAAGTGCTGTAAGGTGGCTCGATGTATATTTGGGGTGCATTAACTTCGCCAGAGGAATCCGGGAAGCACTTAGGGAGGGGTTGCAACCATAGCCGAGCCTTGAAAGGTTAGCGCTCCTGGGAGATCTGGACACAGTGTCATTGTTTGGCCGCTGAAATGGAATAAGGTCAGCCTCATACCATTGGTGAGAAAATTAAACAACTCATGGTGTTTTTTCCACTTCAAGTTTTTCTGTCACAAATTTTCCTAAAGCTTTGATGCCTGCTAACATGCATGTGCTCATAAGTGAGAAGTAAAAAAAGAATACGTAACCAATGAATATTCACAAAAGCCACTGTCAACCCTCAGTTCTCCATCTTGTTTTGTTTGTTGTTGTCAGGGGTTACCATTTCACATTATACAGATAAGACAGTTATTATATCTGCTAGTAAAACGATTCCTTTTATGAAATATAGAATTAAATAGCTGACAATGTTGCAGTGCTCTCGAAGTATTCTCTGACTCCAGGTGCCCCTCCCTGAGTTGAGCACCTGATGGAGTGCTGTGTGCTGCTGACTAACCTCTCCCCCCACCACAAAGACAGATGGAAGATGAGATGAGGGCATCTCAGAACCCACTGAATACAAGTCACCGTGGTGATAGTGACTGATGCACATCATGCTTGAAAGAGGCTGTGTTGGGTTCAGATTCCCTGGGGACTATAGGAGAACATGTGTAGTTGTGCCGTGACACATTCCTCAGGGTCTGCAGAGGGAGGCCTTTATGGCGAAGCTTAAAGGCAGACCCATAGGTGCATGGAGACAACCTGGAATCTCCATGTGCATGAATAGGCAGCTAGATTTGCCTATATAAGCTGCCATGTCATTCTCAGATGTGGAATAAGTTGGACTGGTGCCATTAAAAGTTCACTTTTGTCCCACATTCAAAACTCCCATTGTCTAGACTTTTGAGCCCAGGAAGAGAGCCAAGTTCACTAAATGGTGCCCAGAACTGTGGCTGCTTCTACCCTTTAATTAGGAGAAGGCTGCTGAGCGTAACTTCCCCAGTGCTCCTGGGGACTTCCTCTGTGCCAGTGGAGGTAACTATGGGGTAACTGAAATGGGCCTGATACAATCCTGGATTCTGAGGACCTTCTAGCCTGAGAGTCCTGAGCCATGGGGCACTGGTGCCTTGACAACCCTCCTAACTGTGGAGAAGGGAGGGTGTGACCTGCCCGAGAGTGGCACCCATTCTCCCACTCTCCACTCAGGGCCCTCTGCCTCGCAAAACTCCACGCTGACAAGCCACAGGGCAGCGTGGGCTTTCCACTTAACAAACGCTGCATCTGGACTGTGTGGTCTCTACAGAAGGCAACTTATTGAATCAGAAATGTATATATTACACAACTTCTAACACGGGAACCATCTCATTTCCCTGCAGCAATTAAAGCACAGAAAACAACTCAGGCCCTTGTACGGTGCTTCTTGTCATTCTTAAGAAAGCAGAAAAGTACATAAAACTGGACAAGTTTGCCCTCCAGTGGGGAAACAGTGAACTAACCACATACTTCAATAGTTGTAGCCTTGAAACCACATGTAAGTGCGCAAACTGGTTAATAAGTATGTCAGAGAACACGGAGTGGGCTTAGCCTTGGCATGGCCCTCAGGGAACTGCTCTCTCGCTGAGCCGACAAGACTTTAAACACAAAGAGAGCCAGACCAATCCGTAAGATACATGGCTACTGAGCATCATGACCAACAGGAAGCAGCATGATGCAAAATTGGAAGAAGTAAGTTTGAATCCTGCTCTGCTACTGAAAAGCTGTGTGGCCCTGGGAAAAGCTAGTATCCCTACTGGTTTTGGTGTCTTGTAAAATGAGGGTGATAATGCCTCTCCCACAGGGCAATTGTGAGGGTCAGATCAGTGACAGCACTTAGTGACTATAAGCATCTATCAACAACATTATGGGTACTTACTTTGTGCTCAGCTCTGGGTTTCATACTCTAGACAGACCAGCTAGGTGACCTTAAGGAGCTTAAAATCAAGCTAAATAAATAGAGAACCCAAAGAAGTCCACAACTGCTAACACACATAGCTGTCTTAAAAAGAGATTTGGAAAAGGCATCCCTCTGGATGGATAAATTGCCAAAAGATGCCCCTTTGGGAAGAACTGTTAGACAGATGTCACTAGTATGGTAGCCACTAGCCACCTGTGGCCATTTAAATTTAAATTAAATAGAATTTAAGGTCCAGTTCCTCAGACACACTAACTATAGTCCAAGTGCCACATGTGTCTAGAATTACCAAATTGGACATTGCAGATTAGACAGACAATAGAAGAGAGAGAAAGAGAGAGAGAATAGGTAGAAACTGTTTTGAACTCATTGCTCCTGTTTTGTTTTTTGTTTGGGGCTTGTCAGGGGTTTTTTTTTTGTTTGTTTGTTTGTTTTTTTGGTCTTCTCTTTCTCTGCCTTCTCTGGTTTTATTTATTTATTTATTTATTTATTTATTTATTTGGTTTTATTTATTTGGGGGGAGGAGAGGCAGAGCATGGGAGGGGCAGAGAGAGAGAAACAGAGAGGATCCCAAGCAGACTTCTCACTGTCAGCACAGGCCCCCGACGCAGGCCTCCATCCCATGAACCTGCGAGATTGTGACTTAAGCCGAAATCAGGTGTCTGAAACTTTTCTGAGTGAGATACCCAGGTGCCCCTGCCTTCTTTGGTTATAATTGAGCATTTTATATGGTTTCATTTTCTCTCCTTTCTTAGCACATTAATTATACTTCTTTTACCATTTCTTTAGTGGTTGCCCTAGTGTTTGCAATATATATTTACAAGTAATTTAGCTTTCTGGTTTTAAAGGTTTTTATTTTTAGTTTTGGTGTATATACATTATTTTTACGTTTATTTATTTATCTTGAGAGAAAGAGAGAGTGTGTGTACATGTGCGAGCAGGGGAGGGGCAGACAGAAAGAGAGGGAGAGAGAGAATCCCAAGCAGGCTTCTCACTGTTAGCACAGAGCCTGACACAGGCCTCAGTCTCACAAAGCATGAGATCATGACCTGAGTCAAAATCAAGAGTTGGACACAACTGACTGAGGCACCTCTAAAGTTTTTATTTTATTTTATTTTATTTTTTATTTTTTTCAATTATTTATTTTGAGAAAGAGAGAGCATGAGTCGGGGAGGAGTAGAGAGTGGGAGAGAAAGAATCCCAAGCTGGCTCTACTCTGTCAGCATGGAACCAGATGGGGGCCTGAGCTCATGAACCGTGAGATCACAATCTGAGACTAAGAGTCAGATGCTTAACCAACTGAGCCGCCCAGGTGGTCCCTAAGCTTTTTATTTTAATTACAGTTAGTTAACATGTAGTTACATTAGTTTCAAGTGTACAATACAGTGATTCAGCAATTCCATATGTCACTCTGTGTTCATTATGACAAGTGCACTCCTTAATCCCCTTCATCTATTTAACTCTTCTCCCAACCCTCTTCCCTCTGGTAACCACCAGTTCTATATAGTTAAGAATCTGTTTCTTGACTTCTCTTTTTCCCCTTTGCTTGTTTTGTTTCTTAAATTCCACATGAGTGAAATCATGATACTTGTCTTTCTCTGACTTATTTTGCTTAGCATTATACTCTCTGGCTTCATCTGTGTTGTTGCAAATAGCAAGATTTCATTCTTTTTATGGCTGAATAATATTCCATTTTATATGCATACCACTTCTTCATCCATTCATCAATCACTGGACACCTGGGCTGCTACCATATCTTGGCTATTGTACATAATGTTGCTATAAACACAGGGTGCATGTATCCCTTTGAATTCGTGTTTTTGTGTTCTTTGGGATAACTAATCTAACTTTCAAGTAACACTGTACCACTTCATGGGTAGTCCAGGTATTTTATAAGAAAGTATTCCCAATTACTCCCTCTTGTCTCATGTGACATTGTTGTCATTCATACCACTTATCCATATATTATAGTCATCCAATATGTTATTGCTCTTATTATTATGAAAAATTGTTATCGGTTAGATCAATTAAAGATAAGAATTAAGAAATAATAAGAAATAATTCAGGATAAGAAAAATAAAATACTGTATTTTACCTTCATTTATTCCATCTCTAATTCTCTTCCTCTCTTTATGTAATCTGAGTTTCTAAGATATAATTTTCCTTCTCTGAAGAATTTTAACATTTCATACAAGAAAGGTCTACTGGTGACAAGTTCCCTCAATTTTTGTTTGTCTGAAAAAGTCTTTATTTCTTCTCCACTTTTGAAGGATAATTTTGCTGCATACGGAATTCTTGGCTGGTGGGTTTTTTCTTTCAACACTTTAAATATTTCACTCCATTCTCCTCTGCTTGCATGTTTTCTAAAGGGACGTCTGATGAAATTTTTATCCTTGTTTTACAGATAAGGTAGGGTTTGTTTGTCTGTTTTCTCTGACTTCTTGTGAGATTTTCTCTTTTTTTTTTTTTTTTTTTTTTTTTTACAGTTTGAATATTGTTTGGTTAAGTGTGGTTTTTTGGTATTTATCCCTCTTAGTATTCTCTGAGCTTCCTGGATCTGTTGGTTTGTTGTCTGTTATCAATTTTAGAAAATTCTTAAAGAAAAAGGGAAGTGAAAAGTTACAGATGTGGTAGATATTAATCCTACTTTATCAACAATCATTTAAAATGTGAATGATCTAAACATACCAAATAAAAAACACAAACTATCAGAATGGGTTTATAAAAACAAGACCTTACTATTTGCCGTGTATTAGAAATCTACTTTAAATGTAAATACACAGATAGATTAAAAGCTAAGGGATGGAGAAAGATATACCATGCTAACACTAACTTAAAAAAAAAAATCTGGAATAGCTACATTAATTTCAGACAAAACAGACCTCACATCAGGAAAAATTATTAGGGATAAAGGAAACATCACATAATGATAAAGGGGGTAAATTCTCGAAGAAGACATAAAAATCTTTAAGTGTGTGTGTACCTAACAACAAAGCATCAAAATACATGAAACAAGAACTGATAGAAGTACAAGGAGCGGGGTGCCTGGGTGGCTCAGTCAGTTAAGTGTCCGACTTTGGCTCAGGTCATGATTTCACAGTTTGTGAGTTGAGCCCCCGTCAGGCTCTGTGCTGACAGCTCAGAGCCTGAAGCCTACTTCCAATTCTCTGTCTCCCTCTCTCTCTGCCCCTCTCCTACTCATACTCTGACTCTCTCTCTAAAAAATAAGTAAACATTAAAAAAGAAAAAAAAGAAGTACAAGGAGAAATAGACAAATCCACTATTACAGCTGGAGACTTCAACACCACTCCATCAGTAATTGACAGATCCAGCAGCCAGAAAATCAGATTCTAGTTGAATTGAACAGCGTCATCAGTCAACTGGATCTGACATGTATAGATTACTTCATCCAGCAACAGCAGAATACACATTCTTCTCAAGATGACATGGAATATTCACCAACATAGACCACATCCTGGGTCATAAAACAACTTTAATAAATGTAAAAGAATGAAATTCACACAAAACACACTCCCAGACTATTAAATTAGAAGTCAATAATAGAAAGATAGTTGAACAATCTCCAAATATTTGGAGACTAGCAAAACACTTCTAAATAACACATGAGTCAAAGAGGAAGTCTCAAGCGAAATATGGAAGTATTTTGAGCTAAATGAAAATACAACTTATCAAAGTTTGTGGGATGCGGCAAAGCAGTACTTTGAGTGAAATTTATAGTACTAAATGCATATATTAGAAAAAAATCTAAAGCAAATAATCTAAGCTTCTGATAAAACTAGAAAAAGAGCAAAAAGAAAAAAATTCAAAGTAAGCAAAAAAACAAAAACAAGACATAATGAAAATTTGAGAAGTCAGTATCATTGAAAGCAGGAAATCAATGAAACCAAAAACTGGTTCTTTGAAAAAAGTCAATAAATTGATAAACTCTAACCAGGCTAACCAAGAAAGAGAGAAGACACAATAATACTAACATCAGAAATAAAATAGGGGCCATTACTACTGGTCTCATGGACATTAAAAGAATAATAAAGGAACATTATGAATAATTCTGTGCCCACAAATCTGATAAATTAGATGAAATGGACCAGTTCCTTAAAATAAGTAGATAGATGATAGAAAGATAAAGGACCCTGTGATTACATTTAGAGCCTACTCTAGTAGTCCAGAATTATATTCCCATATCAAGATCTTTAATTTTTTTTAAGTTTATTTATCTATTCCGAGAGAGAAAGAGAGCGGGCGAGCTAGCAGGGGAGGGGCGGAGAGAGAGAATCCCAAGCAGGCTCTGCACTGGCAGCATAGAGCCCAACTCTGGGCTCAAACTCACAAACCGTGAGATCATAACCTGAGCCAAAACCAAGAGTCAAACGCCTAACTGACTGAGCCACCCAGGTGCTCCACCATCCCAAGATCGTTAATCACACCTACAGAGACTTTTTGCCATATAGACAGGTTTTGAGGTTTAGGGCATGGACATCTTTGGGCAGGGGAAGGGGGCTAACAGAAAAGGCATACTGAGAACTGAGTGGAGAATTTTTTAAATAGCTAAGTAAGAGACAGCCTACTGGGAAATCAAGAATGACCTCTGTGAGATTGGAGCCCACTAATCAGTCCATGATACTGGATGATCCTTGTCCGCAGTCTTGGTGTGGCTGAAGAACAAGCTGAATTCAACCAAGGATGGGATTTTTTTCTTGGCCTATGGAATAGAAGAACAATGGAATGAGGAAGTTGTTGACAAGCGTTTTCAACTGATGGAACTATAAAAGCAAAGATAGAAATGGGAAGTATTAAAGACTGGTGATAAAAGTTATTTGGGAGAAAGTCATGAGAGGGTTAGATGAGGTGCAACAGCTATGGAGGAATAACCAAGTGAACACTTTAAAAGAAACGGAGATCAGAGTCAGCATGGATTTTGTAAGTTCTTTCAGAAGTGAAAGTTTCTACCAATGACAAGAAGTGGATATGGCCCGGGGATTGGTTAATTTGATGAGGATGAAGATGAAAATCACTGAAGCAAGGGGGACCAAGGAACTGAGAGGCAGGTGTTGAATGAGTGCACCAAATACATCCTAAAACCATCCAGAATTTCAGCATGATTGGAGAGAAGAGAAAGTCTGTGAGTCAGAAAGAGGACAAATGACAGCAATAAGGAGGGGTCTAGGATAATACAGTCCAGTGGCATTCATCTCAAAGAAACATAGGGTTTTGTACAATAGTGGAAGAGTAATGGGCTGGAAGCAGTTGCTGTGAGTGAAGATAATGTGAACTGTCTCTCCAAGCACATGGTGAGAAAATAAACAGCACTCCAGTTGAAAGGGCTGCATAATGGAGATCTCAATTACAGTTGTCAGTTAAGGTTAAAAGATAAAGGGAAAGTGTTAAGAGCAGAGACAAGATGTGTAGAACTGTGTTGACCATGAGTGGAATACTTCCAGAAGATAAGTTGCAAAGAATACAAGGAAGAGACATAGAGGGAGGCTTGGCTAAGGAAGAGAAAACAGATGCGGATGAGAGTATGGGAGAGAACAAGCCAGAGGGATTTATGCCTTAAGTGGTCACTAAAAGACTGGCCACAGATCTGCCAAAAGTATTAGTCCTAGAAGATCCCTGGTGGATTAGAAGCAGGGTGAGGATAGGGGGATAGGCTTTCAGAATTCAGCGATAGCACAGATAGGATTTATTTTAAAGGTATTCCTGGCCTTTGATAATTAGAACTCCAGCTAGTCCTAAATCACCTGTGGGGTGTACTGACCATCTGGCTGTAGGTTCAGAGTTTCCCAAAAGCCAAAGGCAACATACAATCCAATTCAGGTGCCAACAAGACACTTTAGCTACTTAAAGATAAAAAATGTCCACTTGCCAACCTTACCTTGATCCCACAACCAAAAACAACACTAAAAAGGAGAACTACAGACCAATTTCCCTGATGAACATGGATGCAAAACTTCTCAACGAGATACTAGCAAACTGAATCCAACAACACATTAAAAGAATTATTCACCAAGATCAAGTGGGATTTATTCCTGGGCTGTAGGGCTGGTTCAATATTCATAAATCAATCAATGTGATACATAACATTAATAAAAGAAAGGATAAGAACCATATGGTCCTCTCAACTGATGCAGAAAAAGCATTTGACAAAATACAGCATCTTTCTTGATAAAAACCCTCAAGAAAGTAGAGATAGAAGGAACATAACCTCAAGATCATAAAGGCCATATATGAAAGACCTACAGCTAACATCATCCTCAATGAGGAAAAAGTGAGAGCTTTCCCCTAAGGTCAGGAACATGTCAGGGATGTCCACTTTCACCACTGTTGTTCAACACAGTGTTTGAAGTCTTAACCTCAGCAATCAGACAACAAAAATAAATAAAAGGCATTCAAATCAGCAAAGAAGAAGTCAAACTTCCACTCTTCACAGATTACATGATACTCTACATGGAAAACCCAAAAGACTCCATCAAAAAACTGCTGGAACTGATACTCAGCAAAGTTGCAGGATACAGAAATCAATGTACACAAATCTGTAGCATGTCTATACACCAATAATGAAGCAGCAGAAAGAGAAATCAAGGAATAGATCCCATTTACAATTGCACTGAAAACCATAAAACAGCTAGGAATAAACTTAACCAAAGAGGTAAAAGATCTGTATGCTGAAAACTATGGAAAGGTTATGAAAGAAATTGAAGAAGACACATAGAAATGGAAAAATATTCCATGCTCATGGACTGGAAGAACAAATATTGTTAAAATGCCAATACTACCCAAAGTAATCTACATATTCAATGCAATTCCTATCAAAATAACAGCAGCATTCTTCACAGAGCCAGAACAAACAATTCTAAAACTTGTATGGAGCCAGAAAAGAACCCAAATAGCCAAATCAATCTTGAAGAAGAAAACCAAAGGCAGGAGGCATCACAATCCCGGACTTCAAGCTGTATTACAAAGCTGTCATCATCAAGACAGTATGGTACTGGCACAAAAACAGACACTCAGATCAATGGAACGGAATAGAGAACCCAGAAATGGACCCACAAAGTATGGCCAACTAATCTTTGACAAAGCAGGAAAGAATATCCAATGGAAAAAAAGACAGTCTTGTCAGCAAATGATGTTGGGAAAACTGGACAGCAACATGCAGAAGAATGAACTTGGACCACTTTCTTACACCATATCCAAAAATAAACTCAAAATGGATGAAAGACCTAAACGTAAGATAGGAAACCACCAATATCCTAGAGGATAAAACAGGCAACAACCTCTCTGACCTTGGCCACAGCAACTTCTTACTAGACATGTCTCTCGAGAAAAGGGAAACAAAAGCAAGGACCTCATCAAGATAAAAAGCTTCTGAACAGCAAAGCAAACAATCAACAAGACTAAAAGGCCAGGAAAAGTTATTTGCAAATGACATATCAGATAAAGGGTTAGTATCCAAACTCTATAAAGAACTTATCAAACTCAACACCCCAAAAACACAAATAATCCAGTGAAGAAATGGGCATAAGGCATGAAGACACTTTTCCAAAGAAGACATCCATATGGCTAACGGACACATGAAAAGATGCTCAACATCACTCATTGTCAAGGAAATACAAACCAAAACTACTATGAGATGCTACGTCACACCTGTCAGAATGGCTAAAATTAACACCTCAGGAAACGAGATGCTGGTAAGGATGCAGAGAAAGGGAAACAGTTTTGCACTGCTGGTGGGAATGCAAACTGGTGCAGCCACTCTGGAAAACAGTAGGGAAGTTCCTCAAAAAATCAAAAATAGAACTACCCTATGACCCAGCAATTGCACTAACAGGTATTTATCCAAAGGATACAAAAAATGTTGATTTAAAGGGGCACATGCACCCCAATGTTTATAGCAGCACTATTGACAAGAGCCAAATTATGGAAGGAGCCCAAATGTTCATTGACTAACGAATGGATAAAGAAGATGTGGTGTATGTGTATGTATGTTTATATATATTTATAATGTTTATATATACAATGTTTATATATATATATATAATGTGCATGTATGTTTATATATATATATATATAATGGAATATTGCTTGGCGATCAAAAAGAATGAAATCTTGCTATTTGCAACAACATGGATGGAACTAGAGTGTATTATGCTAAGCGAAATGAGTCAGTCAGAGAAAGATAAATATCATGTGATATCACTCATATGTGGAATTTAAGAAACAAAACAGATGAACACAGGGAAGGGAAGGAAAATTAAGGTAAAAATAGAGAGGGAAAAAAAGAGAGGGAGGCAAACCACAAGAGACTCTTAAATACAGAGAACAAACTGAGGGTTGCTGGAGGGTTCTTGGGGCGGCAGGGGGAAGAGCTAAATAGGTGATAGGTAACAAGGAGAGCATTGTTGGGATGAGCACTGGGTGTTATATGTAAGTGATAAATCACTAAACTCTACTCCTGAAATCATTACTACACTGTATGTTAACTAAATTGGATTTAAATGAAATTTTAAAATAAAAAATGTATTATTAGCAATCATCCTTTTCAGAAACAACCGTGAAATCATTCCTACCCTTATTGAGTAAATCAACAAATAGGTACTGAATGCCTACTAGGTGGCTGGCATATATGCCAATTGCATAATTGTGAACAAGATGCTCACAGTGTCTCTGGAGGAGGTACATAAAAAACACTGAGCTGATAAAATAGTGTAATGATGGGAGGTGCACAGTATTGTGGATGCATTTGGAGGGGGCACAAAACACTTTTAGGGATTTAGGGATCAAAATCATGAATAGGAGTTAGTGTGGAAAAGATAGGGAAAGAAGGAGCTCTGCACTTTCAGAAGAATGTGTTCTTTTTATTTGTTTTTATGTCTCGTTCTGATCAGGTTGTTGGTTTTAACTGGTGATTATGAATGCTTTCAGATCATTTGATCACATTTTCTGGATGCAACTTCCTGTCTATCTTCTTCATTAAGCACTTCTTTCTCTGGGTAAAAATTAAATAGAATCAGTTTTTTAAAAATGTTCACTTTATTGCAGTAGTTATCCAAAAGTGCAAAATCCCAAAGTAGAGCTATAATACTAACAGAAATTTGTGTACTAGGACTAACAGCTACACATTCGGGGAAATGAGGTAGGTAGGGCTAAATAGGCATATGGTTAGTGATTCAAACAATTTTCTTTTCCTTTTTTTAATGTTTATTTATTTTTTGAGAGAGAGAGAGACAGATTGTGATTGTGGTAGGGACAGAGAGAGAAAGGGAGACACAGAATCCGAAGCCGGCTCCAGGCTACAAGCTGTCAGCAGAGCCCAACATGGGGCTCGAACTCACAAATCGTGAGATCATAACCTGAGCCCAAGTCAGCCACTTAACCGACTGAGCCATCCTTAAACAATTTTCTTTAATAAACAGCAGAGAACCAAATCTATTACTGAGACTATAGAAGTTGAAGCTATTTCACAGTTAAAAACTTATCAGACCTAACAATCTTCTTAGAGGACAGGGGTCAGTAGGCACTGAAATCTGTTATTCTTTTTTTTTTTTTTAATGTTTATGCACTTTTGAGAGAGAGAGAGAGAGAGAGTGAGCAGGGAGGGGCAGAGAGGGAGATACAGCATAGACACAGCCTGAAGCAGGCTCCAGGCTCTGAGCTGTCAGCATAGAGCTCGACACGGGGATCCAACTCAAGAACTGTGAGATCATGACCTGAGCTGAAGTCGTAGGCTTAACCAACTGAGCCACCCAGGTGCCCCATGAAATCTGTTATAATTCTTATACTAAGCTTCATAGTTACTTAAATCTACACTGTCCAAATGTTTTTATTCTATGACATATTAAAGAACTTAGAGACACACTGACAATCAGTCCTTTTTTTTTTTTTTTAATTTTTTTTTCAACATTTTTAATTTCATTTTTGGGACAGAGAGAGACAGAGCATGAACGGGGGAGGGGCAGAGAGAGAGGGAGACACAGAATCAGAAACAGGCTCCAGGCTCCGAGCCATCAGCCCAGAGCCTGACGCGGGGCTCGAACTCGCGGGGCTCGAACTCACGGACCGCGAGATCGTGACCTGGCTGAAGTCGGACGCTTAACCGACTGCGCCACCCAGGCGCCCCGACAATCAGTCCTTTAATAACAATTCTCACCTCAAGACCTGGAAGGAGCCTTTCTAGTTCTTCTGGAATGCTCTTTGCCCAAATATCTGATCTGCAAAGCCATTCAAACGTCATCTCATTAGAAATGCCTTCTTAGTCCTTCCCACTTAAAAGCAGTAAGCCATTCTCAATCACTCTATTTGGTGTAGAATTCTACATACATAATAGCTCAAGGGAATTGTACAATTTATGTTCAATAACTGCTCTCTGCTTCTCTTTCTCTCTGCTTCAGTTTTTGAGGGGGAGAAATGTGTATTAAAACCTCTAACTATGTTGATATTTCTATTTCTCCAGTTCACTGCTTTTGCTTGATATAATGTAAGGGTATGTTAAGTGCATATAAGTTCAATAATAAATACTTAGTATTTTTTTCCAGATAAAATTGACGTATTAGTCTCAGGTGTACATGATTCAAGATAGATATATACATTCATATATATACATATATATATGATTGCAATGTTTAATTAGCGTTAAACATAATTATTAACATTAGTTAATAGATATATACTTAGTATTTTTTTCCAGATAAAATTGACATATTAGTCTCAGGTGTACATGATTCAAGATTATATATATATATAATCGCAATGTTTAATTAACATCATCACCATACAGTTAAACATTTTACCATTAATTTTTTACAGTTTAATTTTCAGCATTAAAAATTCATTTTTAAAAAAACTCATATTTTTTAAACCAATATACAGTTGAACAAAGCAGGGGTTAATGGTATTGACCCCCTACGCAACTGAAAATCCTGAGGTATTGACTTCTGACTATCCAAAAACTGCTAAGCCTACTGTTGACCAGAAGCCTTACCAATGACAAAAAATTGATTAACATATATTTTGTATGTTATATTATACATTGTATTCCTACAATAAAGTAAGCTAGAGAAAAGAAAATGTTAAGAAAATCATAAATAAAATACTTCTACAGTACTATACTGTATTTATAAAAACAAGTCAATGTATAAAAAGATCTATGCAGTTCAAACCCATGTTATTCAGGGGCCAACTGTGTAATAATGTCTCTGTTATTATATTTTGCATTAAATTCTCTTATTTGGACTACTATTCCACCTTATTTTGGTTCATTTTAGCCTGCTATATCTATTTCCATCCTTTTATTTAAATTTTTGTTTTTAGGTGTCTCTTGTAAACGATTAATACAACCAGAATCTTCTATTTGGTTATTTAACCCATTCATATTTACTTGTAATCAGTGCTACATCCAAATTTCTGCCACTTAATTTTCCATTTACTGTAATCTTTCTCTGTTCACTCTTTCTGCTTCCCACTAGACAAACTGAGTTACTTCTCATTTTTGTTTTACATTTTATTTGTATTCTTAGTTTTTATAATCAAATTCATGTTTGTTTACTCAATTTCTTAATCTTTTCAATCTCTGTAACTTCCTTTTAACAAGAGGCATTATAGGGGCACCTGGGTGACTCAATCAGTTAAGCATCTGACTTTGGCTCAGGTCATGATCTCATGGTTCATGGGTTCAAGCCCCTTGTCAGGCTCTGTGCTGACACCTCAGAGCCTGGAGCTTGTTTCGGATTCTGTGTCTCCCTCTCTCTCTGCCCCTCTCCCTGCTCATGCTCTTTCTCAAAAATCAACATTAAAAAAAAAAAAAAGGCATTTTAACTCTCTTGTATGTCTTAGTCAATATCTCCAACTCCAATCATGATAGTAATGCCTAGAATTTTAACAGTTGTAAAGTTTCTCTAAAGATAACAGTACAGTTTACAAAAATACTTGATTACTTTTCTTCCATATCTCTTATAGCATCTTCCAGATTTTGTATCTTTTAATATTGCTCCGAAAGCATTTTGTGTGATAACATTTGTAAGGAGAAATCTTCTGAGGTCTGTATACTTGAGGATATTTATGCTGTCGCATTCCAACACTAATTTGGCTGGATATAAAATTTTAAATTCAAAGGTATTTTTCTTCAAAAAATCCAGAGGGAATGTTTTCTTCAATATTCAGTGATGCCTTTCATAAATCTGCTTCTCTTTCCTTTGAGAATAATCTGCTCTTTTTCTCTGTAAACTTTGAGACTATTTTCTCTGATATTCTAAAATTTCACTATAATCAACACTACTCTCATACTGTGCTTGATTATTCTTCATGGTAGTTATCACTACCTAATACCATATCCTATATGTTTCTCTCTCCTCCCACTAGAAAAAAAAACTCCATGAAAATAGGATTTAATTTTGTTCACTACTGTGTATGTCATACCTAGAATAGTGTGACACATAATAGGTGTTCAATAAATACAAACTGAGTTATGGTTCTTTATCTTCTAGGCTTTGCCCATGAAACTCATTCAGTTCCTCAAGAAAGAAATCACAAGAAACTTGAAGCCAAATTCTTAAATTACCACATTATGCCTTGACTCTGTGTCTGTTCCTATCTGTTCTGATAAACTTGGCAGGTTCACCCAAGACAAAGGACTTCTCACTTTTCTCTTGAGACTAGACACTTCTCTAAGTATTTGGGTCTCAGATGCCTGTCCTTTAGCTTTCTGAACTGTAAAGGGCAATCTGCCAAGGTTGGAGGCAGGCAGGGTGGAGATAAGAGGTGGGGGGGGGGGTGGTGTGTGGGACATGACACACCCTTGCCTCCCTTAACTAAGGATCCCCAACCATATCCCAGGATTATTTAATGTTTACACTCAAAGTGGGATGGGAGTAGGGAGAACAGATACAACCTCTATCCGCTGACTAGATTTCACCCTGTATCCTGCCTTCCATACCTTGAACCTGACTCCTCACATTTCAAGTGTATCCACCCAATAATTCTCAGAAACCCTAAATGATCCCAATGGAATACTTTTTAAAAGACTGCTGCTGCTGCTGCTGCTGCTGAAAAAAATAAAAATAAAGAAAAAATTTAAAGACTGCTACTGCAGCACAAATTCCACATTAATTACAATTAACAGGAATCTCTATGCAAGTGGCTTCTTGCTGAAAGTAACATAACACATTACAGATTTGCCAGGATTATTTAGTGACAAAGGTTACCTAGTTCTAAAATTATTAAAACACTAAAAAAGAAGTCAAGCTGCTGTGGCACCAGAGTTTATTGGTAGGTGTTTATTCTTTAATAACCAACTTTCTTTTTAAAAACTTGTAAAAATTAAGATGATTAAGTTTTTATTCCCTCAAAGAAAAAGGAAAAACATCTTGTAAAAATATTTTGTGTGAAGTAATAACACAAATACAAATAAGCAACTGTATACAAAATAATTTATTACAGCATATATAGGTTGGCATTATTTTACAGTGAGTTTTTTTTTCTCTTAACAATTATGAATCTAAACAGCTTAGAGTGAAGGAAAATCATTTTAATTAGAATGGCTTCTCTAAATAAAATCTCCCTTTTTGAATTTGTATTTGCCTCAAAGGGAAGTATTAATATTAGACATATTTACACAATTCTGAAAGAAATCTACTGAATGATTCCATTATTGTTTTCTGTACAGACAGAACAAAAACCTTTACCCCCTCCCAAAAAAATATTGCTGAACCATGTTTTAATAATTACACTAACAAGAGTTTTAAAGTCTCATTTTGCTGATACAAAAACATTTAATAGTCAATGCCTGGCTGTAATAGTAAGAACGAATGTTTCCTTGTCATTTGCATTCTTCCCGATTATGCTCCCTTGAAGCACATTGTTCAGATATCAAATACTTGTTGACACGCAAGCAATTTAGTCAAGGAAGCATAAGTCTTACCCGGGAGTCTTTAAAAGACTGGTCTAGAGATAGGCAACAAACTTACCAGTGAATTTCCATGATTAAGAAGCAAACCAATCCCCACATTCTGAATCATCTACATAAAACTGGAGTACCCTTACTCAGTAGAAAGTATCATTTTCATGGATACTAAAAAAGAAGTGGTAAATCACGAAAAAAATTAAGGTGGAAGGAAGGGCAAACTGAAATAAATTTTAAAATAAACCCCAGCATCTGCCAAAAAAAGTTCCATATTGTTTTTAACAGTTAACACTTTATAACTGACATGCTTTAATTAAAAGGCAAGCAAATAAACAAATACAACAAACCAGTAAGAGATCAAAACATAGTTTCTGAAACCAGCATCTAAAGAAAATAATACAGTGGGGCTGTATACAACTTAGCTTAGTAAGAAATTATATTTATGATACAGAAGTGACAGCACCCATCACAATGCTGATAATTTGAAAGTTTAAGAAAACTGTACAAGTATAAACAGGTAATTCTTAACATGTTTATGTAAATTGGCAGAGTCAGATAAAGAATAAAATAAGCTTACAGAATACTCCATTTAAAAATTCTATCCAAAAAAAAAAATTCTATCCAATTATTTCATTTCATATCTATATTAAAATACACCCTGAAAAAGAAACCCTGATCTGAATTCAGCTCTGAGTCTTACAGGAGTCAACCTTCTGTGGGATTTCAAATCTCATTTGCCAAGACATCATAGTTAGCTGTGTGGTTTAGTGCCACATTGTGACTGTCGACCTCATTCACAACGGGCAGGAAAGCGGAAGTAAAAGGAAGCAGGTTATGACAGGCCATCCTGTATTCTTCATACTGGGAATTACAGTTCCCAAAGCTGCCATCAAGCAGTGCCTCAGAAACCTTTATTAAAGTCTATGAGAAAAGGGGAAAATAAAAATTATTTTTAAGAGAAAATGTTGGTTAACCATCACTTTAATCAAAAGATGCAATTTGTTAATTAAGCAAAAGAAAACCGGTGTGGCCTCAGTGTAAAAGAACTTCTTGCTACCCACAGTAAGAAATCACCTCAAAACAGGAACACTTTAGAAATCAAATCGACAGAGCCTTAAAAAAGCGATATGCTTCTAATACTTGAAAAAGTGAATCTCTGAACCTAATCACTAAACTGGAAATATCCTTTATTAACAACAATCAATAGTTCCCATGTACTGAGTGTTTACTGTGTGCCACGCAGGTGCCAAGCCCTTCACAGTTTATCATTTCAATTAACCCTTAAACCAAGTACATGAGGTCAGTCATACAGACACCTCGTGTTATTGTGCCCGCTCTGCTGTGCTTTGCAGATACTGTGTAGCAACCCTACACTGAGCGAGTCTATCAGTACCATTTTTCCAACAGCATTTGCTCACTTTGTGTCTCTATGTCACATTTTGGTAATTCTTGCAAATATTTCAAGCTTATTCATGATTATTATATTTGTTATGATGATCTGTGATCAGTGATTACGACTCGCTGAAAGCTCAGATGATGCTTAGTATTTTTTAGTAACAGGTTTCTTTTTTTAAATTAAGTAGGCTCCACACCCAACACGGGGCTTGAATTCATGACCCGGACATCAAGAGTCACACCCTCACTGACTAAGCCAGCCAGGAGCACCGTAATAAACTATTTTTTTAATTAAGGTATGCACATTGTTTTTTAGACATAACACTTTTGCATACTTAACAGACTACGGTACAGTACGAACAGAACTTTTATAGGCACTGGAAAACCAAAACACTGATTTGACTCACTTTAGTGTGATATTCACTTTATTTGCAGTGGTCTGGAGCAGAACCCACAGTATCTCCCAGGTATGCCTGTATTTTCACCCTCGTCGTATGAGGAAAAGGAAGCTAAGAAATGGAAACTTGCCTTATGTGACCCAGATCCAGACCCAACTCTGAAGGCCCACTTAAGAATTAGGTTGTAAAGACACACATTTTGCCAGATCACTCAGTATCCATCAATTTGTAAAACTTATTCTGAAAAATCTTACCTTTACATTTTTATCTTTTATAGTTTCATCCAGTCTAGTGGCAATAGCAATTGCTTTTTCTTGCCTTGACTTGTCCAGAAAATACATCATTTTAGCACCTGAAATACCAAGACACTACAAAATGAGCAAACTCCTTTGATTTGATTGACATTAACCAGTGGCTTAAAATCTGGTTCCAATGACTTAAAGTCAGCAGTGAGTTGGAGCTGCCTCCTACCAGAACTTGTGAGCCAGGTACAGTGTCTCTTCCCAACTCCCAATTTAATTAATTTTTTTTTTCAACGTTTATTTATTTTTGGGACAGAGAGAGACAGAGCATGAACGGGGGAGGGGCAGAGAGAGAGGGAGACACAGAATCGGAAACAGGCTCCAGGTTCTGAGCCATCAGCCCAGAGCCTGACGCGGGGCTCAAACTCACGGACCGTGAGATCGTGACCTGGCTGAAATCGGACGCTTAACCGACTGCGCCACCCAGGCGCCCCCCAACTCCCAATTTAAAGGCATCCTCTTGACAGCCTGGCACCACAATGGGAGTACTTGTAAATGGCAAAACACTACAAAGCAGGGCTTCTGTCACAGAGATGGTTGTTAAACATTTACCAGGAGACCAGATTTAACAACCGATCCTTCCCCAAAGAAACACTATAACTGGAAATATAAATATGGGCTGCCCTGTAGTATCAATCGACATTTCAGCTAAAATAATTTTTTTAAGATGCTACGCTAAAGTGGGGCGCCTGGGTATCGCAGTCGGTTAAGCGTCCGACTTCAGCCAGGTCACGATCTCGCGGTCCGTGAGTTCGAGCCCCACGTCAGGCTCTGGGCTGATGGCTCGGAGCCTGGAGCCTGTTTCCGATTCTGTGTCTCCCTCTCTCTCTGCCCCTCCCCCGTTCATGCTCTGTCTCTCTCTGTCCCAAAAATAAATAAAAACGTTGAAAAAAAAATTAAAAAAAAAAAAAGATGATACGCTAAAGTAATACATCTAAGGAACAAATTACTGTCACAGAGAAGTGTGGAGGGACAAAAGGAAAATGGTTGCATGTTCACAAAGAAAATAAATATTTTTTAAAGCTTTTTTTTATCCTTATTCCTATGTAATTTTTCTGCATCTACTGAAATGATCATATGGTTTTTATCCTTTCTCTCTTACTGATGTGATGTATCGCACAGACTGATTTACAAATAGTGAACCATCCTTGCAAGCCAGGAAGAAATCCCACTTGATCATGGTGAATGAATTTTTAATGTATTGTTGGACATGGTTTGCTACTATTTTGTTGAAGACTGTTACAAGTATGTTCATCAGGGATATTGGCCTGTAGTTTTTCGTTTTTTGTCTTCATCTGGTTTTAGTATAGGGTAATGCTGGCCTCATAGAATGAATCTGGAAGTTTTTCTTCCTCTTCTGTTTTTGGGAATAGTTTAAGAATAGGTATCAACTCCTCTTTAAATGTTTGAAGCCGCCTGGTCCTGGACTTTTGTTTGTTGGGAATTTTTTGATTACTGATTCAGTATCATTACTGGGTAATTAGTTTGTTCAAATTTTCTGTTTTTTCTGGATTCAGTATTAGGAGGTTATACGTTTCTAGGAATTTGTCCATTTCTTGTAGGTTGTCCAGTTGGTTGGCATGTGCCTTTTCATAGTATTCTCTTACAGTCCTTTTTATTTCTATGGACTCGGTTGTTATTTCTCCTCTTTCACTTCTGATTTTGAGTCCTTTTTCCTTTTTTTTTTTTTTTTTTGAGTCTGGCTAAAGGTTTATCAATTTTGTTGATCTCTTCAAGGAACCAGCTCCTGGTGTCATTGATCTGTTCTATTGGTTTTCAGCTTCTATTTCATTTATTTCTGCTCTAATCGTTATTATTTTCTTCTACTAGCTTCATGCTTTGTTTGTTCTTCTTCTGTCTCCTTTGCATGTTAAGATTAGGTTGTTTATTGGACAGTCTTCTTGCTTCTTGATGTTGCCCTGTGTTGCTATCAACTTCTCTCTTAGAACAGCTTTTACTGCATCCCCAAAATTTTGCACCATGTGTTTTCATTTTCATTTTTTTCCATGTATTTTTTTTATTTCCTCTTTGATTTCTTGGTTGACCCATTCATTGTTTATTACAATTTTATTTAACCTCCATGTATTTGTGTTCTTTCTACATCTTCCAGAAAATGCTTGCATATTTACAAAGAACATATTTTTAAAGCTATTTTTCAGTAAAATTCAGTTTTACATTTCTCCTGTAAATTTTGGAGATTTTTGTTTCACACCTGGGGTATATGGGCTCAAAGCTCTTAATTTCACCATTAGTTCCAGCTAGGGTAATGGGATAATGACCATTTTGGGTACTGATGCAGGCTCACAGCAAGCTGGCTCATTCATTCACCATTCACTAAGCTACTACGCCTGGCTCTATACTGGACAATGTAGGAGACACATTAGTGACCAAGACAGCTCCAAGCCTTGCCCTCAGGGGCTCCCAGGACAGCACATCAGACAGTGCCAACCAGTGTGTCAGGACTGGGATGAGGAGGTACAGGCAGAGGGGTCAAGGCCAGGGAGGGGGGAAAGGGGACACTTCTGGTCAGAAACACCACAACGTATGGTATCTCTAAATAAGACCCTTTGCTGGGCACTGGGTACACAAGTGACCAAGAGAGATGTGTTCCTTCCCTTTCAGAATGGAGGCAACCAGTATTCATTCAATTAATAACCTCTTTCTCCATAACGGTATCTCCTGGTCCATGTTCTATGCTCATTTTTCTACTGGCCTTTAATCAATTTATATTTTTTATTGCTAATCTATAAGAACTCTACATATGTTATTAGCCTTTTATTAGTTACATATCTATAAATATTTTTTTTCCAATTGGCCTTTTGACTTTCTTTTTTTATTTTTTATTAAGTAACCTCTAACCCCAACATGGGGCTAAGAACTCACAACCCCAAAATCAAGAGTCGCACGCTCTACCCACTGAGCCAGCCAGCCTGGTCTTTTGACTTTTTTTTATGGTGTTTTAACTTTTATGTGGCAACATTTAACTTTTCCTTAGAATTTCACATAATATTTGGGAAGGTATTTCCCTAAAAACAATAAAAAAATGTTTTCGTCCATTATCCTATGTTCTTGAGGAGAAGTTCTTATTTCCCTTGGTACCAAGAAGTTGTAGTTTTTCACAGGAATTAACTTTTTTTCCCATAGACATCAGAATCAAGAAGTTTCCCTTTAGAACAAGAAAGCTTAAATTAAAATATTTAAGTATATGCTTAACATAGGAGCTTAGTTAACTATATTATGTACTTCATTTTGTCTCCAATTCCTCATCCACAATCTTTTGTCCAGTTTACCATCTTGTCCATCCAAGCCATTTTGTCATTTTATGAAACTGAATAAACTCCCTAAAATCCTTCTGTACAGGCAGGATATAAGTAAATCCTCAAAATATAAAATATGGCAAGTAATAAAAACACAAGAAAAAATAAATCACTCATAACCACAACACACGAAGGCAACCATTAAAGCTTTCATATGTATTTCTTTTCAGCCTTTATCCCATGTATTATTTTTTACAGTTGAAATTATATTGTATGTTACTTCTGTGTACGTGTTATGAAATTATTTACCCCCATTATTACAAATCATCCAAATTAACATCCCTTTACAGGACTGCTGGGTCTTCCATTCCACTACAAACCTGCTACTATTTCCCCTACTATCAGACATACATCAACTTTGTTTCCATTCTTTTCCCCACACTTACAGCATTTCAGTTAACGTCTTTGCACTTAAAGCTCTATCTCTGCTTTGGATTAATTCTTTAAAATTATTTACAAAAGTAAGATGGCAGCGAAAATCACAGATAATGTGACGCTCCTCATAAGAGGACAGGTTGCTTTCCTAAATGGCCGGGCCAGTTTACATTCATAGCAGCGAGATACAAGAGTGCTTACCCACCACATCTTTACCGTACTTCCGTCTCCTTTTTCCAAACAAACAGACCTTCCTTAACTGGAAAGATCAAAAATGATATTGCGTTCATTTCTACTGCTAGGATAACTTGTGAGGTTGAACATCTTTCCAAACGTTTATTTTCACCACATTCTAACCCTTTCCAGAACTGTTTTACCCCTGGGAGTCCAATACCAACCTGAAAGTAGGTGCTGAAGAGAGGTAGCATTGTGTCTGAGAAAATCCTCATTAAAACTTTCCAAATCCTTGTTGACAAATATTTTCTGCATTTCTTGAGATAGAACTTTACTCACAATGTCTGGAAGATTACTATGATTAGACACTATAAAAACAAAACATTTGGAATTGAAAAAATTTTTAATCTATCCTTTGAAACAAAATCAATGGAAATACATTTATATTTGTTATTAAGCTTGATACATTTCACACAGTAAAAATATTGCTCCTTTGGAATACTAAATATATTCTAGCTTAAAAATGCACTAATTTCTAACATATCTTTGCCAGCATGTTTAATTTATAAACATACCATAAATATTATCCTTTCCTTGCTTTACATTATTGCAAATCTCTTTAATGTCCAGCTTAATGAGAGGCCTCTGAACTGTCATACTTGCTTTTACATAAATATTACCTTTTTTCATACTTACCAGATTTAGAAAATTTAATTAAGCATTCATGTAACCATGGGTTATTACTGTTGATGGCAAAAGCTCGTTTGACAGACTGCAGCATTAACAGAAACTTCCCTGTGTCAGAAAAACATGGAAAGGTAACAGCATCAAATATTTACGTATGTTATTTTAGTCACTTTATTTTAGCCTCACTTAAATTCCAGTAACAAAATGTTACCTTTCCTATAACATTCATAAGTAAAATTCAAAGCTGACTTTGGTATCAAAGACAACTTTTATTTTCTAAAGAAAAGTTTGAAATCATGTAGAACTGCTTCAGGTAAACAATTTGTATGACTGTTCAAACTCTTCTTAAAAGGGATTTGAACATAATTTTCTAACTAGTTACCCCAAAAAGTTTTGAGTAGCAAAGGAAAAAGGGATTGGGAGCCTTTTGTGGAAGGCTGAAATGGATCTTTAAGAAACAAAAATCAATCTAACTTGATAAAGATTATGCTGAATATGGTCACCAATATAAGTAAGGATTAACAACTAAATTCAAACTATTACCTTTTCTAAAATATATTTCAAATGCTAATAGATGAGTGTCAATGTTATCAGCAACAAGGTTCTTAAGAGGTATAAGGAACTTGATAGCTTCTTCTAATGGATTTTCTATCTATTTTGAAACAGAAAGGAAAATTATTACATTTAAAAACAGCTACACAAGTCAGTTTCCCCCAAAATCTCATATTAATATGTCTCTAAAGTAATTTACCATTCTCTGTATATGACGAAATAAGCAAGAAAACATTTTAAAACTATCATCTGTAAACAAATTCAAAATAGTAATTTCAAAATAGATATGGCTCTATTGTTTCTTCCGATTATAAAATCATTATAATCTCATAAAAATCCAAAAAAATACAGGAAATTATTCCATAGGCTTAAGGAGATGGGACACCAAATACTGATAGCCCCTTATTCTTCAAACATCTATAGTAAAGAGGCAAATATAACTGTATCATGTGATTGGAAAAAATGACAAATTTGAAATACTTACACTAGATTCTATAGTGAATAAACCTGAAAACTAAATATTTCCCTAAACCTGGTCCCTAAATAACTACCAACACTTTGAGAAAATCCCAGCCACGAAGTGCTTTCTCTTTGTAGCTAAAACATATCAATATATATAAAATGTTTCCAGATGTAATAATTATATTGCTGCTGTAACACATTACCAACAAGTTAGTGTTCATAAAACAACACCTGTTCATTATCTTGCAGTTCTGTAGGTCAGAAGTCCAACATGGGTCTGGCTGGGCTTAAAAATCAAGGTGCCAGCAGGACCACCTCCCTTTTGGAGGTTTGAAGGGAGAGTATGTTTCAAGGCCCTTTCAGCTCCTCAAAGCTGCCCACAATCTCCATTTGTGGCTCCCTCATTCCCTCTTCAAAACCAGTAACAGGCTGAGTTCTCCTTACAGGACTCCAACCCTCTGCTGTCTCCCTCTACTCTAAAGATCCACTGTGATTACATTGGGCTCCCCAGACAATCCAAGCTAACCTCCTTATTTGAAGGCCAGCTAATTACAATCATAAATCCCATCTGCCACCTTTATTCCCCTTTGCCATGTAATGGAACATATTCCCAAATTCCAGGGATTAGGATGTGAAGAGATTTAAGGGGACATTATGCTGCCTACCACAACTACAATTCTACATATAATCTGCATTAACCAAAATTTGCGTATTATCACTCAAAACTAACTGACTAGTATCATGACCTTGAAATATTACAAACGGCTTCTGATCTACAGATGTAATTAAAACACGTTTGTGACCAAAACAGAACCAAGTAACATAAATTCTACCAAATCAAGACAGTAAATTTATCTCACCCTTTCTAATTTTTCAGGTATAAGTTCTTCTTTGAGACCACTGCCTTCTTCTTCTTCTTCATCTCTTTTTTTCTTTTGATTTTTTTGTTGACGTTCCCTTTCCGCATGCTTTCTCTCTTCTTCCAGTTTAGCCTTTTTCTGAGCTCTTCTCTGCTTGCTAAGCATTTTCTTCAACTCTTTGGCTGACAAGTTTTCTACAAATATCCAAATGAATACAAATTCTAAGTCAGTGTTTCCATGTTCCTCACATTCTTCTGCAATACACAGTATGAGTACAGCTTTTACAAGGGAAAAGGGGGAAGAGGCAACGATATGGAGGTTTTTAGGAAGTGCCACCACCTATCACACACCTGACACACAAAAGGCAACTGGTAAATACTGCATTGACTAAAATGAACCGATTCTAAAAAAAATAAATAAAAATAAATAATAATAAAATAAAATTAACCAATTATGGCCTAGTTCTGCCTCCCAACATGATAACATGACTTTATTTAGGTAAATCACTTCATCTCACTGAGTCTCAATCCCAATCTGCACATAGTGGGGGTGATGACACCAGCTATCCTCTTGGAATATATCAAGGACAAGTGAGACAATGCATACACACAGAATTGTGATCTGATCCGAAATATGCCTCCACGTTACTATCTCTCAAATATCTGTAGATACTAACATTCTAGTGAATAAAAACCTGTACAGATATCCTCATTGGCAGTATTATTTTCAATTAACTAGGCACTAGAAACTGTAAGAACATGTATTTTTCCCAAAGGGGCTCAAAGCTATTTTCACTTACAATTTAAAAAAAGAGAGAAAAAGAACCCAGTCCACAGACATTTCTATTTTTCCTTAATTGGCCTTACTGAAGATAAAAATAAAAATGACTGCAGGGCACCTGGCTGGCTCAGTCAATGGACTGTGCGACTCTTGATCTCAGGGCTGTGAGTTCAAGCCCCATGTTGGAAGTAGACATTACTTAAAAAAAAATAAAATCTTAAAAAATTTAAAAAACATAAAAAAATAAAATAAAAATAAAAATGATCACAAGTCATCCAATTAGGGCTATTTAGAATTATTAGCTACAGAGCACGATCCTGCTGACTTTTTCTAAGCTCCCCCCAGCCCCTGCACTGTTTTGGGGGCATACAGGCTACCTGATGCTGTCTTCACATCCATTTGACAAAACGCTTTTGTATGTATTGTTATGCTAAGGACATTCTGAAATTTTGTGTTCTTTTCCATCCTTTTACATCAAGTTCCTTTTCAGTTACCTGAATTTATTTCTTGCTGTTTGCTCTCACTGGTTAAGGGGTTATCATACAATTTCAAGTATATTTCAATCGCTGATCTAGCAGCCTTGAAATAGAAGGCATGTCTTCTGAGTATATCTTCTAATCTCAAAAGGTCAACATAGGCACGAAGGGTCATCTTTCTCATGCAGTATGTATGGAAGTCAAATTGATCATCGGTTATCTCAAAAAAATGCTTCAAAAAAAACACAAAATTATCCCTTATATATATGTCAGTAATGTCTATTTTTTGAAAGAAAATCATAAAAAACCCCAAATACAGTGTTCACAGTCACAGTTTCACTTAGTTGCCCCTCTCCACTGTTCAACACTACAAAGAACATCAAATTATTCTTTGCATTCAACTTAAGTTTCTGTTACTTGGCCATTCCCTGTATCACTTTTTGTGACGACACTCAATTTCTGTGTAATAAGTCAGATAATCAGATTTTTTTTAACCTTGAAATCAGTACATATTAATTTTGTTTTAGTGAAATATTTCTCCTCCATATTCCCCCAAAATGAGCAAGGCAGAGTTAAACGGAGCTCTGAATGAAGGTCAAATATACACAGGTTCACATTAAATGTTTACAAATCAGACTGTTCTACTCAACTTCGAGGACAAGCCCTGTCATCTCTATCCCTACTGCATGGCACAGGCCTAACATTCAATAAGCACAGTTTTTGCTAACTCAAGAGAGAAAATGCTTATCAGGCATGTGACCTCTTAATTTCCTACAGCTTCAATTATTTAAATTAGGTAGGAATAAAGAAATCCACATAGCCAATTTCATAAGGTTGTTAAGTGATCAAATAAGATAGTTTAAAAATTTCACTGAACACAGAGCATTCTAGCTTTTTCTCATTCAATAAACTCCCATTATTCTACCAACATTCCATTTTAGCAATGGTTCCTAAACTAGAGTCTATGTATAAATAAGCATAATAACATTGTCCTAAGCAGAGAGTTCAAGGCTTTGATCCAATTCCCAAAGGGTTCATGGCCCGAAAAGTTAAAGAACTAATTCCTTACATGGCAAGGAGATGATTAACAATTCAAAACAACTGATACTTTTGTTTTCTTTCCTATATGCCTCTCTGCCTCCATCTCCTTTCTATTCCCCTATTTTAGCTTCTCCAAAAATATACACAAAAATGAATGATTCAATACATGAATACAAATTAAGCTCTTCTGCTACTTCATCTCCCCTCTGTCCTGGGGGCCTAAGTACTAACTCACTGTGCAGAAGACACATTAGCAACTGTCCACATCATTCCATAATTTTATTTGTGTTGATAATTAGAAATACACTACACACAGAATGACATTAAGTACCTGAGACTTTAAGGGAAGAATTCTAAGGTAAGAAGTATAAAAGTACACAGTGTGGAGGGGAAAAAAATGGGAAAAAATAAACATTCAACATTAGTTTATAACTTCAAGAATCATGCTTTAATGTGTTTGAAAATTGCACTCCTCCCATCAATAAGACAAATCAATTCATAAGTATCAACATAAACTTGTTTTTTTATCAAAGGATTACAGGTTTCATAAAGCTGTTCGTGGTTAATATAAATCAAGTTATGTCTAGCACCAAATCTTAAAATTCAATACAACTGAGGAAAAATGGCAATGCCCCACATCAAGGAATACATAATGAGATGATAACATCTAAGAGATTACAGGACCTTTTTTTAAGTTAAGAAACATTTATGTGTAAAAGGCAGACACAAGTTTTAAGAGATACTCTAGCAGCTTTAGTAGACATATATTCTAGGTCAAGTCTTAGAGGGAGCAGTAGAGAACCACAAACATTTAAGCCGCCTCTTTATCAGTAACAGCCCACAGGCTGCCTCTCTCCAGTTAGTCTTCCATATATAGGGTAACCAACTTATCCTGGCTAGCCTGGGGCTTTCTCAGTTTTTCCAAGGAAAGTCCAGTGTCTTAAGAATACGCTTTGCCCCGGGCAAACCTGGATGTTGATCACTCTATAGTAAGCTCATAGTTGTGGACAGGATATGGCCAGAGTTAATTAGAAAAAGTAGGATACTAACAAAATAATTTTACTTTGGGAAGAAACGCTATATTGTAGAACCCTTTTAAGAAACAACTAAATAATCTTAGCTTGATTTTTTTTTTTTAATCTTTTATTTTCAACTATAGATACATAAGAAGTTACAAAGGTAGTGCAGAGATACCCTGGACACTGGTCTCTCAATTTCCTCCTAAGAGTTATATCCTCCATAATTATAGTGTGAGAACAAAATCAAAAACCTGACATTGATACAATGTGGGTATATAGTTCTAATGTGATTTTATCACATGTGTAGATTTGTGTAACCACCACCACAATCAAGACACAGAACTATTCCATCCCCACAAAGATCTCCCTTACACTATCTTGGGGTGATTTTTAAGTCTCTAGATTGATAAAACATAAAAATAAGCTAGATGACACAAACAGGTGAAGTTAGCTTCCCCATACTTCAGCATAATACGGTCACTTATCAGCTTCCTGCAGAAACCAGGTAACCAAATTTTAATAGACAGCTCACACTCTTAACTCCATCTTCCCCTCATCATAAATTACTAGTTCTTTGGTGGGGGGGGCAGGAATTGCTTAATTTGTCAAAATTAGGCTTGAATCAAAATAAGACGAGTCAGTAGAGAATAAAGAAATGCTATTCGTGGCCTAAGAGCACGGTTTCCTTTAGGAATTCCGTATTAGTCCCTCTCTTTTTACCCAGATTCCCCCACCCCCTTACTTCTCGGCAACCCTGGAGGAGCCCAACAAAAGGTCATATACAGAAAGGCAACAAAAATCTCTGATTTGAAAAATAATAATAATTAGATGAACTAGGGTAGTAAGCAACTCTACCCCCATTATAGAAAATCCGTTATTATAAAGCACACATCAACTAGATAAAGGTTAAGATACGCTAGAAGATAAAGTTATGAATTGCCTATGGTTCTGATCTATCAGAAATCCTAGATCTTATCATAAAGTTTTAGAAATATGTATTACTGATCCATTTCAGACATAAATCAGCATACTAAAATGAGAAACTAATCCCTGGGAAAAAAGAAAAGAAAGAAGTCTTGAAATATAAAATTATTATGAACACATGTTTATATCTAGTATCTTTATTTCCTTTTTTTTTTTTTTTAATTTTTTTTTTTCAACGTTTTTTATTTATTTTTGAGACAGAGAGAGACAGAGCATGAACGGGGGAGGGGCAGAGAGAGAGGGAGACACAGAATCGGAAACAGGCTCCAGGCTCTGAGCCATCAGCCCAGAGCCTGACGCGGGGCTCGAACTCACGGGCCGCGAGATCGTGACCTGGCTGAAGTCGGACGCTTAACCGACTGCGCCACCCAGGCGCCCCTATCTAGTATCTTTAAAGATGGTTGTTTTGTTTTATTTTTAATAAACCTCAATGTCTAAACATCAGATTAGGCTGGACTTCATAACCTTTACATATAATCCTAAAATCCTATGAGGGCTGCAAGATGAAAGCAAAAAAAATACTATCCTGGGCCATTCTAGAATTCTAACATTACAAATGCAATTAACTAAAAGCTTATAGCAATATATGTCATGGCTGAAACTGCCCTCAAGGGGAGAATTCTTGAGTAAGTTCTTGAAGGCAGAAGAAAGGCCTAGACCTTATTTGAACTTACATCCGTATTCATTGAAGGTGAAGGTTAACTGCAAAGTTTTACTTTTGAAAGGTCATCATTTCTTTACTAAAATATTTAAAATCCAGGCACAAAAGTAGGTCATGAAGATATTTATCATAATAAATCATTGAATTCTGTAATTACTCTTAAATCCTAACAAACTATATCATTAAGAATTCTTTCAGATTATGTTAATTTTATTAGAAATGCAATTAATAGCATTACTAATTTAGTGTTAATCGGCAAATATTTAATCACCCTATTTATACTAAGCACTCACATTTCTACATACACTAGAAGAGTTAAGTCTTACTTTTACTATGAATAACTCACTATAAAAGACTAGCTCACAAATGGCATAAGAATAGGCTCTTCCCTCACTTATCTGTGTCTGGTTCTTTCTGTCCTCAAGCACTAACAAATCCAAAACAGAAACAGTAAAGTTTCTAGAAATGATTATATAACATGACCAGAGGGCGACAATTTCTGCCTATTTTAATCTCTGATAGCCAATGGTTTTCTATTTTTTTTCTTCGAAAATGCTTTTTACCAGTCAAATCCTATTTCTTGAACGAGAGACACAGTTTATCTGACATTACAGACTTTTATTTCATGTTACTCAGACAAAAGTCACTAAAAATTTAAGGGAGAGCATAATCTAAATGAAACTTAGTAATGGAAGAGCTATTAATCATATTCTAACAATTCTCAAGAAATACCACCAAGAGAACTATTGATAGTCATGAATATTAGGAGGGGTGGGGCTGAAGCTGGAGATACTCATAGTTATAATGACCCTAAGGATGTGCAAATTTCACTTTCACAGAAAATCTGGTAAATATCTAGTCATGCCCTTGCTGGAATTACTGATCCATAAGTGCCTAGTAGCTTCTTCATTCAGGAAACAATCTATTGCTCCCTGAGAATGTCCTGGGTAATAAGCATGTATCTTTCCTTCCTAACAAGAATGCTTTTAAAGTGCTGGTAATCTGAGGAATGTTGAAACAAACTGGTGATCTATGGTTTTATCACAGAAATAAGAGCCGGGTTTAAATTAGAATGCTTGGATATTGCCTAAGTATTTCGCATATCATCTGAGGGCTTTATATTTTTCAAGGAGAAGATACGGATTTTCCCCCAGCGATATAGCAAGCAAGCCCAGGCTCAAAAAGAAAAAAGCAAAGAAACCAAACAAAAACAAAAAACTAGGTTATTTCCAAAAGGGATCAGGTATAATCCTAGTTCCAGTTCCCAGCAAAAGCCACCCCCTAAGATTTAGGCTTTCTTTTGGGTAACCTTGGAAGTTTCACATGGGGAAAAAGGCCAAAGTGACTGCTAGAGTGCAGACATCAGGCTCACCTGACTACGACGCCTGTGGTTTTATACTGCGTCAGCATGGGAACAGTGCTGCCGATTGACCCCACAACTGAGGGCTGCTGAGGACTGCCTCAGGGGTGCTTTTGTGGCTCTTTTCCTCCTGTTGTCCATTTGGAAGGAGAGTGCTTCAGAGATGACAAAGAACAGGAAAACAAAATTCACACAAAGGAAAAGAAAAGTCCCCTCACTAGGACATATCACACATAATCCTAAAAGCAAGTAATAAAATAAGCCTGCAAACCAGCCACAGATTGCTGTACAAAGTATCGGACGTGAGAACAAGTATCCTGGGAAGACAAACTGGAGAGAGGCTGGCTCCAGAGCAGATCCTGACGTAAAGGGGAAAGAGGTGGCCATCAGCTTGTGTGTCCTTCTGGGCTAGTGAGGAGATCAAATAATGGCCGGATTAGGAAACACAAATTTTGAATATATGTTAATAATAACAGTAATGGCTTGATAAATTCATCTTTTCCTTCTTCCCTCAGACCAAATTACGCAGCCCTGTCTCAATCATAACCATTTGAGGATCAAAACAAAGCAATCACTTATTCACAACTTCTGAATGTTTGAAAAGCTAAAGACCAAGGATGTTTTTCACAGTGAAGTTTCCAAAGCAGAACAGGTAGATGATCCCATGTAGAAATCAACCCGCTTTTTTCGTCACCTTACAGGAGAAAAGTAAAGTCTAAGTTCTACAACTTACCCTTTCTACTTCATGGCATTTTTTCAAGGCATCCCCATATCTCCCCAAACGCTGGTAAGCTGAAATGCATTCTGTCTGAAACCACATGCATTGCATCTCATTTAGATTTTCCATAGCAGATGTTCCTTCCTGAAACAGAAGCATTCATAAATATAGGACACAAACAACAAAAGAGATCCTAAAGACCTCATTTTCTCTTTTACAACTGTGGCTACAAGTATCATTATGACAATACATAGCAATAGACAAATAGCTCAAGGTTCTTCCAAAGGCTCCTACTGATGCAAAATTACATGTCTTATTTACCCAGCTCTGTTGGGGTATTCAACACCCTACCCAGAAAAGACTCCAGATTGCTGAAACTAAGTTTTTGAACACTTTTATTTAAAATACTTATTGATTTAAATATTTAAAATATTTAACAGTAATCCTTAGGAAGCACTGCTTATTTTCTTTTTAAGCAACCGCTGCTTAACCTTTCCTTGCTGACTCGGTCACTGTGATGTACACCCAGTTACTGCTGAATCTGTTAGTTCCAGGGCTCCTTTGGTTTCCTGGTCTCCTCCCTCCACCTCAGGCTATCAGCTGGCACTATCTTTGTGTCCCTGGGTCTGCTTCTTGTTCCATACCAACTCCTCCCATTTGCATTAGGCTGACAAAGCCAAATAAGGGAATTTGTAAAGCATATCTGTTAACTTAGGGGCACATGGGTGGCTCAGTCCGTTAAGTGTCAGACTCCTGTTTTGGCTTAGATCATGATCTTGCAGTTGTGAATTTCAGCTCTGCATCAGACTCTGAGCTTGGCATGGAGCCTACTTAATTCTCTCTCTCCCTCTCCCTCTCCCCCTCCCCTACACATCCTCTGTGTCTCTCTCTCTCTCTCAAAAAATAAAAATAAAAAATAAATAAAAAGAATATTTGTTAACTTGGGTTCAATGAGAATTCTGAGAAGAGTGTAAGACCTAAAGTACCTAGTTTCAATGGAGGGCCACTGGAGTTTTATCACAATTTAGAAGAGTTATTTCAAATATATTTTATGTGACCCCAGGGAAAAATGGCAAAGATACATATTCATCAATAATTTCAGTCTTCAGTTCTTTTTCACACCCATTTTTTGTGACCTGTTCCAATTTCAGTATTCTCATTAAAAGTGTAAAAACTGGTTATCTCTCAGTGAATGGAATTATGGGTGTATGTTATTTCTTCCTTATGGCTGTATATATTTTCCATCTTTTGGTGACTACATATTTTTATAAGAAATCTACATTATTTTTCATTTCAAAATCTTTACCAACTAGAACTGTCCAGCTTGCATCAGCAACTCTGTACACAGGTTCTAAAACACTGAAAAATCTGCCAGAAGAAAATATGCACACTTCACTCACTTATTAGTGATCAGATAGAATCACTTATAATCAGACATAAACTGGTTATTTGAGGTTAGCAGTCTGCCTCTGCTGGCTCACTCCCTGGGCTATCCACCACACGTTCTGGGCCCATCTGGCCCAGGAACGAGGGTGGCTGAGCAGACCCAGGTCTCCATCCAGCAGGACAGCTTGTCAAGAGTGCATTACCAGAGGCAATTCTGACAAGCCAGCTGAACCACGGGGTTTGATGACTCCTCTCCTCAAACAGACAACCATTCCCCTTCTTCTTCATTCTGTAGTGCCTTTTCAAACACATCCTGGTTGTCTATGACTTCGGTGCGTGTGTGTGTGTGTGTGTGTGTGTGTGTGTGTTGGTTGGTTTTTAAAATCACTGGACTTGATCTAGTTAAGAAGTTTTGTATATTCGTTTTTTTTTTTTTAATATTTATTATTTGGGGGAGAGCACAAGGTGGGGGAGGGGCAGAGAGGAGGACAGAGGATCCAAAGCGGGCTCTGCCCTGAGGCTGACAGCAGCGAGGCGGATGTAGGGCTCGAACTCACAAACTGTGAAATCATGACCTGAGCCGAAGTCGGATGCTCAAGAGACTGAGCCACCCAGGAACCCCTGTATATTCATTTTAATTGCACTTTCCTTCCGATCTCTGCTTTGGCTTCCAGGTGGTACTTTCCTGCACAGACACCACCTGCTTCTGTATCTACTCCTGTACTTCTTACTGTCTCCAAATCTGTGTCGCAGGGCAAAGGGCATCAAAGAGTTTGAACCCCTGCACTATCTACTATATGACCCCTTCAGAGCCTCACCCACCTTGCTGCAAAACGTCAGACAACACATGATTCAGTGGTAGGTGAACATGAACACTAAGACAATTTTGCTCATTTTAGTTTTCTTCTCCTAATACCCATCACTCTTGCTACTTCTTTCTCTCTTCATTACATCTACCACTTCGCAATCTATTGATCCTGTGATGTGTGAATTTCTGAAACACTAGTCACTACAGTTTCTGCTCCTATTACCATTCTAAAACATGGGCTTTAGTGTCAGAGATTGCTAAGCTAGAATCCTGGCTCCAAAAGGAATGACTAGCTGGGTGATCTCCAATGGGCACAGTACCTGACTTCTCTAAATATTTTCTAACTATAACATGGGAGTAATGATATCAGAGGACTGATAGGATTAAATGAGATTATGTATATAACATACTTAGCTCAGTGCTTAATAACTGTTAAAGCTACTTTCCATTTCCCCCTTACAAATGGTATACAAATTATTAGCATTACTCTAAATATGAGAAAGGAGAGCTCAGGCAGGTTCAGATGCAAAAGCCATTTTTATGATGAGAGAGAGAGAAGAGATGGTCTATAAGTAGTAGCCTTTAATGAAAACTTAAATGTCTGTACATACACACACAGAGCTCTCTCTCTCTCTCGCTCTCTCTCTCGAGGGGAGAGTGAGAGCTGAGAGGGAGAGCGAGAGCTGTGTGTGTACGTACAGACATTTAAGTTTTCATTAAACGCTACTACTTATAGACCATCTGTTGTCTCTCTCTCTCATCCTAAATATACAGGACATGTATTTCGTATACAGTAAAACCTTGGTTTGTAAGTATAGTTCATTCTGGAAACATGCTTGTATTCCAAAGTATTTGTTTATCAAAGCGACTTTCAAGAACCATTGGCTCAGTTGTGATCATGTGATGTTCAGCATCACGTACCACTCATATTGCAAGACATTGCTCATTTATCAAGTTAAAATTTATTAGAAATGCTCACTCGTCTTGTGGAACACTCGCAGAACAAATTACTCGTAATCCAAGGTTTTGCTGTATGTGATCCATATGTATACATAGGAGATATGTGTATATATGATATATATGACATATTATTTACCAATACCTACGAATACTTATGCCACTTTGATGGTACGAAATGAGATCTTATTGTTTCTCTAATTACTAATGCAAGCATCTTTTTTGGCCATTCCATTTTCCACTTGTGTGAGCTAACTATTCACACCCTTTGCCCATGTTTCTCTCATCTTGTCTTTCTCTTATTGAGGTTTAGTGTGTGTGTTTTTGTTTCTATGACATTCTTGTAAGTAGTTAAGATTTCACAACAAAATTCAAGCTATTCTGTGACTTCTAAATTATAAGCAGTTTTGACAAACACCCAAACACAACCAGAATCTAGTTAACATTTAAGGAAGGTGGTATGCTGGGGCTGCATGAGGAAAACATTAGTATCACAGGGCACAGGGGTAACTTACTTTCATCCTAAATTACTCACAAACACCAGCAATAAGGCCCTCCATTGTATACATAATGTGCACTCGGAGGTAAAAGTTATTTATTCCAGGGTATCTTAATTAAAACTTGGAAATTAAACTTGGAAATGTGGTTTCCTCTTTATGCCTCAATGTCACATTCAATGTGTATTAAGGAACTATTTCAGTGAATTCTTTGTGGAGTTCTTTATAAATTCTTTTTTTTTTAAATTTTTATTTTAATGTTTATTTTTGAGAGACAGATAGAGCACAACAAGCAGAGGCAGAGAGAGATGGTGACACAGAATCCGAAGCAGGCTCCAGGCTCTGAGCTGTCAGCACAGAGCCCAATGTGGGGCTCAAACCCACAAACTGTGAGATCATGACCTGAGCCAAAGTCAGAGGGCCAACTGACTGAGCCATCCAGGCACCCCTATAAAATCTTAGTCCATCATATGGTTTGGAAATACCTTCTCCAATTCTATGGCCTACCGTCTCATTTTGTTTATGGTTATTCCTTGTTATATGTACACTTTAATTTTTAATATAGTCAAATATATCAATTTTACCCTTATACTTAAATTTTTTTAGTTTCTTAACAAATGCTTCCTACCTCAAACTCTAAAGATAAATTTTAATACTTTCTTTAATCAACCTGGAATCTATTTGTGTGCAGGAGAAGAATGTCATTTTATTGTTGTCAGTTGTGCTAGCAATATCTTTTCATCTCTGATTCTGAAAGCACCTGTGGCTATATACCAAGTTTCCAAATGCACGTCAATCTGTTTCTGAGCTTACTATTGTGTTCCATTAGTCTACATATATTTTGAACCATAAACTTACTATTTTCATAATGAGATAGAAATTTCATGTGGAAAAAGAGATGTATGGATGGGGAAGGAGGGACAGGAAAGGAACAGATGTTCAGCCCAACAATTTCAGAGAACTTAAATTCTGAAATGTCAGAAATTATAGCTCGAAGAGGCTGGTTCTACATAGAAAAAACTCTATGAGCAATTCAAAAGAAACTGAAAAGAGAAATAAAAAGCAGCCACAAATTACTAATGAGACAAAAAAGTTGTGAATTGAATATTACATATAAGCACTGAAGTCTGGTATATTGCTTATTTTCGTATAATGATACTGTGCTCCTATCATTGTCTTTCAACCGTCCCCCACCAGAAGCACACGCATACACACACTGAACCACAGTAAGAAACCATCCTTAGGACACAAGCTAGATGGGATTAATAAAAATAATGACAAAAATGAATTCTTATGAACTTTAGTGGCAAACTTCACAAATCATCATAGAGCTTAAGTTTAACTGTACTAACTCAGAAAAGTACACACTCGCATATGGCATTTCTTACCCTTGTGAACTTGGAACACATTTCCTCTGCTTCTTTTATCATGTTTGCTCGAAGCATATATTTTGCACATTTGGAGTTGATGAATCTATCAGCTGTGTCCAAAGACTGCGCTTCATCCATCCACTTTACAGCTTCTTTGAGATTACCTATATGCTTTAAGAAATGAAAGCATTATTAAAGAAATCACAGTATTTGTTATTAAAAGAATATGGGTGAATATAAATAGAAAAAAATTATACAGACAAACTAGAAATCTGGTACCATTTCTGTCAAACTTCTCTAGAAATCCTTAGATAAGTTATAATTTACATTTACTAAGAGATGATTCAAGTAATTAACACTGATTATGCACTGCTTATACAACTATGTAACATAAAACTCCCTAGGACTATTAGAGTATTAGAAATAGATTATCAGGGTACCACAGAAGTTATTTCTGTATGGAAAAAACTCCAAGGGTTCTTAAAGTAGCCAAATTCTTCAGCTATTCAAAAAACATGACTAGGATTTTACCTTGTAAATTTTTGCCTTCATATAGAATAATTCTATTAGAGTGGGAGTACCAGCAATTGCAGCATTAATGTAATCCAAAGCTAAAGAATAATGCCCAAGTTTATCAAAATGCTGTGCCAGGAAATACTGAACCCAGAGAAGTGTTGTCGGGGGTTCCTTCTCTCCATTTTCTGCAATCAAACAAATATAAAATTATTATAAAGAAGAAGGCAAAGTAAAGTAAGTCATATACTTTCTCTCCCTTAATGCATGATGAAGTTAATAATTATTATAAGAATAAGCAGAAAAAAACCCAGAAAAATGACCAATGTCAACAAAGAGAGGTAGGACTTTATGCCATAAAGTTCAAAAAGTAGCAGCCAGGAAGAGAAACAACATGCTGGTTTCACAGACTTCTGACCTCTACTTCACTCCGAAGAAAGAGTGCTGGGGAAAAGAGGTGAATCAGTCTAACCCGATGCATTCTCTGGCTCAGAACATAAGGCAGCAGGCCCAGAAAAATCAAGGTCACAGCGTGGTGAACAGATGTCCCTAAATACCACTGCAAGACTGTCACAAAGACAAGAACTGCCAGGGCTTTGCACTTCCTAAGACTCAACCCCAAATCAGGGAAACCCCAAGTTGAAGGGTATGAAGATACCTTCCTGACAAGGTGGAATTAGCCCTGCCATGTGACAAAAGCAGTCACACACAGTCAGCTGAGCTCCATGCCATTCCTCAAGCTACAGAAGAGTAGATAAATAAATATCAAGCTCTCAAAATGAATTTTAAAATGGATACAGGTAAGAAATCAGGTAGAAAAAGTAGAATGGAGGATTTACCCATACCACAGAAAAAAAAACAAGTTTTGTAAACACAGAAATTAACATAAATTAAAACAAATAATAAAGGAAAAAGACAAGCATTTATCTTGTTCTTCTTATATAAACTATATCTCAGGGAAACCAAATATTTGATAAAGAAAAGTTCCTTTTTAAAAAAAAATTTTAATGTTTATTTTTGAGAAAAAGAGAGAGAGAGAAAAAGAGAGACAGAGCACAAGCAGGGGGAGAGGCAGAGAGAGAGGGAGACACAGAATCTGAAGCAGGCTCCAGGCTCTGACCTGTCAGCGCAGAGCCCAACACGGGGTTGAACCCACGAACCATGATGAGATCATGACCTGAGCCTAAACCAAAGAGTCAGACACTCAACCAACTGAGCCACCCAGGCATTCCTGATAAGGAAAAGTTGTTTATCAGAGAATTCTAGCTATTATAAATGCAGAGGGGAAATGATTATAGAATAAAAGGGATTGAGGCAGTGATCCTCAGTGACTGCTAAAATCATTAGGTAAGAGGAACTTTTTAACCAGCAGATCAGGCTGTAACATCTAAACCCTGGTCAATCTTCACATCACAAAGACAAATAACCAGAATGTCTTCTGCCTCCAGATGTGATACAACAGGAAGTACAAAGCATCACATAAGAGGTATTCACAAGGAACCTGGATCTAATCAAGCCTGTAAATCTAACTAGAAGTTCACATGAAATCTGGATAGCAAAATATATTAAATGCATTCAGCCAAATCCATAATATGGGACATTCCAAAATACAAATGACCTACTACAAATAGTGATTGTAGTTTTTTTAATGGCAGGAGGTTAATTATCAAGATTAAAAAATTATCCGAGACATAACCAAATATAAAGTGTGGACCTTTGCTGGAGCCAGATTCAAATAAGCCATTTATGCAGAGACAGTTTTTGAGGAAACTGGGGAAATTTACATTTGGACTGGGTATTAGATATTAGGATATGAGTGTTAATACTATGTGAGATAGCACTGTGGTTGTATCTTCTGTTTAAGTGTTTTAAACAGAGATGTACACTAAGGTACTGACAGGTGAAAGAGTATGTCTGCTTTAAAAATACCCTAGAAATGGGGGGCCTGGGTGGCTCAGCTGGATAAGCATCTGACTCTTGATTTTGGCTCAGGTCATGATCTCATGGTTCATGAGTTCGAGCCCCACATCAAGCTCTGTGCTGACGGTATGGAGCCTGCTTAGGATCCTCTCTTTCTCTCTCTCTGCTCCTCCCTAGCTCATGTGTGCACACATGTGTGCTCTTTCTCTCAATAAATAAATGAACATTAAAAAAAATACCCCAGAGAAAAAACTAGACAGGAGATAACTTTACATAAGACTGGCAAAATACTGGTAATAGAGGCTGGGTGAAGGGGACACAAGGGTTCATAATTCTATTTATTTCTGTTTCTGTTATTTCATTATGAAATTTATTTCAAACAAAAACAAAAGAGCAATAACATGTAAAAGATACATGAAGAACTCAGACTAAAGTTACCATCTGCATGACTGAAAGCATTCTAGAGTGTTTTCTAAACTAAGATTCCTTGAATTACACATGTCCCTACAAAGAGAGAAAAAGAACCAAATCATTCAGAATTTAAAAAAAATTTTTTTTAATGTTTATTTACTTTTGGAGAGAACCAGAGCATAAGCGGGGTGGGGGCAGGGGGAGCACAGAGAAAGGGAGACAGAATCCGAAGCAGGCTCCAGGCTCTGAGCTATCAGCACAGAGCCCAACGTGGGACTCAAACTCACGAAATGGGAAATCATGACCTGAGCTGAAGTCTGATGCTTAACCGACTGAGCCACCCGGGTGCTCCTAAATCATACAGAATTCAAAGTAATGAACTAGTAGAAAGAAGAGAGAAGTAGGAATTTGGGAAAAATAGGTTTCAGTGTAAACTAACTATATGACCTTAAACAAGCCACTTAACCTCTGAAGCACTTACTCTTGTTAAAACAGAGTTAGCTCCCACCTCACAAGATTGTGGAAAATTTAAGTAAGATTGAAAGTGATCTTCTCAAGGGGCACTGGGGTGGCTCAGTTGGTTGAGCGTCTCTTGATTTCAGCTTAGGTCATGATCGCAGGTTTGTGGGATCAAGCCCTGCCTCAGGCTCCTCCCTGAACATGGAGCCTGCTTAAGATTCTTCCGCTCTCCCTCTCCCTGCCTCCCTCTCTCTCTCTCCCTCTCCCCTCCCCTCTGCCTCTCTCCCCAACTTGTGTACTCTCTCTTTCTCAAAAAAATAAATAAATAAAAGAAAGTGCTCTTTTCATTTACTAATTCAAAAACAAAAACTATTTAGTAAATAGGTATCATGTAGCACATACATAAAATATAAGTTAGTTTTACTGTAAGTGATTAAAAATGGATTGAAATGAGTATTCAAATTCCAGTTTAATCTAATTTAAACTTACCATAAGGGCTAAAAAAGTCACACGTTTTAAGAGAGGCTTCATAATTCGTAACAAGCTCCTGGATTATAGAAATCTGTTAAAGAAACATAGTTTTAAATTTTAAAAATATTTTATTGAAGGTTATTTATATTTACTGTGGAGTATATTAAATTTGGAAACAATGTGAAGGTTATTTCAGGACTATAAATTAACTATTAGTATGTCTATTTCCCCCTTCCCCCCCCCACCCCATCGTGTGAGGGGAAAGCAAGAAAAACACAGAAAATATACTGCTCTTTATTAATAGTAAAACAGCATCTCAGTCCTCAATCTCCCATCTCAGTAAGTAGCTTTGAGTTTTCAAAGGACAAATCATAACTAATTACTACAAAACCTTTTATTTTTTCCAACAGTTTGCCTTTTGCTTCTCATGGTTATATTGTGAAGTTGTAAACCATTACATATTCAGATTTTCTAAAGCCACTCATAACAAAAAACTCAAGTGCAGTGACCCAAATGACACCGTGAATTGATGGAAAAGGTGAAGTAAACTCCTAAGCAGATGTTTAAACCCCCTTAATTTTTAGTGATCATTTTAATAAAGAGTTACATTTCAACACTCCCCTCAAGTAAGGACTGAAATACTAGAAACCACACTGTTAATGTGCTATGCCCTGAAAGAGGCAAACTAAAAGTGACATGAATTAGAAGTGGCAAAAGAAAAAAAAAACAGCTTTTATGTATAACTGATTTTAAATGCCTATTGACGTTAACTGTTCAGAATAAGTTGGAAAAATACAACTATCTTACTTGTGAAGTTCAAAAAAAGTAATGATTTAAAAGTGAAGGGAACCCATTAAAACGCTTAATAGTATCTGACAAATATGGTATTATTTTAATTGCGATAATTTTTTAAGTTTTCTAGTTTTAAAACATGGGATGCTGCTAATACCACCAGACAAAGGGAACATACCAGACAAGGGAACAACAGTAAGAAGCCACAAACTGTCACAAGCACTTTACATGTATTAAAGTAATAATTATAGGGGCGCCTGGGTGGCTCAGTTGGTTGAGCATCCGACTTCAGCTCAGGTCTTGATCTCATAGCTCATGAGTTCGAGCACTGCATTGGGCTCACTGCTGACAGCTCAGAGCCTGGACCCTGGTTCAGATTCTGTGTCTCCCTTTCTCTCTGCCCCTCCCCCCGCTCATGTTCCGTTTCTCTCTCAAAAATAAACATTAAAAAAAATTATAAGTAATAATTACAGTCAACCCTACATGGCACTGTTTTAGGTACTTTACTTATACTAACTCACTTGTCCTCCAAACAACCCTATGATAGTATATACTATTATTAACTTGAACTTATAGGCAAAAGGAAAATAAAAATAAGCTCAAAGTATACAACAGTGGAGCCAAAATTTAACCCAAGTAATAAGGCTCCAGAATTTAGCTTCTGACTACTTGCTGTATCAATCAGTGGATGGGACGTGGCACATTTATAACTAAATGGCAATTCTCTCAGATTCACAGGGGGTGCATTAAGACTAGAGACTAATAATAACAGGGCAAGAAACTTTCCCCCATCAGTTTTAGTGCTCAAAACACCAAATGGTGCATATTAAATCAGCCAGAGCATGGAAAACATACTAAGTGCATCAAAATTAGAGAGGGGGTAAGCTTTAAACACACACACACACACACACACACACACACACACACACACACACACAAGGGACAACAGGAAGGGGAAAATATACAAGAGAGAAAAAAAGAGAAGGTTTAGGAGGGACAATCTTAGTACACTCTGATGTGGCATTAAGGCACATATCTACAAATACACATTTCCAAATTGAGTGCCCAAAGAATGTTATTTTTTTTTATTTTAATATTTATTTTTGAGAGAGAGACAGAGACAGTGAGACAGAGCAGGAGTGAGGAGGGACAGAGAGAGACACACACAGAATTGGAAGCAGGCTCCAGGCTCTGAGCTGTCAGCACAGAGCCTGATGTGGGACTTGAACTCACGAGCTGTGAGGTCATGACCTGAGCTGAAGTCAGATGCTTAACTGACTAAGCCATCCAGGCGCCCCCCAAAGAATGTTATTAATAAGTTCTTGAAATTGAAAGAAGTTCTGTTCTGTCTGATCTGGGAGTGGGGTAGGGTGTGTTTCAGAGGGACAAGCCAGCCAATCAGTCTCTCTGGGAAGTCCTAACTACCTACTTTCAGGGCCTTGTATGTATTATGATCTCTAACATCAAATGTTGTTAGTAAGTCTGTTATGTTAGTAAATAAACCATGATCTCAAGTTTGTAAACATCTAGGACAATCTAAAAATGTGAAAATATAAAATTAACAAGTGACTGCATCCATTTATGAATCCTTAGCATATCTACAAAAAAAATGAAAAAGGCTTAGTGAAATTTCACATGACTGTTAGCAGCCTTGGTAGGCAAAAAGTGAGAATCTCTACTTAAAACAATTAGCGGTTTTCCTACCCAAATTCATTGATCTACCTACTATTAAAATAAGATCTGAAATCTTACTATTTCATAAAAATTGAAACTTTAGACATTTTTATTTTCAGAAAGACAATTATATTCCTTTTCTTTCCCTAGACCTCTTTATAAACTAACCAAAATTCACTATATTTCTAGTGCCACTGGAGAGCAGACCATGTATCAAAAATTCCTAAACAGATTTTGATATGTATGGCTACAAAAGAAATCTCTTCACACATTCAATGTAACATAAGATAGTATGCTTTAATCATATTAATTCTGAATCCAAATTAGAACCCCACCCCACAGAGTCACAGGGTATAGTATCCATGAAGTCATGGACCATTTTTACTGGCATCAGTAAAAAACAAAACAAAACAACAACAACAAAAAAAAAACAAAAACAAAAACAAAAAAAAGACCAAATTAAAACACTTCTACATGAGATAGCATCATATGGCATAATTCTCTAAGATAGAAGGCAACAGGGAAATAGGTGAAATTATACATTCATAGTGGGGAAAAATATGTAAGTAACAAAAAAAAAAGAGAACATGAAAAGAATTTACACACATTATGACTTCACTAAAACATGTATGTATAGACACATACTCAGCAAAAATGTGACCAAATGGTTTAGGGTAACAGAATACAGGTATATTCTTTTGAAACACAATAATCATGCTGTTTTGTATTAATAAGGCTTTTAAATGAAGATTGTTTAAAAAGAGTAGTACTTGGAGTGTCTGGGTGGTTCAGTTGTTTAAGCATCTGACTCTTGATCTCAGCTCAGGTCATGATCTCACGGTTTGTGAGATCAAGCCCCATGTGAGGCTGTGTGCGGACAGCACAGAGCCTAATTGGGAGTCTCTCTTGCCCTCTCTCTGCTCCTCCTCCACTCATGTGTGTGCTCTGTCTCTGTCTCTCTCTCTAAGTAAATAAGTAAACTTAAAAAAATAAAAATAAAAAGAGTAGTCTTTAAAATATGAATAGGCATACAACTAAGAAAGAAACTGAGTCAGCAATTAAAAATCTACCAACAAAGAAAAGCTCTAGACTCAGTGGCCTTACTGGCTTTACTCCCTCTCTCTGCCCCTCCCTGCTCAAGCTCTGCCTCTCGTCTCTCTCTCTCAAAAATACATACTAAAAATAAATAAATAAATAAAATGGAAAGCAGTACGGTTAGTTCCTCAAAAAAATTATAAACAGAATCACCAAGTGATCCAGCAATTCCACTTCTGGATATATACCCAAAAGAAGTTAAAGCAGGGTCTTGAAGAGATATTTGTACACCCATGTTCATAGCAGCATTATTCACAACAGCCAAAATGTGAAAGCAGCCTAAATGTCCATGGACAGATGAAGGGATAAACAAAATGTGGTACATACATACAATGAAATATTATTCAGCCTTAAAAAGGAAGGCAATTCTACAATATGCTACAACATAGATGAATCTGGACCAGAGCACACTATGCTAAGTGAAATTTGTCAGTCACAAAAAGACAAATGCTAGGATTCCACTTATATGAGGTACTTAGACTTATAAAAATCATAGCAACAGAAAATATAATGGTGGTTGCCAGGTGCTGAGAGAAAGAGGACATGGGAAGTTATTATTTAAATTAGAGTACAGAGTTCTAGAAGATCAAAAAGAGTTCTGGGGATGCGTGGTGATGATGGTTGCACAACAACGTGAATGTATTCAATATCAAAGAACTGTACACTTAAAAATGATTAAGATGGTAAATTTTGTTTTACTACAATGAACAAACAAACACGTGGTTCTTAAAGTGTGGTCCTGAGATCATTTGCATCATTAATGTTAGCATCAGCATCACCTGGTAATTTGTTAAGAGATGCAAATTTTGGTACCAAACCCCAGATTTACCGACTCAGAAACTCTGAGCGGAACAATCTATTTTTAGCAAGCTGCCTTGTTAATTCTTGTGAACTGATAAAAAAAAGTTACTAAAACAAAAACAAAGACAAACAAAATAAGCACCTATTATTACAAGACAAAATGAAAGGTAATAGACATTTTTAACCCACCATGACCAAAACTGCCCCATCAATCTCACTTAGAATATCTTAGAATTCTTTCCAGGCTTAGAATTCATTATTCAAGTTGTTGAATTTATGGAGGCCAAGTATTTTTTCATGAACTTACACTGCCATCTACTGGTATTTGCAAAAACTGCAGCTAGGGCAGGTTTTAGGTAAAGGTGTATTTTTGAATTTTTAGAGTGAAACACTTGTTTTAATAATTTAAAAAGTATAACAAAACACATACTAAAGTTACATATAATTCTTTTTTTTTTTTTTTTTTTAAACTTTTTTTTTTCAACGTTTATTTATTTTTGGGACAGAGAGAGACAGAGCATGAACGGGGGAGGGGCAGAGAGAGAGGGAGACACAGAATCAGAAACAGGCTCCAGGCTCTGAGCCATCAGCCCAGAGCCTGACGCGGGGCTCGAACTCACGGACCGCAAGATCGTGACCTGGCTGAAGTCGGACGCTCAACCGACTGCGCCACCCAGGCGCCCCGTTACATATAATTCTTAATAAAGGAGTATAAGAACTATTGAATGAAACAGATCTCCAGCTTCAGGACTTCACAATAAATGTGATTAAAGAAAAAAAATCAAGATAATAGAAAGTCCACGTTAAATCTCCTAAATAAATTAAATTTTAAAAAAGTGTGGCTAACACCAGCAATCCTAGTTCATTAGTCATGTTTCTTCAATCCAAAATATGCGTATTATAATCATCAAGTGAGTAATTAAGTGAACAATTCAATTTTCCAAATTTGTCTATGAGAGGTAGTCTAAGGAATTTTATTCAGCTAGAAGGATCCATTTTATTTCAAGTTTACTTACCATTTATATCTCGATGAGAAAATATACTCAACTCCTTTCACATAAAACTCAATATATAATGGCTCTTTTTCTTGAAAATAGTATTTTACCACTGTCATTTAAAATCAAGACAGGGCATCTGGGTGGCTCAGATGGTTAAGCGTCTGACTCCGGCTCAGGTCATGATCTTACAGTTTGTAGGTTCGAGCCCCACATCGGGCTCTGTGCTGACAGCTCAGAGCCTGGTGCCTGTTTTGGATTCTGTGTCTCCCTCTCTCTCTGTGCCTACCGCATTCGTGCTCTGTCTCTCTCAAAAATAAACAAACATTAAAATCAAGAAATCCAGGGGCACCTGGGTGGCTCAGTTGGTTGAGCGTCTGACTTCAGCTCAGGTCATGATCTCACGGTTGGTGAGTTCGAGCACCATGTTGGGCTCTGTGCTGACAGCTCAGGGCCTTGTGCCTGCTTTGGATTCTGTGTCTCCCTCTCTCTCTGCCCCTGCCCCACTGGTGCTCGGTCTCTCGCTCTCTCTCAAAAATAAACACTAAAAAAAGAAAATTAAAAAAAAAGAAAAGAAATACTGGGGCACTTGGGTGGCTCAGTTGGGTAAGCATCCAACTCCTGATCTCGACTCAAGTCAGATCTCACAGTTTGTGAGATCAAGCCCCACATCAGGCTCCAGGCTGGAGCTCCATGTTTGGGATTCTCTCTCTCCACTCTCCCTATCCCACCTCCCTGCTCACGGGCTCTGTCTCTTAAAATAAATACACGTTTGAAATCAAGAAATCTAATCCACTTGAGTTAGATATCTAAGATCACAATAAAAATTTAAAATCCTTAAAATGGACATCTTAAATTATAAAGCCAAAATTTTTATGAACCAAAAAAATTTCCAAGTTTAACCACCATCTCTTGATTTAATATCTGATCAGGATTGAAGCAGCTTTATTTTGCTAATAAAATCTAACCTGAGCAAATACTGTGACTACTATAATTTCCTAAAGTATGGCCCTTGACTCACTTTTCTTATGTGCAAGTTAAAAGAATTTTATTAACCTCACTTAAGGACAAAGTTCTAAAATACCATATCCAATACACGATTTTACGCAATACAGATTTTTCGCATATAGATATAAATCACATGGTTAAAATGTTATTGCAACACAAAAGCTACTGAAACTTTTTGATTTTTACCCAAATTAAAAAACTAAGCACAGTAATTTATCAACAAGGACCAAAACTGCTAGATTAATTTCCAATAAATGTGTAATTGTAGTGACAATTTTGGTTTTGAAGGAGTTAGTCACAGAGATAAGTTGTCCAAGAACTATGACATCGAAACAAAATTAAGTAATTTCCTGAAGAGATGAGGCGTAAGGGATGGAGTGGTAACGGAATGATAGTTCTGGAACATCTCTGAATCAACAAGCACTTTACAAATGTTATCATTTGGGGTGCCTGGGTGGCTCAGTCGGTTAAGCATCCAACTCTTGGTTTTGGCTCAGGTCATGATCTCATGGTTTGTGAGTTTGAGCCCCACATTGGGCTCCGTGCTGACAGTGCAGAGCCTGCTTGGGATTCTCTCTCCCCCTCTCTCTGCCCCTCCCCCCACTTGCTCTCTGTCTCTCTCTCTCTCTCTCTCTCAAAAATAAATAAATAAACCTAAAGAAAAAAAAGATAACTACAAATGTTATCATTTAATGAAAGCACACGTTTAAGTTTTATTTTTAAGTGTTTTATAAAAAATATATTAGCACAAGCCCATGATTTTTACAAAAACAAAAAAGTAACCAAATTTAGTGAAAATATGAAGTAAATAACACTATTGGTATTACCTAAATTTGGCAAAAATCATGAGGGAGATTAATAAATGAATGTCAGCAGACATTATACTATACTGTGACGCCTTCCTAGGTAGGAAAAACACTTGCTTTTATTTTCCTCTCCCCAAGCTTAAAACTCTTTTGAAACAAACAAAAAACGAATTCATGCACATAATTACAATTATCATTAACTGTTCATCAGAGTGTCTCAAAAATACTGGCTGCTTCGGCTTCTGTGTCTCCCTCTCTCTCTGCCCCTCCCCCACTCGTGCTCTCTCTGTCTCTCTCAAGAATAAATTAATAAAAAAAATTTAAAAAAAAAGACGAAAGTATAGAACACTAAGAACATGTTAGAAAAAAGACACTGGAAAAAGGCAAGCAAAATAAACTTAAACGGAAGTAAATAAATAAAAAAGATCAGAGTGAAAATTAATGAAATGGGGGTGGGGAGTAGTCAACAAACCCCAAACTTGGCTCTCTGAAAAGATCAAGAAAATTGGCAAACCTGTGGTGGATTGACCAAGAAAAGAAAAAAAAATTTGAATTATTAAAATTAAAAATGAAAGAGGAGACATTACTAGTGACTTTACAGAAATAAAATGATTATAAAGGAATACAATGAACAACTGTATGCCAATACGGGATAACTTAGAAGAAATGGACAAATTTCTAGAGACACAAATTTCAGAAACCATGTCAAGAAGAAATAGAAAATATAAATAAACCAATAACAAGTAAAGAATTCTAATAGGTAATCAAAAACTGCCCACAAAGAAAAATCCAGGTCCAGATGGCTTCACTGGTAAATTCCACCAAATATTTAATAACAATACCAATGTTTTACAAACTTTAAAAAAAAAAAAAAAAAAGAGGAGGAGAAGAAGAGAAGGAAACACTTCTCAACTCCTTATAAGGCCTTTACTACCCTGACACCCAAACCAGACAAAAACCTCACAAGAAAACTACAGACCAGTAGGAAGAGACAAACAAAAATCCTCAATAAAATGTTAGCAAACTGAACCCAGCAATATATAAAAAGAATTCTACACCATGACCAAGTGGGTTTTATCCCAGCAATGCAAGGTTGCTTTAACATCTGAAAATTAATTCATGTAATACATCATAGCAAGAGTATTTAAAAAAAAAACCCACATAATTATCTCAATAGACATAGAAGAAACATTTGACAAAATCCAACACATGTTCACCTTAAAAATGCTCAGTGTCCTAGGAATGGAAGGGAACTTCTTCAACATCACAAAGGGCATATATAAAAAATTCATGGTTAACCCAATACTTAATGGACAAAGACTAGATGCTTTCTCCTAACATCAGGAACAAGACAAAGATATCCACTCTAATCACTTTTCTTCAACATTGTACTGGAGATTCTAGTCAGGGCAATTAGTGAAGAAAATGAAATTAAAAGGATACAAAAAGGAAATGAAGAAATAAAACTTTCTATTTGCAGATGACATGATCTGCAAATCAGAAAATTTGCAAATAATTTGCAAATTAATAACAATACCAATGTTAGAAAATCTGCAAATTTAGAAAAATCTGGAAAATCCTAAGAAATCCATTACACCAACTATCAACAATAAATAATAAATAAATAAGTTCAGCAAGGCCACAGAATCAATATACAAAAACCAACTGTATTTTATACACTAGCAATAACAAAATGAAAATAAAATTAAGAAAATAATTCCACTAGAATAGTATTAAAAGGAATAAAGTATTTCGGAGTAAATTTCACAAAAGATGTGCAAGATGTATGCTAAAACCTACAAAATATCGTTGAAAGAAATTAAAGAAGATATGTCTAGATGCAAAGACATCCAAAGTTCATAGACTGAAAAACTTAGTATTGTTAAAATAAAGTGATCTACAGATACAAAGAAATGCCTGTAAAATTCCAGCTGGCTTCTTGCAGAAACTGAAAGGCTAATTCTAAAATTCAAATTGAAAAAAAAGGAATCCTGAATGGTCAAAAGAATCTTGAAAAAAGAACAAGCTGAAAGATTCACACTTCCTAATTTCAACTTACCCCAAAGCTACAGTAATCAAGACAGTGTGGTACTATAGCATAAGGACAAATATATAGATCAGTGAGTCCAAAGATGAACCTTCTTTATGGTCCATTTATTTTCAACAAAACTGGCAAGACCTTTCACTGGGTAAAGAACAGTCTCTTCAACAAATGGTTCTGGGAAACTGGATAGTCACATGCAAAAGCTGGATTCCTGCCTCACATCATATATAAAAATGAACTCAAAATGTATCAAAGACCTCAGTATAAGAACTAAAAATATAAAACTCTTATTAAATATGTATAAATCTTCATTACGCTAGATTTGAAATGGTTTCTTGGATATGGCACAAAAGCTCAAGCAGTAAAAGGAAAAAACCATAAAATGGACTTTAAAAACTTTTGTCATCAAAGGACACTTTAAAGAAAGTGAAAAGATAACCCACAGAATGGTAGAAAGTATTTCCAAATCACCTATCTGATAAGGGACATGTATCTAGAATATACAAAGAACACTTCCAACTCAAGAATAAAAAGACAACTCAAAGAGTCTGAATGGACTTTCTCCAAAGAAGATTTACAAATGGCAAATAAGCACATGAAAAGACAGTCAACATCATCAGTCATCGGGGAATTGCAAACTGAAACCATGAGACAGCACTTCACACCCACTAGGCTGGCATAATCAAATGCCAAATAATAGCAAGTGGATTATTGGTGAGGATATATAGGAATCAGAATCCTCATACACTGCTTGTGAGAATATAAAAAGGTACAGTCACTTTGGAAAACAATCTGGCAGTCTTTTTAAAGTTTAAACACAGACTTGCCATTTGAAGCAGCAATTCCATTCCTGGGTATACACGCCCAAGAGAAATTAAAATGTATATGGAAAACTGGCACACAAGTGTTCACAGCAGCATTAGTCATAATAACTAAAAGGCAGAAACAACCAAAGTGTCCCTCAACTGCTAAAATGTGGCACAGCCATACAATGGGATGTTATTTGGTGATACAGGGAATGAAGCAGTCATCCACGCTACCACATGGATGAAAACATTATGCTAAGTAAAACACACTACAGAACAAAAGGTCACAAACTGTATGATTCCATTTGTGTGCAATGCCCAGAATAGGCAAATCCTCGGAAAGAAAGTAGACTAGTGGTTGCCTAATGTTGCGGGGGTGGGGAAAGGATTTCTTTTTGGGGTAATGAAAATTTTCTAAAATTACAATGGTAATGGTTGCAAAACTCTGAATATATTAAAAATCACTGAATTGTACACTTCAAGTAGGTAAATTTTATGATATGTGATTTATATCTCAATAAAGCTGTTAACAATAACAAAAATACTGGGGGGGAAGCAACCGGTATCTAGTTGGCAGAGGCCCCGGACACTGCTAAATATCCTATAATGCAAAGGACAGCCCCTTATAACAAATTATCTAGCCCAACAGGTCAATAACAGAATACTTCATTGTGGGGAGCTGTCCTGTTGATCCCTGGCTGCTACCCATTAGGTCTCCATAGCATACTTCCCAACAGTGACAAAAATACTCCCAGACATTGCAAAATGTCCCTTGGGAGGACAAAATTCCCTCCCTCATTGCACCTTGAGAAACACTGCTCTAGAAGAAGAGGACCTTCCAAACTGTTTCTATGTTAAAAAAATACATCTATCCATGGAAAAGAAAATACAAAAAGGGAAAATACAAAAAGGGAAAATATTAGAATACCTAATGCTGGTGAGGGTACAGGGAACCTTGCACACACATACACCACTAGTGACAATACAAATTGGTGTTTACAACCTCATAGAAACCAAAGTACCACTATTAACTGAGAACCACAGAATGCATATACCTTTTACCAATTAATTTGAGAATTTGTGAAAAGGAAATAATCCTGAGTAAAGCTATGGGTACAAAGATATTTATAGTGTTTGTTTGATTTTAACAGTGAAAGTTTGGAAACCCAAAGTTCAACAATAGAGGAATGGCTCTGATATGTAGTCATCAAAAAGGAAGATAATGAAAACCATGAAGCAACATATAAAATGCTTGTGCACTTGCTAGACAAACTTTCAGGTCAAAATTATTACAGCTGCCTACAAATACCACAAATAAATTCATAGGGGAAAAAAACCTTGACAGGAATTACACAAAAAAATGCTCTTTGTGTCCCTAAATTATATATTCACGTTTTAAAATGCTGCAGATGTTTTTAAAATAATTTTCTATAGTTGTGCTATATCCTGGGCTGACTTCAAAAGATGATTTTATTTTCATGCTACCTAACATGGATCATTCTTTAAGATCTGGAAGTTTATGAAGCCATAACTTTATCAGCCTTCACCGCTTTTTAATACTTCCTCCAGAGTTAAAATGCAATCTTTAGCTAAAAGCAAGACTACCGGTTAGAAATGAATTTTCGAACACCCTTATGAGACATCACAAATTTATGTGGCCAAAATTATTTGAAAAGCACGTCCCAGACTTGGACATTTTTTACTATACTAAGTACTGACCACCTCAGTTTTCTGAGGTTTGATTCAATTCTCAAAAGCACTTGGTCTCTCTCTCTCTCAAAAAATAAATTAACATTAAAAAAATGTTTTATAAAGGAAAAAAAAGCACTTGGTAAACACGCCTATTCCATGCTTAGAAAATAACACTAAAGAGATGTCAAAGGTTCCTATATAAATTAATACATTCTCAGTGCCTTCTTTAAAAATGCAATTCCCGTGCTTTATAAAATACCAACAAATGCTTTACATCCTTATGATGATAATTTTGGATCTATATTGGAGGGATTTTAAAAAATGAAAAGTCTGTGCCCCATGTGAAAATGGACAAAGCCAATGAAAGCTTAGTGATTGTCCAAGAGGAACAAATTCTTTAATGGCCACTGTATTCAGCAGCTTCTGCAAGATGTTATTACAAAAGCATTACAGGTAGCCCTCTGGTTTTGTGAAAGTTTGTATTACACCACTTTCACTTTTACCAAAGACCTACAGTGGTGCCTTCGCTTTCACGGAAAAAGGCAAAAAGTGAAAACAGCGCTCAGCATTGGTTTTGCAGGGAGCCCTCACAGAGGCATCGCACACTCTCGGCAAGGAGAGGGACACCATCAGGTTCCTTCCTCCAGGAAGGACACTCAGCATCAGGCCACCATAGATTTGAACTGTGTCTGTGAGCATCTGTGCTTTATCTCGATTTATTTTGTGCATCCATTAGCAAGATGCATCCTAAGATATCAGAAAAGCCGGAGAGGTTATTTTTGGGGTCTGGGAATGTTCAAAAATTTTGAATACAAACTAATGCTAATTGTGCTTCACTTTACACCATTTCAGCTTGAGAGGTTTCACAGGAACACTCTACTTTCAGACAGCAGGGAAAATCTGTATTCGAATTCACACATGTAATAAGCTCTTTACCATTTCTGACATCTCACCTCCCCTTTCTTCTCTGTCACCCTTATCCTAAAGAGTAAGTGATGAATTTTGGCAAATGCTACTTTAAATAAGCTACAGAAATTATTGGTAGGCACTGCTCCATGTCTTCACATGAATCAACCACTATTTACCAAAAACTCAACAGCAGTGCCATTACAGTCAAATAAAGCATACTACACACATATAATTTCAGCTCAACTACTATTAAACTAAGGTGAATAGTTTCTCTATTAACAGAATAGAAAAAATTATTAAATCATAGCATATTATTCACATGGAAATGTTTCTATAATAAGTTAGTAAAAAGATTACAGCAAAACTGAGTAAAGACCAAATTTTACCTTTTCTGTATTGTAATATAAAGATTTCAAAGTAGTGAACAAGGGTGGGCAGCCTTTACTGAAGTTAATCCTCAGGAACTTATCCATTAGTTCTCTAAATTTTTCACCTAGAAACAAAAGTGTACTTTGTTATATTTCAATTGATGCAAACAGTTCTCAAAGTGATTTTACAAATAAAAATAAACCTCCCTCAAAAACAATGATCCCTCCATCCTATTTTTAAACCCAAAAGTCTGTCAGCATTTATTGCTTGACTGTTACCACCCAAAAAGATAACACTAAATATCTTAGTTGGCAACTATCCTTTTCCCTAGATCTAGGTTAAAATATCTTCAAGGAACACTTCAAAAGATAAGTACACCAAATAACTGTGCAGCTTTAAGTAGTAGAAAAAGTTACTCACTATCCATTCTGAATACAGTCCCCATAGCAAGTCTCTTTCCTAACCTCACTGACTAGCACAGACTCGTCCTCATCTGCAGACACCTCATAAGGCACGCTGAAGACTATAAAGAGATCCTACCGTAACCAGCAGCATATTTAACTGACAGCCAAAATATATTTTTAAACACTAAAGTAGTATTTGAAAATGTTTTCCAAACCAATTAGTGATTTGCCTCAACATTCATTCCACAATCATCTTTCAAGCACCCATATGTGCCAGGCAGTGTTCTAGGCATTAGGGACGTAGTGGTGACTAAAACAATTAAAAACAAATTCTGGGGCGCCTGAGTGGCTCAGTCGGTTAAGTGTCCAACTCTGAATCTCCGTTCAGGTCACAATCTCACACTTCGTGAGATCAAGTCACGCTGTCAGCGCAGAGCCTGCTTGGGATTCTCTCTCTCCCTCTCTCTCCCCCTCCCCCGCTCATGCTCTCTTTCTCTCTCTCAAAATAAATAAATGAATTAAATTCTGCCCTCTTGGAACTTAACATTCCAGTGGGTAGGATGGATAATACATAAAATAAACATATGTTAGACATCAGACTGAGCCCCAGAGCATTTTAACATTAGAAGTAAATAATTCTATCATTATTAAACCCTTCCAAAAAAACCTTGGCATCACTTTCTGGAAGCAGGGGAAAAAATGGAAACTTTTTCATTTTAAATACAACACAAAGGCTTTAACTCAGTTAAGGCTTTAACTTTTTTGACAGGAAGAGTTATTATATAACAACACGGATTTGCCCACTCATTAAAAAGAAAAAGATTACAGGGCGCCTGGGTGGCTCAGTCGGGTTAAGCGTTCGACTTTGGCTCAGTTCATGATCTTGCGGCTTGTGAGTTCGAGCCGCACATTGGGCTCTTTGCTGACAGCTCAGAGCCTGAAGCTTGCTTCAGCTTCTATGTCTCCCTCTCTCTACCCCTTCCCCAGCTCGCTCACTCTCTCTCTCTCAAAAATAAACATTAAAAAAAATTTTTTTTAAAGAAAAAGATACATATGTCATAAATGGCTTAACCTAAAGTAAAACTATTGAACAATCCCTTAAAGTTTCATTATGAATCACAACACTTCACAAAAAAAATACCAACAACCCAAAGCGGTTATTTTTATTTGTTGTGACTGTATTGAGCAAAACATGCATACTCAATATAATTAGATGTCATAAAAATTTAAAAGAGATATTTAAATTTTATTAAGGGGAAAGTTTACCAAATATAAAAACAGGTTCAACATTTGTTAATGTACTATAAAAACCATTTCCAGATAATCTCTAATCTTTTATTAGATCATACACAAAGTATATTCTGGGTTAAATAGACATCATTACTTCTTTAAAAATCAAAAGTAGTTTTAGAGATCAAATCTTTCCAGCACTTCCTCCGATATAAGGCAAAAGTTAACAATACTGGGGCGCCTGGGTGGCTCAGTTGGTTAAGCATCCAACTCTTGATTTTAGCTCAGGTCACGATGATCTCAAGGTTCGTAAGTTTGAGTCCTGCCCTGGGCTCAGCACTGACAGCTCAGAGCCTACTAGAGATTCTCTCTCTCTCTCTCTCTCTCTCTCTCTCTCTCTCTGCCCTTCCTGTGCTTGCTCTCTCTTTCAAAATAAATACTTTTTTTTTTTAAAGTTAACAATATTGTGGTGGACCAGTGGGATGCAGCTGTTTAGAGAAATGTGTATTCTTCCACTTCTGTGTGACCTTGGACAAGTAACCAACCTGTCCACTAAAATCCTCACTTTCCCCACTGTAGGTGAGGGTAACAATGCTAGCAGCCTCAAGAGCCCTCCTGCATGGCTCAAACCAGAATATAAGTATATAGCAGTAAAGAGTGTCTGGCATACAATAACTACTCAATAAATGTTGTCTATCATTACATGCCATGATAACCTGACAGCTACTGCATTTCTATAGTTAAGAATCTTTTCCATATTTGCAGACATCCACTGAGAAACCAAGCATTGTATCTTCATGTCAGGGGCTATTCTGAACTCCTCTTCTTCCTCAACTTTCTCAGTCAATTCAGATCATCCTGGCAGATTGAAGTTAAAAGACAATGTAGTCCATTCTCAATTATCCATAATTTTGAAAGCCCCTTCTCCCGTTAAACTGTTAGACTGTGCAGCTGTGAGAAAGAATGGGGAAGTTCTTCATGTGCTGATGTAAAGCACAGACACAGAGTTAAGTGGAAAGAAAACCCAAGTGCACAGCAATCTATGCTACCATTTTTGTACAAAAGAGGGAGAAAAAAAGAAAGCTATACACAAACCCACACACACATTTGTGCTTGTATATGCACAACATGTTTATGGAAGTATACACCACCTACTGGTAACAATGCAGCCACTAGAGAAGGAGGTGGTCAGAGGAAGGACAGGAAAAACTTTCCACTTAAAAAATCATTTTACCTGGAACTATAATGCATTATCTAAATAAGAAGCCTACAGACAGCTATTCAAATGCTCAGTCACACACTATATTCTAAAATTACTTACCATGACTCAGCTCATAAGGTTTTCTTTAGGCATAAGAAAAACCCCTTCACAAAAGCAAATAATCTCTCTTCTTCCTAATTATTTTAAAATAATCTTTAGTACCCCCCACAGTGTTTCCTTTAGGGGTAAAAAAAAAAAAAAAAAAAAAGACTGTCAATCATTAAGTGCCTGCTTAGCATTACCACTTACCAAACAGGTTATCTGTCTACACAGATGCTATGCTAATTCTTCTCCAGATGTGTAGTATAGATTCAATAAAAATTGCTGTCTCAAAAACCAGTGCTAAAATAATACAATCAGCAAGATCAGACTGTGTGTGATTCACTGGGAATTTATTCTAAATCATGGAGAATGTTCTCAATATAAAAAAGAAATAACTATATGACCTGATGAAGGTGTTAGCTAGCATACTATGGTACCACTATAGTAATAATACAATGTATAAATGTATCAAATCAAGAGTTATACACCTTAAACTTCTATAATGTTATATGTAATTATATCTCAATAGTAAATAATCCAATGAAAAAGAATGGAGTAAAATTTGATCAGAACTTTGTCTTTAATACTCTGGATTATCTCCTTCCCTCTCTCCCCTGCCTTGGCCAGTGAAGACTAATAGAACATGATGAAGTAAACCAGTTCTTTTGAAAAGTAGCTATATCCCTGCATTATTTTCATAGCGCTTAATATTTTCGACGGTTGGAGAATCTACCTAGGAGTTCTGTATTCACTACTTGACAGTTTTAAGCCTTTTTAACTAAAAACTGAAAACTCTTTTTTAAAACTTTCACCTTGCATTCTCAAGTTCCATGTTTCTTGAATAAAAATCTTATTGTTTTTGACAATATCAAGATGCTTTTCTTATTACACATAAAAATATTTCTAGACAGGCAAAACAACATGAAGTATTTAGCTTCTGCAGAGGTACAATTAGGTATCTGTGTGATTTTACATATGCTCACTGGAGCTTTGTAAGTCCATGGATGTTAGAACCTCACAGTGATGTTGACCTTGAAGTCCGTGCCATCAGACCCTTCAACTGAGCCCTATCTTGTATAAAGACGCCTTTAGCCTTTCAAAGACAGATTGCCCAGAGAGTCCAAGATAATTCCACTTAAAGCTAAATTGCACTTTATAATCAACAGTTGGTTCCAAGCTATCTTTCAGTAAAAATATATTTCCTGTCATGTACTAAGAGTTTTTAGCAAACTTTATTAACTATGAGAAAAACTCAAGGCAGTGTAAATTTGAAGTTCCATGTTCCATTAAGGAATAACAGAACTAAGACATCTTGTTAATAATCTTAAAGTTAGGGGTGCCTGGGTGGTTCGGTCGGTTATGTGTTCAACTCTTGATTTTGGCTTAGGTCATGATCTCAAGGTTCGTGAGTTCAAGCCCCGCTATGGGGACTCTGTGCTGACAGTGCAGAGCCTGCTTAGGATTCTCTCTCTCTCCCTCTCAAAATAAATAAATAAACATTAAAATAATAACTATAAAGTTAAATGAGTTTTCCTTCTTTCCTAAGAGGCACATAGATGCATCTGAAAACTCCAAACTAAGAGAATATCCCCACCCACAACGTGACACAAGACATACATTATATATGGAGACCAATTTTTAAAAAAAGAAGCCAGACACAAAGGCCACATGTGGTATGATTCCATTTGTATGAAACGTCCAGAACAGACAACTCCACAGGTACAGGAAGTATTAGCGGCCGCCTGGTGCTGGAAGTGCAGGGGGAGTGCGGCCTGACGCAGGGAGTGCGGGGAGTGAGGTTTCTTTTGGGAGGGACAAAAACTTTCTGAAACCAGATTGTGACAACAGTTGCACAATTCCATGAATACACTAAAACATGGAGTTGCATACTTTAAAAAGTGAATTATATGGCACGTGAATTCTATTTCAAATGCTGTTATTTAAAAAAAGACATATAAAAATGTGAAGCCAAACATCCTCAATGAAACACACATGGGAATGCTCCTCCTTGCATAGGACATCCTATCTCAGAAATTCACAATGCAGTTATGAACGTTCTAACAGGTCCCACAGAAACCTGACTGCTGTGTTCAATTCAAAGTTTCCCCAACTCACTCGACTGACGAACATCTCAGCACACCAGTACCCTCCCGAGTACTGATACTAGCCACGTGAGCATAATGTTCCCTGAAAAACATCAGGGAAATCTGCTTTTGGTATTCATTAAGCCAAAACAAAAATGAGAGCATCAGAAGAATACCATTTATTATTTGTGGAACTAAGATATACTAGTGGAAAATAAACTGTTTACAATAAACTCGTACCGACTATCTGATACATTTCTAACAGGTACTTCATACATTTTTAAAGTCAGTAACTAAAAACTTTTTAATTTCCATAAATCTTTAGATAAAGAAAATTATAACCCAATTATCTGCACTATAAGTGAAAATTCATTAGAAAATATACCCCCTCCTCACCCCATGCCTAGAATAGATTTTTTTTAAGTTCTATTAGCTTTCTAGGGTCTGACTTAATATCAAAAGACATGCCAGAAGTCCCAACAAATAATTCATAATCTACAGCACTTCCAGCTAAAAACAGAGACAACTGACAGCTCTAAGAAAAAGGCACAAATCTTCAGATGTTAACTATCTGAAGAACTAACATACTTTTACTTCCTCTAGACCCCAAAGTGAAGGAGTTCAACCACTTGCACAACTTGGATCACGGTCGTGCATATACTGCTGTTCGATAAAAGCAAGTCACAGAATACAAACCATAGTGCGCCAATTTACATTATGTACAAAAGCAGGGAGGGACGGGGTGGGGGGGTTGTTTTTCTAGGGCTACAAAATACATGGAGCTCTGTAAAAACAAGGGCATGATAAAGGCGAATTTCAGGGAAGCAGACAATTCTGAAGACAGAGTGCCTTCATAGGGAATAGTAACGTTCTTAAACACTGTGGTGGACACAAAGGGCTCCCCACTCTTTCTCTGAATTTGTGCTCTAAAAAGAAGACCCAGGGGCACCTGGGTGGTTCAGCTGGTTAAGCATCTGACTTCGGCCCAGATCCTGATTTCTCGGTTTGTGAGTCTGAGCCCCGCGTTGGGCTCTGTGTGGACAGCTCAGAGCCTGGAGCCTGCTCCAGATTCTGTGTCTCCCTCTCTCTCTGACCCTCCCCCACTATCCTTTCCCTCTCTCTCTCTCTCTCTCTCTCTCAAAAATAAATAAAAACCATTAAAAAAAAAGACCTAAAACTTCAAAACTTCTACCACTTAAATCATAATACCTCACTTAGGATTTGTCATTTCTAGGGAATTTAATTGATCTTCTAAATCTAGTGTTTAATTTTTAAAGTCACATGAGAAAAACAATCTCTAAAAAGGTAATTTCAAATACTTGAGACAAACATATAGCCATATGCTCAACATTCTTATTAACACATGCATAATAAATTCATAACTGATCACTCCCACCCCCAAGATTGGTGACGATATAAACTCTGTACAAGAAACAAGTTTTTTAAATGTGAATGATGTTGAATAACAAATAATTATTAGTGTTACAAAAGATATCCTAATATTACCTGGGGCAAGATTCAAAGGTAATCTTCTAGGTGAAATTGCTCTGGGGTGCTGCTTACTAATTTCTTCATAAATTTGGAGCCTCTCTTCTAAAGTGCCTATTATCAGTAAATATGTGTGAGATTCAAAGCATCAGAACTTTTTATCTACGAAAAAATGCTAATAAACTTTTTTAAATGTTATAAATAAAGATTGCATTGTCAATATTAAAGCTGTGCCCAATTTTTATAAGAATGACATGAAAACTCTGTGGTGGTGAAACACATAATCAGCAAAACACCATTTTAAACCCAACCTCCAGATAAATCCAAAACTTCTTTCATCACAACAGATTCTAAAACCAACTCAAATCATACCCATGCAAGACACAGAGACTCAAGATACACAGCACTTCCATTCGTTAGCGCACAACCCATGAAAAAGAAAGTCCTCCTTCAAGTCTTACACAAACTCTCTAGCCTGATGAAGCCTACACACCTCCCCACAAAAGGCTGTAACACCCATTGATTAGGTTTTAAAAAGCAACTGTTTCAGCATCATGAATGTGAATGTCTTATAGTTTAAAAAGTGAACTAAATTTCTAAGGTAGCTTTAACACTTAAAATCTTCAATGAAACTCCATTATAAAGAATCCGATTCATACAGATTGTTTAAAGTGGCAAATTATTTCTCCCAAATAGAGTGATACAAAATATACTTCTAACAGAAAGTTGGGTCTTCCCTCCCAAGACCAAATTAATTTTATAGTACTGAATAGAAAACATATATATACATATATATATATATACACACACACACACACACACACACACACATATACATATATACGTATACACACAAACTACAGGTGACTCTGCAATAACAATTTGCAAGGTAGGATCTGGGTCCAGTTCATTATTCTAAAATAATATCTACCATAATTTGCAAAGAGAGATTATATGCACTGTTTCATATAAGCATTAAGACCATTTACAACAGAATTTTAAGAGAAAGCAAACAAATTTGATTTTAAACTGTAAGGTTTTTAATTGATTTCAACTCAGAAAACGGAAATATTTTGTAAGAAGAACCCTTGGTGCTAGCAATCAAGGTATCTCCATCCTAAATGTAGTGTTCACTATCGAGACTATAAATGTAACACTTAAAAAGGTAATGTTTGATTTTGTTTAAACTCTTTCCTTCCCCCAGTAGTATGTTTTGGAGCTCCAATGTGGTAGGATTCAAAACCTGGGATACATGAAAGATAATTTTTACATTCTGTTAACAATCTGGAGACTTCATGAAATATCAAGGACCCTTATACTAAAATTTACATGAAGGCTATTTACTGCTTTTAAAAGTCAGGTCTCATATTTAAGCCTAATCCTAAGAATATAAGAAAAAAAATTCCCCACTATCCCAAATATAACAAGTCTTATAAATGTAGTTAAGTTAAGACAAAACCAAACCATTCCAATGTCCTATTTGAAGTCACAAGTTGGAGCTCCAGAACTTACCATGGGGGAGAAAAGGTCCTATGGAACCTAAAAAGATAAAGTAATATAATTAGTTTGTAATCAAAATATTTTATAGTAAGCATGGTTCTTGACATGGAACAGGTTATATTCAACTTACTAAACATTTAAATATCTGTATTAACTACATGTCAGTAACTGATAGTTTAAAGAAAAACATCACAGTTATCTTGCATTTCCAACCTTCAAATAGAAAACTTTTGTCCTGATTTTTTAAAACCACAAATTATTGATGTAATCAATAATTTTTGTTTTCATCATTGTCTTAAAGACAATTTAAAGGAAACAATTAATGACCTGTGATTTTAAACACTAACAGAATTTTTTACACTAAATTTTAAATTTTAAACACTAACAGAAAACCTGGTAATTTATAGTGATGGGAACACAACAAAAAATTTTTCTCATGGCTTACACTTCTATAAATGAGTATGAGTAGCTACCTATTTTTACCATATCTTTAAATTTAAAAGTTCTGCTGTTTCAACACCCTTGAGCCATATTTTCAAAATTATTTCAGCCATGTATTTATCCATGAGTAAATATACTAGGAATATTAACTGCTCTGAGCAACATTTAATTATGAAAATACTAGGGAAAATTGCAATTCTAGATTTCCAAAAAGGATAGTTTACCTAATTTGAAAAGAAGACATGTGACATTTTGCTCTATGCAAAGTAGCCCAGCCTGAAACTTAGAGGATAATTTTCATGCTGATGCTATACAATACATATCCTCAGCAAAACTGCTTTGGCCTAATTCTTATGTTTAAAGGCTGAGGGTAACAAACCTCTAATTCTTTAAAAAATACTAAATAACTACGTTTCCCAGAAATGGAACGGCTCACTTTCCTCCCCAGCTCTCTAGTTAGCCTAAACTGGTAACATTTCAATGGGTCAAGGAACTTAAAATTATCTGTGAGCATTTATCACTAAAGTATAAATAAATATCTGAACTCATCTTCACTGCCATGTTTAACCTGTAATTCTCCTAAATGGAAAAATAAATGCTAATGCTAAAAATATCTGTCCTCAAATATTATCACAACTTTGCATTCACTTCAAGCACTAGCGAAGATAAGGTAGAGGAGAAAAATAATTACATACTAAGTTGCAGAGCTTTTTCCAAGCCTTCATAATAACACCAATTTTCTGCATTCCGATCAATCAAATTTTTGAACACTTCACTGGCTTCTTTTAATCTTCCCAATTTCAACAGCATTTCCCCTAAAATTAAGTTCAAATTCACATTCATTTTACTCAAACATTAAATAACTTTCTGATCTCATAGATTTCACTAAGCAGTATTAACATACTAGATATTTATGAAAAAACTGTATGTGCTTCCCTTTGGGACATGTTGCAGTTTATACCACTAAACACAGATTAATTCACAGCTTGTCTTCAGAAGTGAACCTTCATTTACACATTCTATTATATACTAACATTCTAATATTATAATTATAATATCATAAATATTATAATAAAGATTAATATAATTATTAATTATATATAATTAATATTCACTTCAGAAGTGAACCTTCATTTACACATTCTACTATATACTAACATTCTAATATTATAATTATAATATCATAAATATTATAATAAAGATTAATATAATTATTAATTATATATAATTAATATTCACTTCAGAAGTGAACCTTCATTTACACATTCTACTATATACTAACATTCTAATATTATAATTATAATATCATAAATATTATAATAAAGATTAATATAATTATTAATTATATATATTATATGTAAAATTATAATTATAATATTATAAGCTAACATTTTGGCTCCCTCCCACACTCCAAATATACATATAGTATATTAAGTTCTTGGTAAAAATATTTGTATTATACACGTTTTTATATACCCTTAACAACAATTAAAGACTCCCAACACAGATTGGTAAGTAATTCGAATGAAATATCCCTACATTCCTACTGCTAGATTTGAATGTACTTTTCCTGATCAATTCCTATATTAAACATTTTCCATTCAATTCTCTTAGATTCCTTTCTACATCACTAAAATTGCCAAAGTTTAACTCAGTGAAGCAAAAACACTAAGTACCACTTCACAGCTAGAAACCACATAAACCAGATTCACACGTGGATCACCCCTAAGGTCCAAATCCTTTTACCAAGCCACACAAATTGGAAGTAGGTTTGGAAAATGAGTATCTAAACTTCTCAGGTAGAATACAAAGTGCACGTAATCCAAGGTAAAAGAGAGATTCTCAAAAAAGAGTATACCTCAACTTCCTATTGCTATTTCCCCTTCCCCAATCTATTTCAAAGGAAGAAACCTTTGAAATGTCTTCAGACATATTATTTCAGCTTTCATCATCTGGGAGGGGACAATATATTAAAGTGGTTATTACATGCTATTATTTTACTATTTTTATGTATTACTCAAGCTCTAGAAGAAGACTAACTCGATATAATTTCCAGCTTTACCATTTTCTAACTCTGTGACCCTGAGCATGTTACAAGCTTCCAATGTCCACTTACCTATAAAATATCGACTACCTCTGTCTGCTTTTGTGATATATTAATTTAAACTGGTTAGTTAGCACAATTCTTGGCACAAAACGAATGCACACAAGTGTTTGCTACTTAAAAGTATAAACATGCCACATTCCTCCACAATTAATTTCTGGCTAGTCCAGTTTTTACCTGGCTTACCCTAGGTAAATAGACAACAACACAGATTTCAATTCCAAAAACCTTTGTTTTCTGCTACCATCACAGGCAAAGATTATTACTAGAGGACTACACAGAACAAAAAATACATTTGCATATTCATAAAGTAAGTGAAGATTTCTAACATTTTTTGTTTATTAAAGGATCTTAATATGCTAAGGACTACAAAAGACATCAATGTGTAAATGTCAAAGGTCTCTCTGGGCCCTGCGAAGTTCACCGAAAAAATAATACTCTAACTTGTCTCTATAAGCAGTATAAAGTACTGGCTTTATATTCAAGATGATGGCCCCCAAATTCCCCTCACTAGCAACATATGGATGAATGTGGCAACACTGCAACCTGCACACTGTTTGAACTAGAACTGATCTCACTATATCTTATCTACTTTTTAATCACTGCATTCTGGACTGCTGTTACAAGAGAGAGAGAAAGCAACCTGAGTTAAGAGTTAATCAAGAAATAGCAATAATACATCAGAATATAAAAATAATTGCCATTTTCTTTGTTCCCATCAATTATAAGTGATAGAAGAAAGAAACCAGAACATTAAATAATTTATCGCCATTTTACCACTGTTTGAAAAATACTGTTGTTCAATAGCCAAATAATGAAAAGAGCCCAAATGTCCATCGACTGATGAATGGATAAAGATGTGGTATATATTATTACTCAGCCATAAAAAAAAGAAATCTTGCCATTTGCAACGACATGGATGGAGCTAGAGATCATTATGCTAAGCAAAATAAATCAGAGAAAGGCAAATACCATATGATTTCACTCTTATGTGGAATTTAAGAAACAAAACAGATGAACACAGTGGGGGAAAAATAGGCAAACCATAAAGCAGACTCTTAATTATAGATATCAAACCGAGGACTGACGGAGGGAGGCAGGTATGTGGAATGGGCTAGATGAGTGATGGGTACTAAGGAGGGCACGTGTTGTGATGAGCATCGGGTGTTGTGTGTAAGTGATGAATCACTAAATTCCACACGTGAAACTAATTATTACACTGTATGTTAACTATATGTATAACTGGAATTTTTTAAATAAAAACTTGGAAAAATATAAATAAATAAATAAATAGAAAAATAGTGTTGTCATTAGTATTATTCACAAAAATTAAATCAGTAAGTTGCTATACATTAACTAGAAGAGTTGAGAATAGCAGTTAAAAGTAAGGACTCATGAAAAGAAATGAAGGACTCTTAAATTACTATGTGAAAAAAGCTAATCTAAAAAAGCTACATACTACATGATTCCAACTATATAACATTCTGGAAAAGGCGCACCTATGGAGATACTAAATGGATCAGTGGTGGTCAGGAGCTGGGGGCAAGGACAAACAAATAGGCAGAGCACAGAGGGTTTGTGTAGCAATGAAACTACTCTACGTGACACTACAGTGGTGGATATATGTCAAAACCTAGACAGTATATAATACCGAGAGTGAACTTTAATGTAAACTGTAGACTTTGGGTGGTAATTACATTCAGTGTAGGTTCACTGATTGCAACAAATATACCATTCTGCTGGGGGATGTTGATAATGGTAGGGGAGGCTGTGCATGTGTGAGGACAGAGAGTATATGTGAAATCTCTGTACCTTCCACTCAATTTTGCAGTGAACGTAAAATTGCTCTATAAAAATGAAGACTTTAAATTTAAAACAAACAACAATAAAAAAAAAAAAGTAGGGGCACCTGGCTGGCTCAGTTGGTAGAGCATACGACTCTTGATCTTGGGGTCCTGAGTTCAAGCCCCATGTTGGGTATAGAGTTTACTTTAAAAAATAAATAAATAAAATAAGTTAAATAAATAAATGAATAAATGAATAAATAAATAATAATAAATTAAAATAATATGCAACAAAATAAAAATAAATAAATCATAACCATGATCATAATAATAATAATAAATTAAAATAAAATGAAATAAGGGCTCTGAAGCCCAGGAAGATGTATTTACAAATTAACTCTACCACCTAAAAGGCTGGGTGACTTTGGGCAAGTCTTTAACCTCTCTAAACTTTAGTCTCAACTATAAAATGGGGATAATCTACCCATGTTAGAAGTGCTAAAAAATTAAATGAAATAAAGAAGTTTAAGCAATTACCATACTCTGAGACACAGGAAAAGTAAATAAATCTTAGCTATTATTTTTATGAAGTTTAGAAGTCCCACAACTATATGAAACTTTAGTTTTAAGCTAATTATTGCTTTAGTTGTTCATTTTATTATGTACTGCTCAGAGAATGTTAACTGATGAGCAAACTTTGTTTTAAACAAATGTACTTGACCCTTTGTTGATGAACATTTTAAACAAACTATTTATTATCAGGATCCTGCCTTCATAATTAGCCCATATTGAAAATAAATCAATCTTACTTTCATAATGACCCCAGTGTCATCATTTCATGGATATATATTTGGGGGTGAGAAGTATGAAGGGAGTATAAGACACTGCCTACGAAAATGGAATCTGGAGCCAAAATCCCTAGACTCAAATCCAGCATTACCCAGCTTACTTAGCTGTATGACTTTGGGCAAAGCACTTAACCAGTCTGATTCCTCAGCCCCTCCTCTCTAAAATGAATATAAGAACCATATCATGGTATTGTTCTGAGGATTAATTTAATAGACATTAGATTAATAATAAAAATGTTTTTTATTACATACGAAGTCTTATTTAAGTACTAGGGCAGAGTAAAGTATGTAGCTTTTATTCTTTTCTTTAACTGAGGCCACTGATAAAGAAAAAGCAGGTCAACTTACCTTTAATTTCTTCCACCAAAAGTTTATCACATATCTGTTTCTCATATGTTTCTATATGTTCCAAAGATTCCTGAAATAGGTCTGCCTCTCTCATCACTTGATTCTGGTATAGTATCAGTTCACTATATTCATAGTCTATTTTGTTGGGAGGAACCTGAAAAAAATTAACAAAAATTATTTATATAATTATATAAAACAGTTATACACCTTTCATCACTTCCTCGGAAAAGTCACTCACATAGATTAAAAAAAGCAACTGAGAAGCAATTACAAATAGAAGAGTGATTAATAGTGAAGAAAATTAATATTCTTTTTAAGTTTATTTTATTTATTTTTGAGAGAGAGACAGAGAAAGCAGGAGGGGCAGAAAGGGAGAGAGAGAGAATGAGAGAGAATCCCAAGCAGGATCTGCGCTGTCAGCACAGAGCTCGATGTGGGGCTCAAACTCACAAGCCATGAGATCATGACCTGAGCTGAAATCAAGGTTGGACGCTTAACCGACTGAGCCACCCAGGTGCCCCAATACATTCTTTAAAACAAACAAAAAGGTGGCACTTCTGCCTATGGCAAAGTCAAGATTCAGGTCAGCAAATCCTATACCCACAGAATATGAAAATGGTTAAAATCCTAAAGAATTTAACAAAAACTACTAGAATAAAAACGTTTAGTAGGGTGACAGAATACATGATCAAAATACAAAAATCAATTATACTTCCATATACTAGAAACCAACAACTCAAATAATTTCATTTATGATAAAACATCTAAAAGAACAAAATATTTAGGAATAAATTTAGGAAACAAGACCAATACACTGAAGATAACATGCTGAGAGAAATTAAGAATCTATTATAAATGGAGACACTCTAAACCCTGTGCACGGGTCAGGATACTCAATACTGTTTTGATGGCAATTTTCTCCAAATTGGTCTACAAATTCAATGCAATCCATATAAAACTCTCAGCAAGCTTTTCTGCAGAAATTGACATGCTAATCCTAAAACTCAAATGGAAATAAAAGAAACCCTGTATAGCCAAAAGAATCTTGAACAAAGTGGGAGGACATGCATTTCAAATTTCAAATATACTATAAAGCAACAGTAATCAAGATAGTGTGGTATTGGCATAAGGAAAAAGTGGAATTGATAAACTATGGCTTATTTATATAATGAAATACCAAATAGCAATTAAAAACAGATAAACTTGGGGCACCTGGGTGGCTCAGGTGGTTAAGCATCCAACTCTTGGTTTTGGCTCAGGTCATGATCTCATGGCTTGTGAGTTTGAGCCCCCACATTGGGCTCTCCACTGTCAGCACAGAGCCTGCTTTGGATCCTGTCTCCCTCTCTCTCTGCCACCCCCCACCCTCCCTCCCTCTCTCTCTCTCAAAAATAAATAAACATTTTTTTTTTAAATGGATAAACTAGCCCTACATGTATCAACACAGATATGTCTCAAGATGCGAAAACACTGCATATTGTTCTGTCAACTTTTAAATACACAAAGTAACAGTTTGTAATTTTTATGGGCTTATATATAACCTAAACGTGACTAGGAATGATCTATAACAATTTCAGAATAGCGGCTACCTCTAGGGATGTGGGAGAACTTTGTAACTACTTCTCTAGTATTTCTTTCTTTATAAATTTTTAAATTTTTAAGGTTTTTTTAGAGAGAGTGAGAAAGAGTATGCCCATGCAAGCAGGGGAGGGAGGCAGAGAGAGAGAATCTTTTTTCTTAAAGTTTATTTATTTTGAGAGAGACAGAGATATCCCAAGTGGGGGAGGATCAGAGAGCAAGGGAAGAGAGAGAGAATCTCAAGCAGGCTCCACCCTGCCACAACACAGAGCCTGATGTGGGCCTCAAACTCACAAAACTGTGAGATCATGACCTGGGCAGAAACCAAGAGTCGGACACTTAGCTGACTGAGTCACCAAGGCACCCCAAGAGAGAAAGAATCTTAAGCAGGCTCCACACTCAGTGCAGAGCCCAATGCGGAGCTCAGTCCCATGACCCTGTGATCATGACCTGAGACGAAATCAAGAGCTGAGCACTCAACCATCTGAGCCATCCAGGCACCCCAAATATTTCTTTAAAAAATAATAAAATCTGGAGAAAGTGTGGCAAAATGTTAGCATCTATTTATCTAATGATGCATAGTATATATTTTTTGCATTTTTCTACTTTGTATGTGTATTAAAATGTATTAACATATTTACATAAAACATAAAGCTATATGTATGAGGAATAATTCTGTAATCACAAAACTATTTTCATTTCTATGTATTCTTTTCTTTAGTCATTTGAATATCATCAAAATAACAGAGTACAAAATTTTTCATAATATTTATTCTCTATCAAGAATTCAGTGTTTTAGGAGCACCTGGGTGGCTCAGTCAGTTAAATGTCCAACTTTGGCTTGGGTCATGATCTCACAGCCTGTGAGTTTAAGCCACGCATTGGGCTCTGTGCTGAGCTCAGAGCCTGGAGCCTGCTTCAGATTCTGTGTCTCCCTCTCTCTCTGCCCTTTGCCTGCTCACACTCTGTCTCTCTCTCTCTCTCAAAAATAAATAAGCATAAAAAAAAAAAAAGAATTCTGTATTTTAATTTTTTCCAATTATTTCAAAAAATTTTTAAGTTTTTCCATGGGTCCCAAAGACTTTAATGCATAATTGAGAATCGGGGCAATATAGAAGTCAGCTATTTTAGTTTGTGTGGGTAGGAGAAAATGTAAGAATGAAGTTCTTACTTGCTGAGTTTGTCTAAACTCTTCCAATAGTTTTAGTGCCATATCATAATCTTTCAGCAAATGGTATGCAATAGCATATCCAATCCAGGAAGCACGCTGCGTGGGGCGCAACTGAAGAAGCTGATACCTTGTCTCCTAAAAAAAAAATAATTAAAAATTGTCTTTTTCACTTTAACTGTCTCTAAAATATTTGTATTTCAACACAGAGCTGTAAGAAAACAATTTAATGCCTTTAATTCCTTTCTAATGAATTCAAGGAATAAACATCAGTTCCTGAATAAAATAGAAATAGTTTTTATGTTCTTATCTAAATTACTTAAGTTCTAGAATACTCTGTTAATGCTCACTGTAAAGCTTTTACTAAAAAGCTATTCTTGGGGCCCATGCTTTTGGGTTCCCTTATAAAATTACTTTTATATAATGCATATTTCTTTTGGTAACTAAACATCTTTGAAGAGAGACTAAGATACCTTTTTATTAAACTAAATTCTGCTGTTTATAAAATCACTGTGTGAAATTATAATGTATTCACATTATTACAAGAAGCTCCAGAAGCAGGGCGGACAAAGCCTGAGCAAACACTCAAACATCAGCCTGGAATTTTCTAACAGAACACTGCTGCTACTTGAAGACAGTGTAATAATAATGTAAGACATTAGGGAGAAAACCCCAGAAATTCCACCAGGGCTACCCCGAAGAATCCAGGTATCTTCACTAGCACAAAATACAACCTTCCTACACAGCCCCCACCCCTTCACAGCTCGTATTGACTCTGAGTTTTAGGTGTGTACAACTGCATGGGGAAACAGGGTCTCACGAAGAACACTAGCTGCAATGAAGTTCTGAAAATGTAGTGTTTTTAGCTTCTGTTGTTGGAATAGGTGCCAAGTGAGTCCATCCACACTATATGTCACAAGGAGAACATGATCAGTCTTTTCAAGAAAAAGATCTTTGAGCAAAAGACTTAGACATAGTATCACTCCTCTCCTCTTGTGTGCCTGGTTCATTTTAGGCACATGAAATTAAGCTGTGTTACTCCCATCTCTCCTTTTCACCACTGTTTCTGTCACTTCCTTTCTTCATTAAAGTCTGGGTCAGTTTTCTTCTCTCTGCCAAATCCTGCCACTATCCTGCTGCAAATGCAACACTGTGGATCACCCATCCAAAACAAGCTATTGTCTTAGAATCAAGATTTCCTCATCTTTAATGATCTCCTTTACCCCACTTCAGGGACCCATGAGATGTTACTGCAACCACACCCTAGACCTTACTACTACCCAGAAATCATAAATTCAGATATCTCACTCTCTGGCCAACACTCTTATTCAGTGACATTCCTACCCTTGTTCTGGAAAACCACCAGTACCTCTGGTTCCTTAGGTCCTTCACTTCTAACCACTGCTCTTGTATCTTCACTACCCCTTTTAGCAAGCACGGTTTGCCAATATTCTTAATTTCCTTGCCTCATTCCTATGGATAACTGATTTTAACTCCCACCGCACCTAGGCTAAACGAAAAAATCATGATCTGGAAGAATGATACCTTTATTAAGCTCAGCAGAATGCTCGAAACCTGCAAAAATCTAGGCACGGGGTATAAGGATTTGTATGGTAGAAGACAAAAGTAAAAAGTAAATGAAAGAACTTAATTTATTTAAAGAGAACTGTTAAGAGTTGGTGGTCTCCTTCATATAAGGGAGAGAATTCCATTGTGGACATACTGAAGTCAGGGTACTCAATGGAGTAAGCACACGGAGATACCCAGCAGATTGGAAGGTGCCAGTATGAAGAGGTCTGGACCGGAGAAAGACTGCTTTATAGCAATCCTGCCACATCATTTTATATTTACTAACCCATAACAGAGAAAGCTAATTAATCCCTACATTTAGCTTTCAATTATAAAAGCTTTGTTTACCAAAGCTGTAAATAGGAGGTAGTCCTTGCACATAGGAGGTAGTCTAGTTTTTTAAAAAGCATTAAATGAATAAACAGTTACCCTCTTTTTATGATTAACTATGTAGTTCCACAACTATTAACTGGGGAAGAATGTCTCAGGTGACTTTCCCCTTCTGCTATAGATGATAATGAACAATCAAATCTATATAGTCTTGGCCTATGCTCATCTCATTCTGAACCCAAATGTTTTCAAATTATGTCTGTTGTAAGAACATGTACACTTAAGACTAAAGTACTTACTCGATAACCTTCAAGGTCTCTCATTTGAATCTGCAACAGAGAGAGATCTCTCAAAATTTGTAGATTATCTTTATCTAATTTGAGGGCATTTCGATAGCACTTAATAGCTTCATCATACTTCTTATCAGAACGTTGCAAGAGTCCATAAACATGCCAACCTACTAAGTTAAGGAAATAGAGACATTCACAGATACTAAAATATGCTATGCTACATATCTAATATAAAGCTTACCTTAAAGAAGTGGTAAGTTGTCTTGGATTTTACTTCAGAATAATCTGGGGTCAGAGGGAGGGGGACAGTGAGCAGGTGGTAAGATATCAAACCAGATTAGTCCTGACTGACAACTGTTAAATTATTAAAGTTGGGTGATGGGGGTTCATTAGTCTATGCTCTCCACTTACACGTGTTTGGAATTCTCCATTGTATTTATGTAACCTTAGAAAATTCTTGGTAAAAATTCCTCACGTTTCCTACCTCTTGCCCCCTTAGTTCCTCACCCCAGCACCTCAATACTTACTGATGCTTCATTACTATACACACAAAAGCTGCCAACTATCTTTTAAATCTAGTTTATAGTCAATCAATTCTCAAACACGTAACCATCAGTTAGTTCAATAGTGACACTAACAACCACAAAATTTTATTTACTATAAATTAAAGTCTGAGCATATCTTAGAGCCAAAAAAAACTATCATACTTACATGCCCTTTCTCTTCATTCTGGGGTAGGCACTGAGATAAAGAAATAAGTATTTAGTATTTTGAGAGAACCCTAAGCTAAATACATGAAAACACTACTTAGACTACTGATGTTCAATACTGGCCAATACCTAGGTGAATAAAATATTAAGATCCAAGGGCAACGTGAAAAGATTGTGAATAAGCACACAGATTAGCCAAACAAAAATGAAAGTCAGTTTCGATGACCCATCCTTAAAAAGTACTTTTGGGTTGGGGCGCCTGGGTGGCTCAGTCGGTTAAGCGGCCGACTTCGGCTCAGGTCATGATCTCGCGGTCCGTGAGTTCGAGCCCCGCGTCGGGCTCTGTGCTGACAGCTCAGAGCCTCGAGCCTGTTTCGGATTCTGTGTCTCCCTCCCTCTGACCCTCCCCCGCTCATGCTCTGTCTCTCTCTGTCTCAAAAATAAATAAACGTTAAAAAAAAATTTTTAAAAAAAAGTACTTTTTGGGGGCGCCTGGGTGGCTCAGTCGGTTAAGCGTCGGACCTCGGCTCGGGTCACGATCTCGCGGTCCGTGAGTTTGAGCCCTGAGTCGGGCTCTGGGCTGATGGCTCAGAACCTAGAGCCTGCTTCCCATTCTGTGTCTCCCTCTCTCTCTCTGCCCGCCCCCATTCATTCTCTCTCTCTGTCTCAAAAATAAATAAACATTAAAAAAAATGAAAATAAAGGGGCGCCTGGGTGGCTCAGTCGGTTGAGAGGCCGACTTCACCTCAGGTCATGACCTCACAGTCCGTGAGTTCGAGCCCTGCGTCGGGCTCTGTGCTGACAGCTCAGAGCCTGGAGCCTGTTTCAGATTCTGTGTCTCCCTCTCTCTGACCCTCCCCCGTTCATGCTCTGTCTCTCTCTGTCCCAAAAATAAATAAACGTTAAAAAAATTTTTTTTTTAAATAAAAAATAAAAATAAATAAATAAAAAATAAAAATAAAAATAAAAAAGCTTAAAAAAAAAAAAGTACTTTTGTCTGTTCACATACTGAGATATCAGCCAATGAAAAATACAGTAAGTATCCAGTGAAGTTACCAGCTTTGTCCCTGTGCAACAGAAACCAAACTGAAGAACCAATATCATACTCAATACTAAATAAACTCTGTTTTAAAACAGGGTGTTTCTGAATTTTTCTTCTGAAATGTCTAAAACAAAGTTTAAAGAACACAAATTTTACTATACAAGTCAGTTGGAATGACAGGTTTATGGATATGTAAGACAAAAATGGGTTTCAAGTCACGTATCAGTTCCTTTTCTCTCACACTAAGCACAACTGAAGTGAATACATACTGTACAGGGATTCTCTTTCAACCAGCTGTAATAAACAAGGGATGGGGACTAGAAGAAACTAATATTACAAAATGTTGATGATTATTGAAGCTGAGTAACGGTACAGAGTTCATTGAATTCTTTCTTCTATGCAAAACTTCCCATAGTAAAGGTCTGTTTTTCCTGAACTAGAAAACCCCGCTAAATGGAAAGTAAATGAAATAATAAAGTTCAATTATTGCAAAAGGATACAGACATGGCTCTTGACATCATTACGAAGTCCTTTACGAACAAATTCATACGCTTCTTCTTTTTTTCCTAAGCAGTTCAATGTTAATCCCTTCATAGCCAAAGTCTCTGAAAAATATTTTTAACCTCTATTTACGCACAAAGAATTCATATTCTCTTAGCACTATTTTATTTTGTTTAGCTCTTAGTACTATTTTAATATATCTGCCAATGCTTACATTATTTGTCTTTTTAATCACATAGTTAGAAACTTCTCTCCAGAGAGCCAAAGCATAAGAGACTCTTAAAAACTGAGAACAAACTGAGGGTTGATGGGGGGTGGGTGATGGGCACTGAGGAGGGCACCTTTTGGGATGAGCACTGGGTGTTGTATGGAAACCAATTTGACAATAAATTTCATATATTGAATAAATAAATAAATAAATAAATAAATAAAAAGAAACTTCTCTCCAATACAAAAAGTAAAACTACATTTAAGTATTTACTGAAGCTTAGCCTGAATCCTTTTCTGAAATCCCTTAGGCAACGACTGAGGACTAGGGACTGAAATCCCTTAGGCTAGGACTCCTACAATGCTTTCTGCCTTTTAGAAGACTGTACAAAGGGGTTGAGATTATTCTGCTGAGAAAAGGTAACACCGAGTCCTGTTGAGTTAACTCTACTACAGTGGCTCCACAGCTTTCATCCAAGAGCACTTCTATCCACCATCTGATTTACACCCCACAAAAACAATCTTCCTTAGCAAAGAGATGTATGCAATGTAAAAATAAGCCTATTCAGTATTGGAACACACTTTATTTTTGGCCACAAGTTTATTCCAACTAATTCTAGTTGGAATATCAGTTTGCATTTCAAGAATATAAGACTGGTGAAGGAGTAGCAACCCAAGAATATATTTAAGGCAGCTAATGAAAGATGGCTTATAATGAAATGATTCTCTGAATAAATCCACAAGCAGGGAATTAGACAAGAACAATGGTTTTCAAATGATCTCTGTGGACTCTGGTTTTCAGAACACAGTGATTCAGCAGTCAGACCCCTACAAACATCTTCATTTATCTGTCATTTTATACACATTTATCTGTTTTTTCCACCTGCTGCACTTTGGATAAGGGTTCCATGGAGAAAAAAACTTGAAAACAAGCTTTACATTTTTAAAATTCTATGAAATGAAGACTTCTTTCCATTTCCTTCAAAGAATGTTTTCAATGTTATTCGAAAGCTGAGCAGAGTTAGCCTATTTTCTCAAGAAGATGGTCTCAAGAGTTACCCTCGTCTAATATTCAGAGACCCCAATTAGCTGTGCTCTGCTGTAGGACGATAACTTGCATGTCTAACCTGATCCATCCTTTAAATAAACACTGGTCACCAGTGAAAAAGGATGAGACAAGCAAATACAGACCTATTAACACCCTGCTAACAACTCAAGATAAACAATTTAATGGTAAATCAATAGTATCTAATTTAAGTATTTATATAGAAAGGTCAGCATATATATAAAAAAGACATCTACCAAAGAATAAAATACATCTGACTATTTTTATACTACTTCTGTATTGCAGATATGATCCTCATTTCAGACAAGAAATCAAAGTATAAATTTAAGTCCTATTCAAAGTAATAGATGAAATGACATGTATAAAAGTACTGTTATATACTCCAATTATTCCCCAACAGATCAACCAGTCACTTATCTGAAAGTAAAGACTGTGCATACACCTAAGCATAATAAATGGAAAGTGACCTAGAATAAGATTGACAAGACACATAACCAAAAATGTTTATATACTCTAATAGAGAGCTACAAGGCATGGAATCTGGAAGTATTCTTCTTTCACTGTTAGGAATCCTATCTGTCTGATTTTGGAATTACAGTTCCCCAAAGCAGTCTCTCACAGATGAGGCAATACCTCCATGTTCAGCAAATTTTGGATTTGAAAGAATCATCTTGCAAAACTTGAGGCCATTTTTGTACTGCTTCTGTTCGTAACATTTCTGTAAAGAAATATGAACAAGAATTAATTAATAAAATGAACAGAGAGCAACTTTTCGTTGCATTATATAAATTCTAAATTTAAGATCCAAAAGTAGGTTTAAAATATATACAATGGGAAGGTTTTATACCAATTTAAATCACTTATAGCATGAAGTATATTTCATAAACTACTCCTTGCCAAGTTGTGCTAGTATGAGTATTTTCACTTTTATAGAAGAAAAGGAAAAAAAATAATAAATAGGGAATTTAGGGGCATCTGGGTGGCTCAGTTGGCTAAGCGTCTGACTCTTGATTTCGGCTCACGTCATGATCTCGCAGTTCGTGGGTTCGAGCCCCGTGTAGGGCTCTCTGCTGTCAGTGCAGTCTGTTTCAGATCTTCTGTCTCCTCTCTCTCTCCCCCTCCATCACTTGCTCTCTCTTTCTCTCTCTCTCTCAAAAATAAATAAACATTTAAAAAAAATACAAATAAAAATAGGGAATTTAATTGCCAACCAACACTGCTACATTTTGTAAAAATTCAAATCCAAAAGCAAAAAATATGTGATAACAACACAGAAAAAAACCAGAAACTGCATTAGTGCCACTTCAAATATGGAACCAAGGCGGGGCGCCTGGGTGACTCAGTCGGTTAAACGTCTGACCTCAGCTCAGGTCATGATCTCACAGTCTGTGAGTTCGAGCCCCACATTGGGCTCTGTGCTGACAGCTCAGAGCCTGGAGCCTGCTTCAGATTCTGTGTCTCCCTCTCTCTCTGCCCCTCCCCTGCTCATGCTCTGTCTCTCTCTGTCCCAAAAATAAATAAAAACATTTAAAAAAAATGAAACCAAGGCATGCATACACACACACACACACACACACACACACACACACACACACACACACAACTACTGTATGTCCATACAAAACCTATTATATCTCATATGTATTCCTTAAGGTAGGTGTCATTACCTCCTCCCTACAGACATAGAAACTGAAATGTAAGAGTTCATAAAATTTGTTTATAAGTGGCTCAGTGTACTTGCAAACTCTGGTCTGACTCCAAAGACCATGATCTTTCCATCACTAGTCTAATACATGTGTGAGCAACACCTAAGTGCCACCAGCCAGGCTCAGTAACCAGCGACTGTCCACCACAGCCACTGATCACATGAACATCTCATCATCTTCCAAATGAGACAGGCATGTCTCATTTAAACGGCCATGCATGCTCTTTCCAGCACTCAACATGCCAAGTTTATGCCCACTTCAGGGCCTCTGCACATGTTCCTTCTACACGTGAAATGTTCTTCCCCAGAGCTTCCTTACTAGTGGAATCTCACATGTCACCTGCCTGACCACTCTAACACTGCCAGTCTCCCACCCCCCCCACACACAAAACATACACTCTCTATCACGTTACTCCATTTTCTACACCGCACTATCATTCCCTGAAATTGTTATTTGATTACTTATTTAGTGTCTGTCTTCTTCACCATGCTGTATAACCTCCATGAGAACAGAGATCTTGTCTATTTTAAACGCTGCATCCTCAGAGTCTACACAAATTAGAACTGCTCAATAAATACAGTATACTAAAAAACATAAATAAGAGGCACTTGGGTGGGTCAGTCAATTAAGTGTTCAACTTTGGCTCAGGTCATGATCTCACGGTTCTTGAGTTCAAGCCCTACATAGGGCTCTCTGCTGTCAGCACGGAGCTGGCTTCTGATCCCCTGTCCCCCTCCCTCCCTGCCCTTCCCCAACTCATTCTCTCTCTCTCTCTTTCTCTTTCTCTCTCTCAAAAATAAATAAACGTTTTAAAAATTTTAAATAAAATAAAATACATACATATAGTCTATAAGGTTCAAAGCAAAACAGTACCAGGAAGGCAGGAGGAAGTGGTTAATCTATGCAGCAGGGGTGGGATGTGGAGAGAATTAGAAAAGTGTTCACAGAAAATGTTTAAATTGAGACTTCTTGGGGCACCTGAGTGGCTCAGTCAGTTAAGTATTGACTCTTGACTTCAACTCAGGTCAAGATCTCACAGTTGGTGAGTTCAAGCCCTGCAACTCTTGATTTCAGCTCAGGTCATGATCTTGCAGTTTGTGAATTCGAGCCCTGTGTCAGGTTCTGCACTGCTTAGGATTCTCTCTCTCTCTCTCTCTCTCTCTCTCTCTCCCTGCCCCCCCAACTCTCTCTCCCAAAATAAATAAATAAAATTTAAAAAATAATAATAAATTGAAGCTTCTTGATCATCTCTAGGGAAGGAAACTTAGTTGGAAGACAAAGATGGGAGACAAATCTGAATTTTGAACCATCTGAATATATCCCCTATTCCAAAAATATTTAAAATAAAATAAAAATAATCTGAGTTTGACTTTAGGAGTTCATCTGACAAATGACAAGAAAAACACAAGCCGAAGGAACCACTAGGGAACAGGAAAAAAAGAAATATTACGGGTTTTTTCTGACTTAACAAGTGATCTGGAAATACTAATACTTGTATTACCAATAACAACAATAATAATAGTTAATACTTATTGGAAGCATTTACTAGTGTCAGGTACCATTCACTTAATCCTTATTTAAATCCCAGGAACACCTATGAGGTTACCCCTCCATTTCAGATGGCGAGAGTGAGGCACATGGTTACTGAATTTACAGAGCTAGTAAGTGTCGGAGCCATAATTCAAACCAGGTAGTCTGGGGGCACCTGGGTGGCTCAGTCGGTTAAGCATCGAACTTTGGATGACTTACTACTTCAGGTCATGATCTCCCAGTTCATAAGTTAGAGCTCCACATCAGGTTCTCTGCTTGGGAGCACAGATCCTGCTTCAGCTCCTCTGCCCGCCCGCCCCACCTCTCCCCCTCTGGTTCTCTCTCTCTCTCTCTAAATAAGCTCTAAAAAAACAAACAAAAAAACAGGTAGTCTGTCTCTAGTATCTAAATACACAGGTTAAAGAAAAGCATTAAGTTTGGTAAGGAATATATACTGAGTACAAAAGATAGATTCTGGGGGCGCCTGGGTGGCGCAGTCGGTTAAGCGTCCGACTTCAGCCAGGTCACGATCTCGCGGTCCGTGAGTTCGAGCCCCGCGTCGGGCTCTGGGCTGATGGCTCGGAGCCTGGAGCCTGTTTCCGATTCTGTGTCTCCCTCTCTCTCTGCCCCTCCCCCGTTCATGCTCTGTCTCTCTCTGTCCCAAAAATAAATAAAAACGTGGAAAAAAAATTTTTTAAAAAGATAGATTCTGGTTTCAACTTTGCTACTAACCACACAGAGAACCTTAGACATTTAGTCACTTACCATTCCTGGGTTTGTTTCATTCGTAAAAGAATGCATGGAATAGCTCCAAAATTCAACAACACATAATGCCAATAGCCAGTTTGGGGAATAAGACAGGCATGTACAAGCCATGCAGAACATGTAATCAGCTAGCTGGTAAATTTGTACAGATGTGTTCAAGTACATTCATAATTAATTTTTAAAAATTTACTGGCAAAGCACTCTGGTCCACCAACCAAACTTGAAAAATAATTTTGTGACTGTTCATGGAGTTGGTGTAGCAAAATGATACCCACATTTATTGCAACTGTGAAATGATAAAATCATTCACTTTTGCAGCACCTTCCTAAATTCATGTAACCTTATAGTAAATATTACAGACCCAGATAAGAACATGTTTAGCATTTCCCAATTTATTTAGGAATAAAGTTAATTCAGCAGCTATAACTTTTTTGTAACTAGAGTATAATAAATCATATAATTGTTTTTTTATAATCTATTGATAACACGATTGGAACTAGAAAATACCCATATAGAGTGAAAATAAGTGTTGTCATCTTTTAGGTATAATGCCAAATGTCCTTAAATCCAATTAACAACTTATAGATGAACCTGGATGGGTCAAAAAGTTCACTTCTCCAAAATCCATCCTGTGATAAGGGTATGGAAATAAATGAAAACTAAACTAACAAAAAATATATACAAGGCCCAAGGAAGCAATCTGCCAAAATACTTTAATTAGAATTTTTTGTTTTTACACTTGTCTCTCATTGTTTGCTCAACACTAAGTACCACGTAAAATTAAGACTTAAAATATTAATCCCATCTATTATGTATCTTTTTAACATTTTGAAGAAGCATGAAGTTTCTATTGGCTTGAAACAGAACAGCTAATATGAGTTCTTACCTTCTAATCTACCTTGATAATGCTTAAAACTATTCTAAAGGTAGGATTTTATTTATAGTAAAGGTAAGCAACAACTTACCATGTAAGTCATGTAAGTAACACAAGCTCTAATAAATAAATTCACTCTTAAAATCTAAACGCTCATTTTCAGATGAAATGATACACTAGAAAAGACACTATTTACAATATCAGTTTAAAATCTACAGTCTCCAGGGCACAATGAGAAAGGCAAAGGCATGTTGCCTCTCCTCCCTGGAAGAATGGCCCTGGGAAACAACTGAAGGCACCAAGGACACTGGCACAGAACCCACGGAAAGCTCTCCCGTCTGGGCAGCAGTCATCTCTTTCCGGGTCCTATTCAGGTTTCTGCTTGGAAACAAAGTAAAGGCTCCCCTCAAGTATGAAATCGGCCAGTCGGCGCGACTTAGCCAATGCAGGGCCTGAATAAGTTAAAAGAGACCAAAGAGCTGTGTTCGACTTTTGACTTTGAAATGCAGTTCAAGTCACTTGGTCTCTTCCAAAGGGGGTAAGTACGGCACATCAAAAACAAAAACTCTTTCTAAAAGGGAGGCTTGGCCTCCAAGGATTTAATTTTCCCGTAACCGGTATAAATCGGAGCCCCACTGCACCAGAGAATCGCCCCCTCTTTAGCAGGTATCAGCGTGCACTGTGCAATAGGTTAAGCACGAATCAGTGAACGAACACACCTGGCCAAGGGGAAAAGAAACAAACGGGAGGATCGGTAGGGCTGAGGTCGTGAGTTTGGCCGCAGAGCGCCGCAGAGGCCAAGGGGGCCACTCCCGGCCGACGCGTCCCGGCCCAAAGGTACTGCGGAGCGCGGCGGGGGTGCAGCGAGAGACGCAGCGAGACTAAGCGCGCGGGGGCAGGGGGCAGGGGGAGGCCGGCCGAGGCGGGGAGTCAGGTCGAGAAGGTTCGGAGGTAAACAAAGAACGGAGCCGGGGCCCCCAGCTCGCGTTGGCGACGCCGCCTCCAGACGGATCGCCGCGCCTGGCCGGGTCGGAAGCGCGGCCTCGGCCACTCACCAAGATGCGCTTGAAAAGGTTGCTCTCCTTGGGCGGCAGCTGCACGTTCGGCATCGCGGCCGGCGGGGAGACCGGGTGCCCGGGCGCTCGGTTCCGCAGGGGTGGGCACCGGGGCGGACCAATGCTAGGAGTCGGGCAGCGGGCGATGGGTCACTTCATGGCCTGGAGTAGGGACTGGGCAGGCCGGGCAGGCCGTTGGGCAGGGCTGGCAATGGAAAGGGAACGCGATCTGGGCTGGACAACCTCGACTCCGGCTCTACGGACTGGTGAGCGGCGGTGGCTCCCGCGCGCGGCAAGATGGCAGCTGGGGCCCGTCCCCTAGAGCGGGGCGGCGTGCGCCTGCGCGGGACGCTCCGCAGGCCAGAGGCGGCGGGGGCGTCCGGGCGGCGGGGACCGTAGTGTGCGGAGTGTTAGGTTGCCTCTGTCACAGGCACCTAGGACGCTTAACCGACTGAGCCTCCCAGGCGCCCCAAGTGATGTTTATCTTTTATGAAAGTTTCCTGTGGGCCTAGTACAGCCTGACTCATTACAAATCGTAAGTTACTGATTGTACTGTGCTCTGATTGCTAGGCTTGTGGCCCAAGAGAATGTTTGTTATACCGCACTCACTTTTGGACTTCTCTGCTCTCAGGAACTTTACACAGTGCTGGGCTCAAAGTAAAGTCTTGTAGGACGAACTTGTTTTCCGTCCTTTCCCCTTCACTTAGACTTTGAGAGAAAGCTTCTCTTTTCAGTGCAGACCAAAGACGTGTTTACAACGCATGTGAAGTCATTGGGTGGGCCTGGAAATGGACTAATGTGAAAGCATGTTTGAAGTGTCAGTAAACAATTACTGCCCCCAGTTTAGAACACCTAACCTTGTCAGTGAAAAACCTTCTCGTCAGAAGGTTCCCCTTCATACAAGCCATATAATAATGACAGAAACAGGATTCAAACCCAGGATCTTCAACTCTGGGGCACTATCACATGTAAACAGTAGCACAGTGATAGAAACGTGTGAGTCTAGAAAGATACGATATGCATCGATGACAAGCATAACCATGCGTACGATGTAGGTTTAATATTATGGAATATGTAAATATTAGATGCATAAATTTATGTACACATGTTCTGAATCTTAACTTGTGCATATTTGTGTGACTACAGAGTGACTGATGCATACTTGCATTTAACAGGCTGTAATCAAAGCTGGCTTGAGGCTTATTTAATTTTCCCTCTAGCCTGAGTTGGTTGGAGATGGGAAAAGTTATCACAGGAGTCTTTTGAAAGTTTTTTTTTTTCTTTTCTTTTTTTCTTTCTTTATTTTGAGAGACAGAAGCCGGGGAAGGGCAGAGAGAGAGGGAGAGGAAGAATTCCAAGCAGGCTCGGCCAGCACAGAGCCCGACATGGGGTCTGATCTCATGAACTGTGAGATCCTGACCTGAGCCAAAATCAAGAGTTTGTCACTTAACTGAATGAACCACCCAGGTGCCCCAGGAGTGTATCAAAATAGGGTAGGAGGGGGCTTGTCTGGCTCAGTCAGTAGAATATGCAACTATTGATCTCAGGGTTGTGAGTTCCAGCCCCATGTTGGGTGTAACAATTACTTAAAAATATACATATTTTAATAAAATAATAAAATAAAATAAAATAAAATAAAATAAAATAAAATAAAATAAAATAAAATAATAAAATAAAATAATAAAATAAAATGGAAGGGACTTATTAAAAGGGGGAAGGTCCATAAGGGCCTATGTGTTCTAGACAGACCCTAGGCTTCTCTGCAGCTTTCCACCCACTGCCAACCTCTCCCCTTCCCACAGCCTCCCCAGCATCTCCCAGCAGTGCAAAGGAAACCTTTAATCCCAAACACTGAGAAGTGGTAGTTATTAATACTCATATTTAATATTTTCCTCATCTGCCTTTCATACACCATGACATGCAATGCACGCATAGTGTGGTTGTCTACACTAGGGTGGGAGTGAAGGCAAAGACTTGAAAATGCCAATAGTGTTGCTGGTAGTTGTCATCGTAAGCCTTGGAGTGTGTGAAAGATGTAACGCGTGCACAAGTCAGAAAGCCTGGATTAGCGAGTGACTGTAATTTTTTTTAATGTTTATTTATTTTTGGGAGAGAGAGAGAGAGAGAGAGAGAGAGAGAGAGAGAGAACGAGCGGGGGAGGGGCAGACAGAAAGAGAGACTGAGAATTCAAAGCAGGCTCCAAGCACCAGTCAGTGCAGAGCCTGATGTGGGGCTCAAACTCACGGACCACCAAACCGAAATCAAGAATCTGACACTCAACTGACTGAGCCATCCAGGCACCCAAGGGACTGTAATTTTTTATTACTGACTTCTTGTTTAGTCTGGAGCAAATCTCATTTCCCCCTTTCAACAGAAAATGAGGTTATAATAACATTACTGTAATCTTTCACAGCAAGGTTGTGTGAATGTAATGCTTTATCATTTCTAAGCCCCCAGAAAACAAACCAAAAAAAACACCTGCATTATAAATCTCAGTCCATTGTCTCTCAGAAAGAATGCTGAAGCCCCACTGGGGGCATCTCGGGCGTCCACCCAAATGTTGCTTCCTGGTGCTTCAGGCAGCGTGTACCTCCTTTAGAATTATGCACACAATACAATAAAAGCAACAATGTCTGTGAAGACCTTTTTACATATAAGACATGGGCCAGTGATTCTCTTGCTAAGCTCAGTAGACCTAAGAAAAAAAGAATCTAGAAAAGGATGCTCTCCACCCCCATATTCACAGCATATTTTACAGAACCAGCTGACAAGGTAAAATCAAGTAATTTGCTGCTATTCCTACAACCAGTTTAACCATGTAATTAAAGGCTGATGGGAAAAGAACTCATCAGGTTGCCTAATGCATTACACCTCAGATTCCCTAATGTGTCTGCTCTTGTCTACTTTCCTTGCTCTTGTTTTAGAGGAAGCAAGAGTTCTTCATTCCTCCCTTGGAACTCTTGATCGCATATCCTTTTGCTTCTCCTGAGCTTTTATTCATCGGTTGTTCCCTCTGCCGTTTGCATTTTCTCCCTCCTTATTTTCTAATGGGAGGAGACTGTCAGTAAACACATAAATAAACAAGATGTTCCAGACTAGGAAGTCCTAGGAAAGAAAGAAAACAAGGTCGTGTGAGGGGAGTGGGGCTTGAGGCAAGGACTACTTTAAACCAAGTACTCAGGAATGATCTCTGGGAGAAGTGATAACATGTGAACAGACCTAAAGAATGAGAAGCAAGTTAACAAGTAAAAAGCTGGGACAAAAAAAAAAAAAAAAAAAAAGCTGGGCCAGCATATTCTAGCCAAAGGGAACTACATGCAAGTGCCCTAATACAGGGACAAGATGGGCATGGTCAAGGCATTAAAGGGACAGGTAAGAACTTCAGGTTCAAGTTGGTGACTGGAGGGTAGTATATGAGAGGGAAAGTGGCCTATGGTTCAGTTGAAAATATAAGCCAGGCTGCACAGGGATGGTCAGCTCAGGCAGCGTGGTTTGTATTGGTTTGGGTTGGGTTGGTTTGGTTTAATCCTAAATTCAGCAAGAAGTCATCTTTAAGCAGGAAAATGGCATGCCATGATTTATTTTTTAAAATTTTTTTTTTTTTCAACGTTTATTTATTTTTGGGACAGAGAGAGACAGAGCATAAACGGGGGAGGGGCAGAGAGAGAGGGAGTCACAGAATCGGAAACAGGCTCCAGGCTCTGAGCCATCAACCCAGAGCCCGACGCGGGGCTCGAACTCACGGACCGCGAGATCGTGACCTGGCTGAAGTTGGACGCTTAACCGACTGCGCCACCCAGGCGCCCCTATTTTTTAAAAGGTCACTCTGGGGGTGCCTAACTGGCTCAGTCCATAGAGCATGCAACTCTTGATCTCAGAATTGTGAGTTCAAACCCCATGTTGAGCATAGAGCCTACTTATACACACACACAAGTACACACACACACACACACACACACACTTAAAAGGTCACCCTGGGGGTGCCTGGGTGGCGCAGTCGGTTAAGCGTCCGACTTCAGCTCAGGTCACGATCTCGCGGTCCGTGAGTTCGAGCCCCGCGTCGGGCTCTGGGCTGATGGCTCAGAGCCTGGAGCCTGTTTCCGATTCTGTGTATCCCTCTCTCTCTGCCCCTTCCCCGTTCATGCTCTCTCTCTGTCTCAAAAATAAATAAACGCTAAAAAAAAAAAAAAAAATTAAAAAAAAAGGTCACCCTGACTACCTATGGAAAATGGGCAAGAATGGAGTTTCTTCTGGGAAAGTGGCAATTCTATTTGTTCCTTTAGATTTGGCTTCTACCTCCAGGAGTCTTCTGAAAATGTCTGTAATCTCAAGAATTAATTTGTTGAATAATTATTGAGAACAATGTGACAGGCAATCTTCTAGCAAACAAAAACATCTACCGTCATGGAGCTTACATGTTAAGGATTACCCACTAGCCAACACTAAAGATTAGTTTAGCCCACAGTGTACCATCTTGTCCTGCTTGACTTTTCTGCCTTCGGGCACCAAGACCCTGCAGAATCCTGGATTTTTTCCTTTTCCCAGTCATTCTCTGGTTCCTCCATCAACTCTTCTTCCTTCTAAATGTTGGTTGTCTAGACAATTCTGCTTTCTTTTTCAACATCAGCAATAAAATGTGTCCATCAAGGGGCATCTAGGCGGCTCAGTTGGTTAAGCATCCGACTTCAGCTCAGGTCATGATCTCAAAATTTGTGGGTTGAAGCCCTGCATGGAGCTCTGTGCTGACAGCTTAGAGCCCGGAGCCTGCTTCGGATTCTGTGTCTCCCTCTTCCTTTGCCCCTCTCCCACTCATTCCCTCTCTCTCTCTTTCTCTCTCTCCTTCTCTCTCAAAAATAAATAAACAATAAAAAAAATTTTTTTAATGTGTCCATCGAGTACCTCCTACTCACCAGCAAAACAGAATTAATAAATCCTCCTGCTCCCATACCTTCCATTACTAACCCCAAGCAGATTTCAAATGTGTCTCCAGTTCCAAGCCTTCTTTTGATCTCCTAGCCTTTGTTTACACTTGTTTGTTAAACTGCTCCATCTACAAGTCTTCCAAGCATTTTCTACCTGGACATAAAAATAAAAGTTATCTTCCCATCAAACGAGTCCAAGTCCTGCCTTCTCTGTTTTTGTTAATGACAGCACTCTTGTAGTAAAAATCCTCTGGTCACCTTTGGCCTCTATTATTCCCCACATCCAAGTTGCCTAGTCATTCAGATTTTGGATCTGTCACGTTGCTCCCTTTCCTCCCCTGCTTTCCATTCCCTCTCTACCTTAAAACTAAATATTGTAAAAACCTTGTAACTGGTCCCTCACTTTCAGACTGTTCTCTTCATTTCATTTTGCACATTGTTTCTAGACATGTCGTTTCTATCCAGATCTCTAAACGGGCCTCTCAGTCGTATCAAAACTTTCAATAGCTCCCCCATTGTCTAGAACTAAGTCTATTCCCAGATTTTTCTTTCCCTTTGCTCCTACAATTACCTTATGTTGCAGGGGACCCAGTAACTATAATCGATCTAGTATTTTCTAAATTCCATAGTCATATTCAACCTGATAGTTTTATCAGAGATTGTTTTTCAATACTGAATCTTTTTTTTTAAATCCTTCATCTCAAATGTCATGACTTTCATAAAATCTTTCTAAGTTTTTCCAGTGGATCTGATCTCTCTTTTCCATGAATTTACATAGCATTTTGTCCTTCTCTTATGCCTTTATCTTACTGTTTTCTGTTTTATAAATTATAAGTTGTCTGAAGGCAGTGGTTCTCAAACTTAGCTGCACTTTTGTATCACCTTATCCTTAAAAAAAACTCATGTCCAAGGGGTGCCTGGGTGGCTCAATTGGTGAAGCATCTGACTTTGGCTTGGGTCATGATCTCATGGTTCGTGAGTTCAAGCACCACATCAGGGTCTGCACTTATAGTGCAGAAAGGTAAGGAAAGGAATTCTCTGCTACAGCCTCCAAAAGGAACATAGTCTTGCAGACATATTTCAGACGTCTAACCTCCAGAACTCTAAAATATAAAAAAATAAAATAAAATAAAATAAAATAAAATAAAATAAAATAAAATAAAATAAAATAAAATAAAATAAAATAAAAACAAAATAAAACTGATGCTCAAATCCTACCTCCATAGGCGGATTCAGTTGGGGTTGGGTGGAGATTCAGTTGGGGTGGGGTGGAGAATGGGTTTTTTTCTTAAATCCTCCTAGATAACCATAATGTATAACCAACTTGGGAACCACTACTTCAAGACCATTCATCCTAATCCAGGTTTAAACATGCCCCCCATTCTTGAAGTTAAATTTAGATATAAGGCACAAAAACAAACAAAAAAAGCTCATCACCAAAATTCAATTTGGAACCCTAGGTAAAAACCATTGCTGATGGCCCCACAAACAGTAGGTGGGGTCTAGAATTGGCATCATTTAAGGGGGCGCCTGGGTGGCGCAGTCGGTTAAGCGTCCGACTTCAGCCAGGTCACGATCTCGCGGTCCGTGAGTTCGAGCCCCGCGTCGGGCTCTGGGCTGATGGCTCAGAGCCTGGAGCCTGTTTCCGATTCTGTGTCTCCCTCTCTCTCTGCCCCTCCCCCGTTCATGCTCTGTCTCTCTCTGTCCCAAAAATAAATAAACATTGAAAAAAAAAAAATTTTAAGTGTCTGGGTTTGGGGTACCTAGGTGGTTTAGTCGGTTAAGCATCCGACTTCAGCTCAGGTCATGATCTCACGGTCTGTGAGTTTGAGCCGCATGTTGGGCTCTGTACTGACAGCTCAGGGCCTGAAGCCTGCTTCGGATTCTGTTTTCCTCTCTCTCTCTGCCCCTCCCTGGCTTGTGCTCTGTCTCTCAAAAATAAATAAACATTAAAAAAAATTTTTTTTCAAATAAAGTCTCTGGATAAGCACAGAAACATTATTACACAAGAGTTCACTCAAAACCAGTCAGATTTACACCCCTCCAGGCATCTCACTTCAACAGACTTACCCTTGTAGCACTGTTCTCTATGCCATACCTTCCCACTGGGCTTCATCCTCAACCCTTTTACTGAGTACTCTCTTCCTCCTCCTTTTAACTGCTACCCAACCCTTCACCAAGGACTTTGTCTCTCATTTTTCATCTTCCTCTCTGCATGTACCATAGGAGTTGGTGGGGGGAGAATCAGCATTTTTTCCCATCCCCCTGCCTCCTCCAAATCATAAGACTTCACCTTCATCTAAGGAAAAGGAAATCAATTTTGAGTCTATACCCATCAGCTCTGTCACTCTCTTCTTTTCATCTTGGTCACTATCCTCCATCTGGTCATTTGCCAAGTGACAATAGATGTCCTTTCAACTTCACTCACAATATCCATCTACTATGACTCCAATATCCATGTGGGTGATTCAAAACCCTAGCCTTGGACAAACTGTAGTCCATCCAGACAATGGAGTACTACTCTGCACTTAAAAAAAAAAAGAACTATCAAGCCACAAAAAGACATGAAAGAATCTTAAATGCATATTACTAAGTAAAAGAAGCCAATCTGAAAAGGCCACATGAGTCCAACCATATGACATTCCAGAAAAGACAAAAGTATGGAGACAGTAAAAAGATCCATGATTGCCAGAGGTTGGAGGAGGGAGGGATAAATAGAGCACAGAGGATGTTTAGGGTGGTGAAATTATTCTGTATGATACCATAATGGTAGATACATGTCATTATACACTTTTCAAAACCTAGAGAGTTTTGACCAAATTTTTAATCAGCAACACTTGCCCTTCCTCTCAAATCAGAAATTCCAGGAATCTACTATCTTATTTTTCTAATTACATTTATTTTTTTTAATGCTTATTTATTTTGAGAGAGAGAGAGATTGTGAGCAGGGGAGGGGCAGAAAGAGGGGGAGAGAGAATCCCAAGCAAATTCTGAGCTCTCAGCACAGAGTCTGACATAGGACTTGATCCCATGACCGAGAGATCATGACCTAAGCCAAAATCAAGAGTTGGACACTTAATCAACTGAACCACCAAGGCGCCCCCTCATTATTTTTAAAATACAAGAGATTTGCCAATATTCTTTCAACTCCAAGGAAACTTCCTACAGTAGGCATGATGTACCTTTTATTAGAAATGAGATGCCAGCTTGTGGGAGTAATAGCCTGTTAGTGTAACATTGAGAGAAGTCTTTTTGCCATTGCATCAAAGCTCCAGCATCCTGCCTTCAGCATGAAGCCAAGAGCTATTGCTCTCAGAGGGTTGTTCTATATACATCTGTAATTTCTGACGATAGTGACTCCAATCAGATTCTCCTGGGGTTACCCCACATTCTGATGACAATCTCCTATTGTTCTTTCAACAAATTCAAACAAATATTTGTTGACTCCTTTTTAAGTGCCATTCACTCTTCAAGATGCAGGGGATCTGGGCTCACTCACTCTTCTATCCTCCATACACCTCTTCTTCAACTGCATCTAACTCACCAGTGCATCTAACTCACACCATTATCTCCTTGTCTATTCACTCATTCAACCCACAGTTGTTGGGCACCCATCTGTACCCATTGTTTTCTTCTTTCTTCCCTTCTCAGCCAAAACAGTGCCTTCTGGCCTATGCCAGAATTAGTTTCTCCATCTGTGCTTAGAAGAGAATACGTTTCTACCTTCTTTGGAGACTTTACTGCTCTCTCCTTATTCTTCCTTCTCTTCTTAATCACTGTTATCATTCTTTTAAATTACTGTTATCAAACAATTATCCTACTTATACAAATGAGAACTGAAGTTTTAAAAATAAATTTGGGGGCTCCTGAGTGGCTCAGTCGGGTGGGTGTCCAACTCTTGGCTTCTGCTCAGGTCATGATCTCGTGATCTTGCAGTTCATGAGTTTGAGCCCCACATCAGGCTTCGTGCTGACAGTGTGGAGCCTGCTTGGGATTCTCTCTCTCTCCCTCTGTCTCTCTGCCTCTCCCCCGCCCGCTTTCTTTCTCTCAAAAATAAATAAATAAACTTAAAAAAAATGTTTAAGTAAATTTGCACTAAATTAAAAAACTGAGAAGTAAGGGCCATCTTGCCAAAGCTCAGGCACCTAGCCTCTGTGCTACACTGCTCCCCACAGCATATGAACTAGTTTCCATAGCTTCTTGACCAGCCTCCTTCATTGTCTGCATAGCTGCCGAGGGAGTCTGTATTAATTTCCCATTGCTGCTGTAACAAATTGCTATACATTTAGTGGCTTACAGCAACACAGATGTATTACTGTAGAGTTCTGGAGGTCAGACGTCTGAAATGTGTTTTGCAAACTATGTTCCTTTTGGAGGCTGTAGCAGAGAATTCCTTTCCTTACCTTTCACAACTTCTCCAGACCACCTGCATCCCTAGGCTTGTGGCCCCTTTTTCCATCTTCAAAGCCAACAGCATAGATTCTCTCTCCTCTGACCTCTGCTTCCCCCTCACATCTTCTCTGACTCTAACTCCACCACCTCTCTCTTCAGGACTCTTGTGATCACACCCACCAAGATAATGCAGGGTAATCTCCCCATCTCAAGATCTTTAACTTAATCACATCTGCAAAGTCCCCTTTTTCCATGTAAAGTAACACATTCACAGATTCCAGGGATTAGGATGTGAATTTTGTCAGGAAGCGGGGCATGATTCAGCCTGCCGAGTTATCTTTGTAAACTACAAAATCCTTCTGTGGCTTTCAAGAGAAAGCTGAACCTCTTTGCCTCAGTATGCGAAGCCCTTTATGATTCTGTTCCTGCCTGCCTGTACAGCCTCGTGTCCCACCACTCAACCAGACTCTGCCACTTGTCATTTCTCAAATTCACAGTGTATATCTGTGATGCCCTGTCTGTGACTCGCTAACTCCATCTTGTCCTTCCAAACTCAGATTAAGCATCATCTTGTCCCAGAAGCCATCCCTGCTCACTACTCTAATGTGGTTGAACCTCCTCCACGTTGTCAAAACACTCAGCACTCACCTCTAATACAGCACTCTTCACACCATGTTGAGGTTAACTTACTTGTCCATTTCCCCCATTATACTGAAGATCCTCTGGATTGGACACTATGTCTTACTTGACTGTACTCCCTGTGTTTTACAGTTGGTGCTCACAGATACCTTTGCTGAATTAATCATCTTCCTGCCATGCACATGGCATAGCATTTTACATGTAGCAGAGAATCAAAGTCATGCTGGTTACATTGAAAGGCCGTTGTTTTTACCTCCTCAAGAATCAAAAGATAATGTATCATCTTACACAAAAGATATTCAGAATTTGGGACTTGTGTCCTGTTCCCCAGAACTACAAAATCTGGTGTGAACAATACATTGCCAACTAAGTATGATACAAGAAAAGATTGAGCAGCATCACAAGTGATGTAATGAGATCACATGGGAGCTCAAAAGGAGGCAGAACTAACTGTGATTAGGTGGATGGGCCGATCTATAAAAAATGGTGACAGCAGGAATGGTGTCTATCTTCCTCACCACTCAACTCCTAGCACTGAGCAGCATGCTTGGCACATAGTGGGTATACGCCAAGTGCCAGTTTGATGAAGACAATTCCACTGTATTCACTCCAGACAGAGAAATTAATGTGAAGAAAAACCATAAGGCTTTGAAATGGGCAAAAAGATTATGGGACAATCCTGCGGAATGGACTGTTTTCCCTTGCCTTTGAGCTGTTTTATAACTCTTTTAAGTTGCAGAAAACTGCTAACAATGCAAAGGATTCTTGTTGCCAGCAGTGCAAATTGTGTGATAGAGATGCAAATTATTACTGTCTTGTGTATATTGACCAGCTTTTCATCTTTTTTTTTCTTTTTTTTTTATTTGAGAGAGAGTGTGCACCTGCATGAGCAGGGAAGGGATAGAGGGGGAGGGAGGGGGAGAGAAAGAGAGAGAGAGAGAGAGAGAGAGAATCTTAAACAGGCTCCATGCTCAGTGCGGAGCCTTCTACGGACTCAATCCCACAACCCTCGAATCATGACCTGAACCAAAATCGAGAGTCGGACACTCAACCAACTGAGCCACCCAGGCGCCCCCGATTTTTCATCTCTTAAACAAATTCATTTTAGTGTTCCTTATGGCATATTTATGTCTTCTCTCAGGATTTTTCTTTAGTTGTAACATCCTTTATTCATAATTAGTTAAAATTTTTAACAGATGTACATCTCATACCAGTACAAGGATCATAGTCTCACCTTTAAAAAAAATACCATTTAGCAATATGAACAAAAAGACACGTTTGAAATTGTGTTTTGGGGAAATAAGGAGTCTTCCAGTTGAACTGAGACATGAGGTTCTTGGAGGGTATCACAAGCGAAGAAAGGTTGATTGGAGTCAGATCAGTGCGTTGCTGAGGGGATGATGCACCATTGAATGAGACAGAAAACAGGTGGCAGAAACAAGGTCACAGTGTAGCCCCCCTGTCTTGATTCAAACCCTTCTGGCCAATATATTGTCTCTTGGGCACAACCTAGAGCAAGTCATGTAGGCATACTGGGCTTTGCAATTGAACCTAAACTGGGCTTTGCAATTGAACCTACTTCATAGGGGTTTTGAAAGATTGAATGAGTTAGTTCAGTGTAAAACATTCAGAGCATTACCTGATAAAGAATAAGTACTCAGTGAATGTTAACCACTGTATTGTTGTCACAGTTCACCATTCTTTGTCTGAAGTACTTGGGAGCATATGTTTTCAAACTTTGGAATATTTTGGACTTAGAAAGGAAAATGTGTGTGCTGTTTGTTACATAAGACTGTTAGTGGGATCCGGGCCAGCACCCTATAAATACATGAATATTGAACATTTATTCCAAGTGAGATAAATAAAGATATAAATGGCCTCACATCAGTCCAAGTCAGGATTGCCTGACAAATTCGGAAGCTTTGCCCATCCAATAATTTACTAAGACTTCAGTTTTCAGACATTTTTAAATTCAAAATAAAGTTTTTCAGAGCTTTGGGGACTTGGGAATTACAGACAACTGTCATATTACTGAAGTAAGAAAAGATCAGATTGAAATAGAATTTGGAAATCCTGGAAATGGTTTGGAAAGGAAGCTTTTGAATTTGATCCCCTCTCCACTTTGGCAAAGTTTTCACTTTTCCTTTTAAAAATTTCAAAGCAAGGGCAACCAGTAGTTGAGGAGGATAAGTTTTGTAACCAAACTCAAGGGGTTCACTGCTTGGGGTGCATTAAATTGAACATGACCCAAAAGAGCATTGAAAGCAAAGAACTTGCTATACTTATTACAAGTAAGGAGACAGGGAGATAGCTCTCAAAGCACTGTCTCCCCCAGAGGGTTAGTACAGGAAGCTTTTATTCAGTATATTGGGGACAGGGTCAGGATGCTTGCAGAGACACTGGTTCAATTTTGCATGCCTACCATGTCGACACACTAGGCATACATTTTTCGTTCAAAAAATGGCAGAAAACCCCACCCACGGCAGATCTTAACATTATAATGAGCTAAAGGTACCCTCGGGACAACTGGAGGTCATCGGAGCAGGTACTCAGCCCCAATCTGGCTCAAACCTGCTCAAGTGAAGGGCTATCAAGTGAGACACACCTACCAAGGGGCTATCAGGTGAGACACACCTAGCCAGGTATCTCCTTGGCTAAAACTGTTGGTTCTGCAAAACAAAACACATTCCATCCCGGTTTTGCCCCCTCCTTTTCCTCCCTTCTGCTTATAGCTTTCAGCCCTCAGATTTTAGTAACATCCCAATTGCATCCTAGCTAACATTTTCTCTTTGTAGACATTCTAGCTAATAAATGAAGAAAGAATGATAAAACACCACCATTTTGCAGCCTCTAGTGAAATAATGGATCTAGGCAATCAGGAGCTGCTAGTATCATTTTTAAAACACACAACTAAATATTTTGCACCTCCCTTTGGAAGCGTCTAACCCACCTATAAGGTACTTCCGCCTCAAAAATTTTAATCTGAACTGATGAAGCCAAGGACCAGTTTATAGGAAATACAGGTAACAAAGGAACATGATAAACACTGCAACACAATTCTGGGAAAATCCAGATTGTGTGAAACTCCTCAAGGCAAAAGATCTGGGTTCTTCAACACATATATTGCAAGGGAAAAAAAGGTGGTGGGGGGGGGGGGAGACCTGTGGATTAAAACAAACCAAAAATATAGCAAGAAATTGCAATACGTGGACCTCATTTCAATACCAATATGAACAAACTGCCAAAGAAAAAATCTGATACAGTGAGAAGAATTTGAACATGAACTGGGTATTTGATAATGTTAGGAAGCTATTTTTTTAAATATTTATTTTTTAGAGAGAGAGAAAGAGAGAAACAGTGTGTGAGCAGGGGAGGAGCAGAGAGAGAGGGAGACACAGAGTCCGAAGCAGGCTCCAGGCTCCAAGCTGTCAGCACAGAGCCCGAAGTGGGGCTCGAACCCATGAGCTGTGAGATCATGACCTGAGCCGAAGTCGGACACCCAACCGACTGAGCCACCCAGGCACCCCAGGAAGCTATTTTTAATTTGAGGAGGTAATTATATTTTTAAAAAGGCTTTATTGGGGCGCCTGGGTGGCTCAGTCGGTTGAGCATCCGACTTCAGCTCAGGTCATGATCTCGTGGTCTGTGAGTTCAAGCCCCGCGTCAGGCTCTGTGCTGACCGCTCAGAGCCTGGAGCCTGTTTCAGATTCTGTGTCTCCCTCTCTCTCTGACCCTCTCCCGTTCATGCTCTGTCTCTCTCTGTCTCAAAAATAAATAAACGTTAAAAAAAAATTTTTTTTTAAATAAAAAGGCTTTATTTTCTGGAACTACCTACTAACATATTTACAGATGTTTTGTATTTGCTTCAAAGTAATTCTGTGAGGATATGGGGAGCAAGCCTAGGGAGGAGGGCAGGTTAACACTGCATTGATAACTTGAGAATTTGGGACCGGTGCATAGAGGTTCATTATATTGTTCTCCCTAATTTTGAACTATTTGAAAATTGTTGTAATACAAAGGGAAGAAATGGAAAGATAAATATCTACACATACACACACTATAGATTTCCTCCACGTAGACTACTTTGGATCTAAGACAGAAAATACTTTAATGCTTATAAAGGGTATTTAAATACCACTGTTAAGAGAAAAAAAGAATAAAGTTTACTGAAACAACTATATGAAAATATATGATTCAAAACTGAAGTAAATGATTTAAGAAAAACATTTAGCCTGAAATTCAGGATGATATATGGAAGAGATGAAATTACCAAGCAGTCTTAGGAGAGCTTATCAAAGCTGACTTCAACCTAGGCTAATACCAGTTTAGGATAGAATAAAAATGAGTTCCCAAGATCGCTTCTTCTTTGTCCTGCCTATGCTTTTTCTTTTCTTTTCTTTTCTTTTCTTTTCTTTTCTTTTCTTTTTTTTCTTTCCTTTTCTTTTTCTTTTATTTTCTTTTCTCTCCTTTCCTTTCCTTTCCTTTCCTTTCCTTTCCATTCCATTCCATTCCTTTCCTTTTCTTTTTAATAGGAAAAGGAAGAGAGTAGGTTGACTTCTTAAGACATCTCTGACTCTGCAAATAAGGAGAGATCCCGTTTCAATAATGCCAGCAGGTGGCGCGTTTCCTAGCTTTTTTTTTTTTTTTTTAAATCAAAGCTAAGAAAAATTTGAGCACCAGTATGAATATATGAAAATAAGAAACGCTGCCTTTTCATCTTCGTATTCTGCTTCTTTCAGGGAAAATAATTTACAAGAATACAGGTAGAATAACCTTTGTTTTGCTGTTTCTTTTCCATGTAAGTGAGGGCTTGAATTCTGTATTAAATTGTTAAGTAATTCCTAGTTTCACTTTTTCTAGAATAAAATATAGCTGGTTAAAATACCAAATGGCTGCCAATCTTCACATTGTGGAACGCCTCAGGATGTGGTAAAGACCCTAAACTGAACCAGAGAGCCAACATGCATTTCACAGTGGGCTGTGACCCATAGTGTTTTATGGCTTGCGTCCTGGGATTTTATGTTGCTTTCAGTACCTCGGAACATTTCCCAGATGGGCCCAAAGGTTTCAACTTAGCCTGGAACAATCTCTACACCCACCCTGGTTTGACTCCCCAAAGAATATCCAGAGCTGAGGAAACCCTGGTGCTCTGCTTCTCTCAGGGAAAAAGCCCTAAGTGGATGCTTTTTGATGTGGAATCTCTGTAGAAGGACATAAATCATCCTTCTCTTAGTACTGCAGAAACAAGAGTGTCCCCAGAATCTTTAAAACAATCTGGAGGTTGGGGCGCCTGGGTGGCACAGTTGGTTAAGTGTCCTACTGGCTCAGGTCATGATCTCACAACTGGTGAGTTGGAGCCCTGCTTCAGGCTCTGTGCTGCCCCTCCCCTACTAGTGCTGTCTCTCCCTCTCTATCTCTCTCAAATAGAACTAAACATTAAAAAAATTTTTTTAAATAATAAAACTATCTGGAGGTCTCTGAGAAGAAGCTAAGTGAAAATCCCCATTCTCTACCCTTTGGAAATTGGGCTAAGTTTGCTGTATGTAAATGGATCTGAAAAATCGCTGCAAATATTTTGGTGTTTGAGCTTGCTCCAAGACAGAGGAAAGGGACATAGGTCATTTAGTTTTTAAAGGCATACCAAATTGTCAGTGCCCATTACACATATATTCTTAAAAGAAATTTTTATGAGATCAACTTTATAGTGAGAAATATTTCAGACACAATAGCTCTTGTTGCTAATTTAATCAAATGCTATTATTTTCACTGAATCAACCTTCTTATTACTATTTCCAGAAAAATGTTTCCTGTAATATATCAGGCTCTTTGGAAGTAGAAGTTAACTTTATAAAATGATTCAATAATAATAACTCCCATAAGGCCTTTTCAATCAAACATTAAAGAATGTAGTTTTTTCTTCTTTTATAGCTGTCTTATGTATAATAATGCTTATTTAAAAACTTCAGGAAATCCGGAATACTATAAAGAAAATAAGAATGACCTATAATTCCACTGGACTTTTATTTTATTTTTAAAGTTTATTAATTTGTTTTGAGAGAGACAGAAGGTGTGAGTAGGGGAGGGGCAGCAAGAGAAAGACAAAGACGGAATCCCAAGCAGGCTCCTCACTGTCAGCAAAAAGCCCAACGTGGGGTTCAAACTCACAAACCATGAGATCATGACCTGAATTGAAGCTGGATGCTTAACCAACTAAGCCACCCAGGTGCCCCTCCACTGGACTTTTAAATATATATGCATCACATGTGTTGTTCAAATGGAATAGTTTGCTGAGTTTTTTTTGTCCCCCTCACACCTTCCCCCCCCCTTTTTTTGGCTGAGCGTTTTTTTAGCAATGTCATTTTCATTTAATGATTTATTGTGGATATTATTGTGTATTAATAAATGTAGATATACCACATTATATTCTTTTAAAAAAAAACATGGAGGAGGAAGCAGTATTTATAACACCAAGGATAAACGTCTTTAGGGATTTTTTTTAATTGAGAAATAAAATACATAAAGTATGTAAAGTTTCATGTACTATATCTCAATAGATTTTTACATATGTAAATGTAAAGTCCACTTGGGCTGCCATAACAAAATACCACAGCCTGAGTGACTTAAACAACAGAAAAACCTTCACACTTTGGGAAGCAGGGAAGTCCAAGATCAAGGTACCAGCAAGGTAGATTTCATTCTGAGGCCTCTTTGTCTTAGAGAAAGAGGGACAGAAAAAGAAGAAACAGCTTGCACTCGCAAGCTTCTTACAAGGGCACAAATGCTACTATATCGGGCTTTCACCTTTATGGCTCACTTCACCTTAAAGGCCCGATTTCCAGTGCAGTCATATTGGAGGGTAGCTTCAACATATTAGATTTGGGAACGCAGGGGACACAATTTGGTCCATAGCAGTAAGGCTTATTTTTTAAAGAAAATAAATCTTTGTGTACTATAATACTTAAATTATTATGTCTGCATACACAAATCAAAATAAAGAATTAAAGGATTTCATTGGATAATTTAGGAGAATGATTTATGTGGATCCTTTGGAATTTGTTCTGTACTGGAAAATAAACTCCATATAGGCAAAGTTTTGTCTTTTCTAGTCATTGTTAAATTTTCATATCCAGAACACAGTGAGTAGACATAACTGGTACTCATTATTGAATGAATGATTGTTTTCCTTTTTCTTTCTTTTTTTGAAGGAAGGAGAGTATCAGAGCTTAGGAGCCACAGATCATTAAGACAGACTGCCTTGACTGAATCTCAGTTCTATTACTCATCAGTTCTTTTACCTTGGACAAGTTACTTAAGCTCTCTATGCCTTAGTTTTTTCCTCTTCCACAAAATGGATATTTTAGGTTTGTTGTAGTATGGATTAAACTAATAGGCTTAAACCATTTAGTATATAATTTAATATATACTAGATAGAAGTAGATACCTTTAACTAAGTAATGTTAGATATTTACATTTAGGGTTAATTGTCCTTTTTATATGGGATTGTAACTGAAGAAAATATCCTATGAATTTGGTTATATGGGTTGATGTTTACCTTGGCTTTTCAGAAAGTGATATTGAGACACAGCTGTCGTGTAACTTGTAAATGTGATCGCCACTGGAATATCCAAAGTAAGGCAATATGTTTGCATTCTCTTGGAATTGTCTATTAGTTGGTTTATTTGATCGGTAGTTTACAAGCTATGAACCTAGTTTGAGCCCCTAAATTCTGTATGTGCATACAACATCTATAAAGTCATTAATTTGTGGATATATGTAGTTTTCTATCTTTAAGATCCTGTTATGATTTTTAAAAATATAAGTTTATATCCTCCTTTAGTTACTAGGTATTTTCTCAAGCAGTGGAAGTTGAAAGTACAACTATTAACATGCAAAATCCTGGGGCGCCTGGGTGGATCAGTTAGTTAAGTGTCTGACTTCAGCTCAGGTCATCATCTCATGGTCCATTAGTTCAGGCCCCGTGTCAGGCTCTGTGCTGACAGCCCAGAGCCTGGAGACTGCTTTAGATTCTGCGTCTCCCTCTCTCTCTGCCCCTTCCCTGCTCACGCTGTATCTCTCTCCCTCTCAAATAAATAAATAAATAAATAAATAAATAAATAAATAATAAACATTAAAAAATATTTTGTTAAAAACATGCAGAATCCCACAGGAAAAAAAAAAAAGAAATAAAAATGAAAAAACCATGCAGAATCCCCAAATTTGGGGGTGATGAAAAGGGAGTCCTCAAAAAAAAACAACACTGCTTTAGTGGCTCCACATATAAGGAAATTCTTTTAATTTCAAATTACTATATTGTAATTCTTGATCTCATAATCAGAATGGTAGAGAATCTCTCTCATGTTATTTGCCTGTAACTATGAAACCAAAGGTCCATCAAAGGCAGCCTGGGCATAAACTACAACTCCCAGGATTCCTGGGTGGGATCCCCGGGAGTTGTAGTTCATTCTACATTTCACCACCGCCCACCCTCCTTACCCCATCGCAATCCACGCCCTGGGCTCAGGTTCTGGATAAGTACTGCGCGGGTGGTCATCTCCTGGGATATTCATTTTTGCCTTATCATTTTTTTTTTCTTTCTCGATTTGTCATTTTTCCCTTGCGTTTCCCCTGTTAGCTGTTAACACGCACGCCCACGACGACTCCGGAGAGGCTGAGAGCAAGCGTCCACCCGGAAGGAGTGATACCGGAAGTGAAAGTAATCCCGTGTGTGTCGGGCTGAAATGTAGCAGGTCACAGAGAGTTCCGGCTACAGTAAGGAAAGCTGTCCTACTTATATTTCTTAGGTACTCACTTTTTTTTTTTTTTTCTATTTTAGATCTTTTAAAGGTCTTTTTTCTATCCCCATTTTTCTTTCACGTTGCCTCTTTGGGATCGCTCCGTATTCTGAATTACAGAATCTGGTTTACGTGTGCTGCTCTGGCGCAGGCTTAGTATCACTTCTGACCTGCCGACTCTTGAGAATTGTCCTTAGAGTACCGACTAATCCTGGTCTTGTGGTGGGTGACGGAGAAGACTTGCCGTTCTCAGGTATAGGTAACACTAGCGAGTAAAACGTCTTGGGTTTTTTTTCCCCCCTCTAAACATTGAGGTTCATGACCTTAAGAGTTATTTACTCTACTACTGTTCCTAGGATGGAAATTTTAGCTAGAAATGTTCTAACAAAAATTTGTCATCCTTTTGATTTGTCCTTGTTTTCAAATGGACACTCTTCCTCCGATGTGCTTGAGACTGCATGTAAAGACATTGGAAACCTGCTGAAGGACTGTCACATGGCTGTTGGGTATTGGTGCATCCTTCTACAGTCTTTTTCCAAATGTGATTCAGTATGTTAAAGTTTGTTAATAGAATCCTACAAAATCTGTAGATTTTGGAGATCATTCTGAATATTTTATTTCCTAGGAGATTATGATATTCAACTTAGCAGACTTACAGTGATCAAATGAGTTTAATATATGAATGTACCTCCTAGCATAGTAGGAACACCAGAGACAATAAAGATTGATTCTGATAAAATTTTGACCCTTACTTCAACTTTGAACCTCGAATTTTAGGGGCAAAGTGTTTTTATCTTTATCTTTCCCCTTTCTTAATAAAACTACTTTGTGCTTTTGTTAGCTTCTGATTGTCTATTAGAGGGAAGAACAGGTAAATCAGTGTACACAGACAATTTCACCTAACCTGTAATTTTTTTAAGTAACTGTTTTTTCCTGATTGTGGAAGTAATACATGCTATGCATATAGAAAAATTTAAAACGCTGAAAGGTAGAAAAGCTAGAAGGCAAGCAAAAGGTATCCACAAGCCCACAACTAGAGATCATCTTGTTAACATTTTGTTCTATTTCTTTTTTAGGTCCCCCCCCCCAAAAATACTCTGTTTACCTTTTTTACATGTATACCATAATGTCATAGAAAATTTTAAAAACCTAATTGAGATTACATTGTTTTGCATTCTGCTTTTTTCATTTAATGCAGATATCACCACTGTCCCTTTTTACCAGACCTACTTTCTTAGTATAATATTTGAAGTTTTCTTCCTTTAGGGTCTCAGCTAAAAGGGAAGCACCTGATTGCAGAATTGAGAATGGAAAGCACTGAGCTTTGAACAAGCAAACTGCAGTCTAGTATTAGCTCTGCCTGTCTGGCTGAGTGAATAATCACGATTAAGTCAGTTGACTTCCTTGGACATCTGGATACCTAGAATTAATGAATTAGACAAGAAAACAGTTAATATCTTCTTCAAACTTCAGGAATCTATGAATATGTGAACTACCTAAAGCTTGCATGATTATTTCATACCTTTCAAGTGTTTGTTCACATAGTCAATTCTAGATTCCAAATACTTTCTAGAAAATAGCTGATTTAATCCAGTTTATTAATATATTTATCAGTTATGCTCCTACTCATTTGCCTTAGCTAATTATATACATTGGATGAATAGAAAACAGTGCTATATTCATTTATTTTAATATGTTATATTCAAATATTTGGAGAATTATTTTCTTTTTATGGATTATTGAATTTCAGGACAGTGTTTAGAGCTGCCTGCGGCTGTGAACTGAGCAGGATTTCTTGAGACTTCTTCCAGCTTTTATATTTGCAGAGTTGATTTTTTTTCAGATTGTGTTTATTATATTTCAGATGCTGAGATGAATCGTCACCTGTGTGCTTGGCTTTTTAGACTTTCATCTCGTAATGGTTACCACCAGTGCCACATCCACCCCCAGTCTCATCAGTTTACACAGAGACATTTTGATACAAAACTGTGGGTTTTTAGACAAAACAGGCATCCCGTTCTCCATCATCTGTTAAATAAGAATTGTCCCAGGAGATATTGTCATCAAGACACCAGGATGCTGTGGAAGCATAAAGCACTACAGAAATATATGGAGGACCTGAGTAAGGAGCACCGTATGCTTGATCAGTGTTTGCAGCGAGTGTCTCTGAATGAAGGGGACCGAAGAGCCTTGAATAGAAGGCATGCCAAGTTGGCACCACTCGCAGCCATTTACCAAGAAATTCAGGAGACTGAGCAAGCAATTGAAGAATTAGATTCAATGTGTAGAAGTAGGTAACAGATACGTGTGTGTATAAGGACATGATTGATTATAGGTTAAAGCTTTATTGAATTGCAGTCTTTTAAAAAACCTACACTCAGCGAAGACAGGATTCTCCCCTGGGTGTTTAAAGTATTTCAGCTACTAAAAATCAACTACTAAGAGACCAAGCTCCTCGTGGTGCTTGCCAAGTTTTTAGGGTCTAGGAAACTGAATATTAATATTTTCAGAAATTTTAATTTATTGAGCAGGACTTTATTGAGCACTGTCCTATGTGTATAGCAGAGACACAAAAATACGGTTCCAACCCCATCAAAGGGCTCATATGGTCTAGGTGTTATTTCATCTTCCCAGAAAGAAACTCTGCACCCTGTAGCCATCTTGTCCCAATTCCCCTTCCCTACCAACCAGAAGCAACTGCTAATCTACTTTCTAGATTTACTCACTTCAGGCATTTATAGAGTCATGCAATATATCCTCTGTGATTGGCTTATTTCATTTAGCATAATATTTTCAAGGTTCATCTATGTTGTAGCATGTATTTGTACTTTTTATTGTGGAACTGTATTCCATTGTATGGATATACCACATTTTCTTTTCATCTATCCATTCATCAGTTAATGGATATTGAATTGTTTCCACTTTTTGGTTATTAAGAACAATGGTGCTACAATTTCTGAGTCTTGTAACTCTACATTTTACCTTTTGAACAGTTGGAAGACTGTTTTCCAAAGTGGCTTCACCATTTAAATTCTGCCCTTTTGATTCTAGCTATCCTAATGGGTGGAGATGATATCTTATTGTGGCTTTGATTTGCATTTCCCTGATTAATGATGTTGAGCATCTTTTCATGTGCCTG